>NC_134546.1:68034881-68337857 GCF_050624435.1 Tenrec ecaudatus | reverse complement strand
GACCCACTCCAGGGCCTTCCCCGAAACTGGTGGACCCAGATCATGGAATAGCTACTGAAGGGCAATCTAGGGGATGCAAAGGAGAGTCTCAGAGACCCCTCAGGCTGCCTCAAGTCACCCCATATTCCACTACCTGTACCTCACTCTGGAAATCTGCAAGCATAAATATCCTGGGTGGGAAAACCATCAGACATATTCATGGTGTCTCTCACTCAATGCCCTAGCACACAAACTTGCTCTTGATTTTTTTAAAGCACCTATTAAAATAGCAACAAGGACAAACCCCTTTCAGCACAGACTCCCTGCTGTCTGTGTCGTGCTCAGTCCTGATCACTGAGTGTGGACTCCTGAGAATCCAGGAACACTTCCAGAGCTGTAGGGTTGGGGCTGCACTGGCTTTCATCAGCAGAGGGAGGGGTGGATTTGCATGCCTTCCTAATCCATAGCAATAAATGAAGTTGCATGTCTTCTGAGGTATGCATGTTCTGTTCCTAGAACAGATCTGAGTGTTTTAGGTGTGTTGTGAAGGGCACAAGGATAATAACCTTAGAAACATGTTTTATGCGACTGTTCTACACTAAGTTATTATCACACATTAATTAATTTCATTGTTCTATCACCACACAGTACACATAATTACAGTGATATGTCTCTGTATTATAGGAATAATGCTACAAACAGAAATGTGCAAACTGAAGTTTCTATATCTATGAGGGATTCACGGCATGTTCCTTCTCAATATCCTTTGAGATTTTGGAAAGGGCAAGATCAGGGTTGTAGGGTGGATGAGCAGGCGTTTCCAAATTAAATGATCAGGGTAGTTCCTGCTACCCTTGAAAAGTAAGTACAAAGTCATGAAGGGTAAAATATTTATATTTGTCCCAACTTCTTTGCCCTCTCTCTCACCAGTGCAATTTTCCATTTTCCTAAATCTTTTTCATATGAGCCCTGGTCATCATCCCATAGCCATTTAGAATTTCTTCAAGATGAACCCCCAGGAGAGGGGTCCTGACAAGAATTAGTCCAATTATGGGGCAGTTAGAATTCCTTCTTCCCACTAAAGCATCATGTCCTAAATGAAGGAAGAATTAGAGTTCTGGGTCATGTTATGGAGGTGGTTGTTGTGGTTAGGTGCCACTGAGTCACTTCTGACGCAGAGTGACTTGTGCACAGCAGAACAAATCACTGTTTGGCACTGCACCATCAGTGCACATTGTCCTATGCTTGAACTCTCTTGGGGACAGATAATTAAGGATAAATGAGGGGAAATTTTCTCATAAGTTAGAGTTGAAAAACTTGGCATTTAAAATATATTTTTAAGAGAAATGGTAGAAAAATTACTAAAAATATCATGAAACTTTTCAAGATATGCTTATTTTTTCTCTTTCTTTTAAATTGACAGTAGCTCAGGCTTTGCTCATGATCATTTGCAAAGGAACACTTGAGTCATATAGGTACCTGTGTGGGCGCCTCCCCTTCATGGCAGAGAAAGCTGAGTTGGTACAAGCAACTGCATGGTGTAAGTTTAGAGCTAGGCAGCAGGAATTAATTCTAGGGCTCAACATCTTAGAGCATGAAAATGTGTGTACCACAAATTATTCATTTCTTTTTGGACATTTAAGTTGTTTCTAGTTTCGTTCTTTTTAAAAATAAATTCAGGTTGACAGCAAAAAGAGAGGAGATAAAAAGGCATTCACATTATCACAAATCACCTTAATAAACATGGCCAGTCTGAAAACCTTTCCTGAACACAAATTGTAAACTTAGTAACATTTAAAACAACAACAAACATCATATTTTGAGAGGGAGACAGCTGCTATGAGAAAGGAAAAGGAGCAAGTTCTTACCTTCGCTGGAGAAGATGTCTTGGATGATATTTAAACTCTATAATGGTTAGCCTGAAACATTTTAGAAACAGTTAAAAGCTCCTTGGGTTAAAGTAGATAGGATCTCTCAGGAGCAAAGATTTAAGAAAATACTGTTTTTTGCAGAGCAATCCCTTAAGATGCAGATAATAAACAAAACTCGATTTCCTTATATCCCTTGATAATGGCTACAGTAACAGACGGGTAGTCACTGCCCCAGTGCACTCAGATCCACCCCTACTGACTCTGGAAGTCTCAATATAAATTCGTAAAACTCTATCTTTAGAAGGACAAGTCTAAAATCATGCCCCAGACCACATCTCTATTTAGGCATGAAGTCTTTGATCTGAAGAGGAAGAACATACTGATTAGTAGCTGCAGGCACTGGGGAAAACCTTTGGAGCTAGGGAATGAAGAACTTGGAAGAAAAGTTATCTGCCCCATTGGAAAGGGCAGGCAGAATTTGTAGATCGGTAGAACCTTCGCAGACTAAGAGGAACAGTTAGAAACCACATCTCAGGGCCCGTTCCAAGAGGACCCCCTTGGAATGAGGCTCAGTCAAAAGACCAGAGAAATGCTCATGGCCTAAACCCTGCCACAACAGTGACCCGCACTCAGTAAAAATAACAGCAGGGTGCATCAGGGAAGTTAACATTGAGATTCTCTCTAGCAATAATGCAAGTGAACACAAAGCAAACAAATTTTAAAAAGAGTTTTATAGAGGAATCTGGGTCCTTTAGTATTTTAAATAAAAAACAATGTTAGCAGTGATGTACATTGTTTATAGTTAACTACAAACAGATCCATGACTATATTTTCACAAACTCTGACAATTAAAGTCTAGCATAATCAGTCCTCAATAGAAAACATCATACAGAACATAATATGCTGATATGTATGGGCATATTGAACATGCGCATCTATCCACACATATTATGGGTAATATAAAATAGTGAGAAGAAATAAGTGATACAACATCAATAAGAGATATATAATTGGAACAGAAATGTGTACTATAAAGTTAAATATGAAACTAAAATTGCGATAAAAATCTACAGGAAAATGTCAATAAATGTGTTATAAATATGATCATTAACAAGGTCACAAACATGACCTAATACAAAAAAAAAAACAAAGTGGGTATTTATTTTTAGAGACTAGTATAGAAAATAAAGAACATTCTATCCAATTATGTAAATTACATGTAAGAAAAACCAAGAATACACAGAAACGAAGATCATGTAGCAATATGCAACTCAGACGCCTCTCTTCACCTCGAGTTCAGGAGTCACATTGCCTTCTCCCCACCTCCTTTCACAGTGATGCACGGAATGGCCTGCGCAGCAATGGAGCTCTGTGTTCAATGAATGTGACAATGAACAGGGTCACTGGGGATGTGTACTTGATATGTCAGAGGAGGAGTGTAGTCTGCACACACCACTCCGTAATATGCTGACACGTAGCTGATGTAAGAGAATTGGGAGACAAAATAGTGAGACAAAATGTATACACTTTATACATTGGTCCAACCCCAGCAAATTGGCCTGGAGACAGAAATCCAGGTGCTCAGATGAAGTATTGCCAAACCTTCACGTTTCAGTTTCTGACCTACTCATCTCTGAGAGCTGCCCCAAGAAGAGGAAGAAACCGACATATTGTTGGGAATGAGGTACGTGATTCCGAGATGTATTATAAAGAGGGAATGAGACCTAAATTTAAATAAATACATCATGAGACTATATCTGGTTGGAGATTTGCATGTCATTGATAACTTTCTAATACTTTTTAAAATGGGTTCATCTGAGATGAGAATGTTGACTGTATCCTCAGAGAACACAATCATGTCCATGATTTCTCCATTCACCGAGAGCAAGATCCCGTTCTTCCAGAACACAGAAAGTGATGGGGAAGATGGCTGAGGAGGTAGACTTGGCTTAGCATTGAGGATGACTTTAGGAATAAAGGCAGTTTCTCTCTACTCTCAGGGACTTATATATTTATAAGACACGCATAACAAAACCAAGATCATTTAAATTGTCAGGTACAAATTTTCTCCATTAGATTATGGTAAAATTATTAGTTATTCAAAAGTTAGAAGATCAGCTAAATATAGGAATCTCATTGAATTCAACACAAAGTGGCTCCAATTCATAACTGCTGTAAATAGGAATGGCTTTTG
Organism: Tenrec ecaudatus; assembly: GCF_050624435.1. Taxonomy (NCBI): domain Eukaryota; kingdom Metazoa; phylum Chordata; class Mammalia; order Afrosoricida; family Tenrecidae; genus Tenrec; species Tenrec ecaudatus. The sequence goes on along the minus strand of NC_134546.1, from coordinate 68,333,813 downwards.
TAAGTCACTAAAAAGAAAGAGCTTTTCTTCAACAACTACACTCCTATGTCTACTCAAGAGTCATTCTAGTGTGGAAAGAGTACATATCACTGTAAAGCATTTTACCTTTATTACGGGAAGACATTTCTCATACAGAAAGTCATCATTAATAATGTTATTCACACCTAATCTTACATTTTATAGAGATTTTTATACTGAAATATTGGAAAATCCTCACATAAAGTTGCGTGTCACTAGATACTAGGAATGCTACTGGTAACCCAATACAAAATAGTAGCAAAGCCATCAGAAGGAGAGTGACAAATATGGACCCTCTGGGTGAAACCAGAAAGAGTGACCGACGTTCTGTGGGGCTGTGAAGGTGAAGATACAACATCAAGCATGAAGAATTGAATGATCCTGTTTGGCCCTTGAACTCTCCCTGAATCCTGAATATGTACAGATAAATTTGTGTATCTCTGGACCATCATGAGCTGCAGTTTCTTAAGGACAGACCTATACAAGATATTAGCACAAGATAATAAAATCCAATGGGTGAGTTTATGTATTTTCAGATGTATGTTCCAGAAAAGACACACACACACACACACACACAGTCAGCCATCAAGGTTAGGAAAACAACCAAACCAAAAAAAGAGCAACAACAACTAAAACTGTGTCATGTGAAGAATAAATTAAATGTAAATTTGGCTGACTGCATGGATTTTAACTAAATCATTAGCTAGATGATTGTCAGAATACCTCACAATTATGATGGAAGAACATACTGTTAAAATTTCAGAAATTTCTCAAACACTTAATAATTAACTTTACCAGCTGCCATTTTCCTGGAGTCTGATTGGAAAGTATTTATCTCAGCACCATAAGAACTCTGGTGCAGGGACCCCTGGCAGACTCATTTCTTGTTCTTAAAAGTTAACAAACTGATTGTTGCTGTAGGACAAAATATCTTTTCCTGTTACAACATAACTTTTGAATTCAGATATCAGGAGTAGGCACAGAATTTTTATTTTTAAATTAGATGGAGATAACCTGAGGAAACTCTGAAATTTAGAGTATCCACATATGAAAACAGGAAACCAGCCTTGAAGCTCCAGGTGCACTTGCTCCTGGGTCTCAGACCTGTGCTCTGCGGGCCTGAGTGCCCCCTGGAGATCAGTCTCTTCCCTGCAGGTGGGGTTTGTGTCTGGGTTCTCATGGACTTCCCCTCACTGTCTCTCTTGCGCAGTACTACATGGCCATGTCCTCAGCTTTCAGGCTGTCCATTTGAAGATAGAGTGTGTTTTTGGAGTTGTCTCTGAAGATACTGAATCAGCCCTTTATGGAGCCTGTGTAGTATGTACTACCACCATCATAGCTTATGGTTGCCACCCACTGCAGACCTTTCCCTGAAGCCTAGTGGACCCAGTTCATGCCATAGTCACTGAAGGTGAATCCAGAGGCTGCACAGGAGAGTCTCAGTGAACCCCAGGCTTTCTTAGGTCACCCCCAGACTCCACCAGTTGCACCTCACACTGGACACCTGCAAACATAGAGGCACTGTGATTAGGCGACACACATACAAACACAGGCAATCACAATTATATACACACACAGAAAGCTCTCAACAATTACCATGTAAAATGGTCAAAATGAAAGCCAAGTTTGTTACGAAACTCATTATGTGTCCTCTGGACTAGCTCTTGAGTTCAAAATAGTAACAGCAGAGACCCCAGAGACTGAGACTGTCCTCTGAGATGCCCCACATCATGGACTATGGCTGGTTTACCAGCAGACAGAGAGCTGCATTTGCATGTCCCCTGATATTTAGAAGCACATGACTAGAAAATTTGGGCAATAATTCTCCCTTGGACTCAGAGAAACACAAACACTCTCAAAGGAAAACTGCCTTTAAACAAACTGTTTATCAAGCATTGCTTTAATTGTTATACATTATCAATATTTTATAAAGTAGTTTTCTATTTGTAAACTTTATATTACATACACAAACGTTCTAACTTTGTAGTATGGCAGCTCGTTGCATCCACTCTCATTCCCCTTAAGATGTGGATACACATGATGATAGTGGACCACTCTATTATCTGTTTCTTGCGTGGGAACCTTACTGATTTTCTTGCCTTCCAAGGCATTTCCATATTTCAGTGTTATTTGTACCCTGTGGACAGGAAGCTGTTCAAAAAACATGTATACAAACATGCACAATGGTGTCTCCTCTCTGATTTCTTATCTGGGAGATTCCAGTCCCCTTTCTTTTGTCATGATCAGGAAAACTGGCTATTTATCAATTTTCTTCATCTTCTAGATGAGTCAGTTTTCATATAATCAGCTTACTGATGGCGTTCCTGTAGTTTCACTTATCTTGGTTCCTTTTTTACTGCCTCCTCCCCTCCTGCTACCTATGCTATGGATACTACCTATGCATACTCATCTTTTTCTTGGCCCATTATTTGGAAATGGAGGTCATCAATTCCAGAGTTTTACTTCTATAATATACAAATGTGTGTTGCTAAGAATTCCCTTCTAAGTTCTCTTCAGATGAATCCCACAGTATGTTGTCTTGTGATTGCATTTTCCTTTAATTCAGTACCCTGCTTCTTTACTCTGCCTGATTGCACACCTGCACATTATAAAAGTATAAAAACCTTTGGAAAATTAGACTGGGGCCCGCTCTGTCTCCTCTCAATGAGGCTGACGGTCCCTTAGCAGGAAATAAAACTTTTTCTGTTGAACTTGCCGGGGGTCTAAATTGTTTTCTTTCTGGGAACGGTCAGTAGCTACAACATTTCGAGGTGCACCGAGATCCGACTGCTACTGTCTGAGCCTGCTTAGAAAGGATACTTCCTTTATAGGAGTGCTCTCCCCAGAAATAGGGGATTTCTGATTTCTCTACGCCAGGGGTTCTTAACCTCTTTAAACAGGGACCAGTTCACTGTCACTCAGATCCGTTGGAGGGCCAGACTATAGTTTAAAAAAACTATAAACACATTCCTATGCACACTGCACATATCTTATTTTGAAGTTAAAAAAAACAGGGCAAAAACACCAGGCAGGCAAGACCAATGTCCTCAGCTGGTCGCATGTGACCCCCAGGCTGTAGTTTGAGGACCCCTGGTCTAGGCGCTCGCGAAGAGCATGTTATTTCAACTCTAAAGCCTCGAGACTCCACAACTTGTTTAAAGCTGATTGGGCAGAAGGAGTCCCTGATTGGCCCACGAAGAGTCATTTTCCCCTTCCCTAATACTTAGAGATCATAGTTATGTTGATGGGGAACAAGGACATCCCGATCTGATCCGTTAAATTCTTGTGTGGATTGACACTGCTACTAAAAAGCCAGAATATATAAAACACTTACTTCCTCCTCTCCCAATAGAAAGGGTTCTTATTTCTAAGATTTCTGGAAATAGGGCAGAATGGGAAAGAAAACGGGTCCAAGACCCTTAAACAACCAAGGTGGAGCCCGCCCATTCCTCTCATCAGGTTTATCCCATTTTGCAGGAGGACTCTAGGAACAGGAGAACTGGCTTCTGACCCTTTGGTGCCACCACAACCCTATCAGGTTCCAGAGGCAAAAGAGAGAGAAATACTAACAGGCCCTTTTTGAGTCCATACCCGCATCCCTAACACACATGCACATACTATGGCTGATATGTCTTATCAAACGCCGGAGAAGGATCCCTCAGCCACAGCCATTCTCCCCTTAAGGAAGCAGCAAGAACACCTGGGGAAGACCCCTGAGTCCCTTTAGGGGTATATGTCCCCTTTTCTTCCAGGGAATTTTATAATTGGAATCAACAAAATACCTTTTTCTGACAACCACAAGGTCCAGTTTCATTGCTAGAAACAGTTTTCCATACTCATTAGCCAACCTGGAACTATTGCCAGCAACTTCTCCAGGTATAGTTCACGTCAAAGGAAAGGGAGCCCTTCCAGAGAGAGGCCCAGAAGACAGTCAATGGATCTGATGGTCAGCCAGTGGGCACTCCCCACTGGAAACTCTTTTTGCCACTGCACAAACAATGTGGGATCCAAACTCCTAGCAAGGCCAGGAGGGCTTAAGCAAGTATATCCCCAGTTGCCCTTGCAGGGCCTCCACAGAACAGCAAGGAAATCTATGAATTTATCTAAGGTCAGTGAGAATGTTCAAGCTGCTAAAAGAGAATGTCTGCCTGCCTTTTTAGAGTGACTGATAGAAGCCTACAGGGTTTAAACACCTATCGACCCAAAGGCCCTGAGAAAAGGAGGGCAACAAGGATTGCCTTTTTAACTCAGTGTGCCTCAGACATGAAAAAGAAGTGGGAAGGGTTTGAAGGGGAAAACCTTAGTGATTTGGTAAATGTGGCTCAGCAGGTGTATAACAACAGAGATGACCCTACCACGACAGAGACAAAGAAACTCGCTAAAATACTAGTAATTGCCATGAGAGACCCCAGAGGCTCAGGAAAAGGAGATCATTGCCCACTCGCAGAGAGACTGACCTGTGGGCACTGCCAATTCCTGGGGAAGGATCAATGTGCCTACTTCAGAAAAGAGGGACATTGGAAAAATCAGTGCCTTGAAAACCCAGGAGAGGCGGACGACCCTCCACTAGAGAGCATGGGCCTCACCCCCATCTAGAAAAACCCAAGCAAGAAACAATAATGCTTGAAGAAGCTGAATGAAGGTGTCAGGGCTCTGTTTCACTTAGTCCCCGGGATCCCAGGGGCCTCCAAGTAGGAAGCCAGCCAGTAAATTTCTTGGTGGACATAGTGGCAACCTTCTCAGGTTCAGAAAAGAGTACGAGCACATTGCCTAAAGGAAAGATTTGAATTACTGTCAGCATATGATTGCTTCCATAAATAACTCACACCAGAAGGTTTTCATGGAAGTTTGATGGGCTTCCCAACACATCAAGATAAAAAATATCTACCTGCCCTTTGACCAAGGTAGCAACATGGTTTTGAAGGCACTGGCTCAGCTGCTGAGCCAGTGAAGCACTTATTGTAGGAGGGGAGTAGGTGGCTGGTGGCCATCAACGGAAGGACAAAATCTCCACAGTTGTGCTTCCTGTTTCAATATGGAGCCACGCATGTCACGTGCTCGACACTATCTCTATCCTGGGCTCTGAATCGCGACCCCAGGTCTAGAATGTGACTGGCAGGTACTCTCTGTTTGAAACAGTCTCTGGTTACCCCCTCTCGATAACTTGGTGACATGTGAGTCTGGACAATGGAGTACATTCACTTCCCAGATGAGAAAACTCACTCAAAAAGACACAGGTGTTGACCCAGAGGCACACACTGGTTAACAACAAAGCCATATTCACAACCAGTGTCAGAGACAGATCTCTGAGCCCCACATGCCTGTGCCCAGCCGAGCAGTCACTCTCTCCTGGACCCTCAAAAGATCTGAGCGGATGCTCTCCCACCCCTGAATATATTATTTCAGAGGATGGCACTGAATCTGCAACTCTGGGATAGAGACATATCTGATCGGAGCACATGGAGCAAATGAATATGGAGGACGGGAGAGTGGAGCACATGCTGGCCCACCAGGCCTTGATGATGATGTTCCCACTAAGAGAAGCCAGTCCACATATAAGACCACATGGCCAGCTCCACGATGAGACACGATGTCCCTTTAAGGCCCAAAGCCCTAGAAGGGATGACACTGGAAACACAGTGTGGGAAATGTGCCCGAATTTTTCCCGCCACACCAAGGCATAGCACTAAGGCTGTGCAGCAGAAGGGCAAGGAAATGGAGCAGCAAAGTCTCCAGGAAATGCCAAAGATGGACTTTGAGGCCAAGGCTTGGTGCCCCAACAGACTGGGTGGAAAACACGTATTAAGACCCAACAGACAGTCCTTGAACTAACTGATCTTTTTGTTGAGTTTTGTTTTCTTTTATTGTCATTGGATTTTTGTTGCTTTGTTTCATTTGGTACTTCTCTTGTTTTGTGCATGGTATTACCTCCACAGGTCTGTTTAAATAAAATAGGTTGCATGAACAATCTGGAGTAGAAAAAAAAACGGGACCAACAATTCCCGGAGGACAGGGGAGAGAGGGTGGTGGGGGAAAAGGAAGCGGTGTTTAGAAACTCAGAGACAAGGGAAAAAACAAGTGATGCAAATCCGTGGTGAGGGGGATGTAGGAGGCCTGGTAGAGTGTGATCAAGGGTAATGGAACCAAGGGGAGTTACTGAATTGCAAATGAAGACTGAGCATGGAAGTGGGCACAAGAGGAAAATGAATGGGAATAGAAGAGCAATCTAGGAAGCATGGGCCAGTTATGGAGGTCTAAAAAAAGGCATGTACATATGTAAATATATTTATATATGGGCATGGGGAAATAGACCTACCTCCATATATTTATAGGTTTCATATTAAGGTAGCAGATGGACTTTAGGCCTCCACTCAAGTACTCCCTCATTGCAAGAATACTTAATTCTATTAAATTGGCGCTCTGTGATGCTCACCTTCCCCACAGTTTCGCTGAAGACAAAGTGGGTGCATAAGCATATGCTGTGAAGAAAGCTGACGGTGCCCAGCTGTCAAAAGATATAGTGTCTGAGGTCTTAAAGGCTTGAAGATAAACAAGTGGCCACCTAGCTCAGAAGCAACAAAGCTCACATGGAATAAGCACACCAGCATATGCTATCAGGTGCCACGCATCATCAAAACAAAAAATATCATGGCGAATGAGAGGGGAGTGCTGGGTAGAGACACAAAGCCCATTTGAATTCCACTGGACAATATCTTACAGAAGGGTCTGAGAGAGATGATGAGCCAAGACAGGGTATGAGATAGCAATGATAAAACACAACTTTCCTCTAGTTCCTAAATACTTTCTTTCCCCTTACTATCATGATCCCAATTCTACCTTACAAATCTGGATAGACCAGAGAATGTACACTGGTAAAGATAGGAACTGGAAACACAGGTATTCCAGGGTGGATGAGTCCTTTAGGACCAATATTATGAGTGGAGACACTGGGAGGGTCGAGGGAGGGTAGGCTGGAAACGGGGAACTGATTACAAGGATCTACATTTTATTTCAACAGAAAATTGGGTGAGGGGGGACATCAGACAGTACAAGATATGACAAAATAATTAGTAAATTACCAAGGATTGATAAGCGACGTGTAGCGCATATTGGGTGCGAGGGGGGGGGGCTGGGGAATGAGGAGCTGAGGCCAGGGGCTTGGGTGGAGAGTGGATATTTTGAGAATAATGAGGGCAATGAATGTACAAATGTACTTTACACAACTGATGTATGTATGGATTGTGGTTAGTGTTGTATGAGCCTCTAATAAAAAGATGATAAAACAAACAAAAAAAGATCTGGGCAGAGGGCTCATGCAAGGATCATCTCAGGCTGGATTATACTCTTCCAAGTAGAAACCATGCATCTGAATAGTATCCACCAGCCACTCATGTCCAGTCCTGCAACCTCCAAAGAGACTTCCTGGGTTTTTCAAATCTATCTGGGGACAGATAGACCTCGGTCCTTGGCTCTGCATGAGAAAGCATACAAGATATGACAAAATAATTCGTAAATTACCAAGGATTGATAAGCAAGGCATAGTGCACATGGGGTGCGGGGGGTGGGGGGAATGAGGAGCTGAGGCCAGGGGCTTGGGTGGAGAGTGGCTATTTTAAGAATGAGGACAATGAATGTACAAATGTGCTTTACACAACTCATGTATGTATGGATTGTGGTTAGTGTTGTATGAGTCCATAATAAAAAGATGATAAAACAAACAAAAAGATCTGGGCAGAGGGCTCATGCAAGGATCATCTCAGGATAGATTAGACCCTTCCAAGTAGAAATACATGCATCTGAACAGTATCCACCAGCCACTCATGTCCAGTCCTGCTAGCTCCAAAGAGCCTTCCTGGGTTTGTCAGATCTCTCTGGGGACAGATAGACCTCGGTCCTTGGCTCTGCATGAGAAAGAATACACACGGAAGCCTGATTGTGATCCAAGTGAGTTTTATGAGAGTTAGGGAGGCGTGGTGGGCAACCCTGGTTGACCCCAGTGGCTGAATTAAATTTACTTGGCCTAGGTGGGTCAGTCAAAGTGCAGCACCCACCCAGGTGTACCTCCTCTTCCTGGACAGAAACCTGAACCTAGAGTACGCACAGTGTGCCACTCCTTCTTGGGCCCCTACCTTGGCCCTCTGGGCATGCATAATGGACACCCCAGTCCCTAAGCTAGCTACCTAACATTTACCCCCTGAAGAGATATGGACCCAAATATTTGGGGGTACTGGGCAACGATATCTCTAGCTACTTCCTGCTGGCAAAATGGGCGAAGTGGAGCTTTGGGTCCATACCCTTCCTACTCTGTTGGAAGGGATTGTCCATTCAAGTCCCAGGATGGATAAGGTTGAGGTTGTACAGGAAATTGTGGTCCTTCAGCTGGCACACTTGGTTCAGAGGCCTTGGTAACCTGAGAACTTCTGGAAAAACCAAAAGACAAAAGGGTGAACAGTTTAACTGAGACAAGGCTAAGATTCTGAAGAGGTAGTGCCCTTCAAGTTAGGTGAGGAAAAAAATAAACTTAGGATTATCAGGCATGTGTGTTTGTTCACAGTCATACAGGAACCGGGATAAAAGCATTAACAATTTTCCCTATGAGGCCACAGGGGTTTGGCAGTTCTAGGTGCAGTGGGACAACTGCTTCATTTATGATCCTAAGGTCTTACACACAGTGATAAGACCCATCCTTTTTAACCCTATAACGACTCAATTGTTAATTTGAGGGAAATTTTTTTGTTTCTTTTATTTTCATAGTTATATATATACATATATACATTTTAAAATGTTATGGAAATATGTTCAGCGTTATAGGGTTAAATTATAATATTGGGGTACTACAGGGAGAGTCAACAGTGATCAAAATAGAGTAACTGCCTAAGTCATTTTTAATTTTCTTGGGTTCAATTTGAGTAAAAGGCTTGTAAATTACCCGGGAACCAAATTCTCCTGGTGCCTCTACTATGGGTAGAATGTTCAGGGAGGTTTCAGGGATGGGAGAATAGTAACCCCTAAATCCAAGATCCCATAGGGCATGGATCCTCAAACTCTTTACATAGAGGGCCAGTTCTCTGTCCCTCAGATCCTTGGAGGGTCAGACTATAGTTTTTTTTTTTTTTAAACCTATGAACAAATTCCTATGCACACTGCACGAGTTGGCTACTTAGCAGGAAAGGCAGTGGCAGCAAACACACCCTGAGGGCTGGATAAATATTCTCATCAGGCCGCAAGGGACCCATGGGCCACAGTTTGAGGACCCCTGCCTTTAGGGGTTCCTGGGTGCATTGGGGATGAAGGTCTCTACTGCTCCTCAAAAGGAGAAATTCTCTAATTTATGGCATCTCAGCCTACTTTCCCATCACTCTCCAGAACTGTTCCAGCTGAATCAGGGTTGGAAGGGAAAGTGTACCATTCTCTGGCCACGATTCTCCTTTCTCAAAAAGATACTGTGGCCACATGGAATTGCAAAGTGTATCAGCTTTTGTTTGTCCAACCTCTCTGTATCAACTCTATCCCAATTGTCAGGATTCATGCAAAGGGACAATTCCTGAGAATGAAGCTGCTAAATCCCATCAAGGAAGCAAAAAACAAGGCGCCTATTGAGAGCTTGCTGCCTCAAGGGCAATAATCGCGCTTCAGAGCACACCCCTGGTGTGCTATTAAACTGATGCCTCTGACAGGTGCCCCAACCGTAGGGAAAGGGTCAAAGAGCAGTCGCTGTGTGCAACTTAAGTCCAACCATTTTCTAGACAACAAGCTAGGAGGACCACTGCTTGGTTTGGCCCCACGGCCTCCCAAGATGCCTGCTGTCAGGAGCAGACTCTGAAAGCTCTGAAGGGAAGGGACATCTGGCAGCTCAGGGAACCTTCAGCGAAGTTGGAATTTCTGCCTGGAACATCGTGGCAGTGGAGCTGTATTGAGAGCTATCCCCAAAAGTGCCTGAAGCAGCACCACTGAAAGCCTAAAGGTAACAGTTACTCAGGCTAGCTTTCTGAAGGCCTTTGGAGTAAGCCTGGGCAAGAGAAAAGCAGCCGGTAACAAGGAACAAACCTACACTGGGAGAACACTAACCCTATAATGCCTTAATATTTAAATTCAGGAAATTATTCTTTTGTTTTTATTCTTAACATTCATAGTTATCAATATTTATGACAACCTAATATATTTTAAAAGTATAAAATTTTCAATCATTTTGAAATATAGCCAAATTTTCATATTTATAATTTTGGTACCAGATACATTTTAATTAAATGTTACAAAAATGTTGTCCTTGGCGTTATAGGGCTTTTAAAGCAGCTTATTTTAAAAACCAGGAGAAAGGCAAAGGGAATGGAGGGGAAGGAAAACATTTGGATCCCGGGACAAGGCAGAACTAGCTCCTGGCCTAATCAACCAGCTCCCTAGGCAGCGCCCTTCCTCATGTTTGGAGTGGTGGGCACCATCTTGGCCAGGGTCACAGGCCCCGTTTCCCCATGGCCACAATGGCGGCTATGTAGGATCTCTGGGAAAAGCTTAAACAGCCTTGACACGAGTGAAGCCATTTTGAGCTGACAGAAGCCACCATGAAAGATAAATAGAGTAGCTATGAACTGCAAATGAACTAGCTGATATTGGGAGGTAGGCTGTGCAGACATACCCCAAGGGAATGTACAGAAGGAAATGGATTTTCAGGTTTTTGAGAACAAGAGAAGTTTTTGTTCAACTAAGAATGGCTAACCACAATACCTCGCTTCTGTACTCTATCTGCTTGCACACCTGCACATTGAAAAAGTATAAAAACCTTTGGAAAATTAGACTGGGGCCTGCTCACTCTCCTCTCAAGAGAGCTGACGGTCCTGCACAGGAAATAAAGCTTTTTTTGTTGAAATGCCAGCAGTCTTTGTTTTCTTTCTGGGAATGGACAGTAGCTACAACATTTCGAGGTGCACCGAGATCCGACTGCCACTGTCTGAGTCTATTTAGAAAGGAGACCTCCTTTACAGGAGTGCTATCCCCAGAACTGGGGGATTTCTGATTTCTCTAGGCCAGGGGTCTTCAAAATCTTTAAACAGGGACCAGTTCACTGTCCCTCAGACCTGTTGGAGGGTGGGACTATAGTTTTAAAAAAATCTATGAACAAATTCCTATGCACACTGCACATATCTTATTTTGAAGTTAAAAACAAAAATCAAACGGGCACAAACACCTGGCGGACAGGATCACTGTCCCGACTGTCCACATGTGGCCAGCAGGATGTAGTTTGAAGATCCCTGCTCTAGGCGCTCATGAAGAGCATGTGGTTTCAACCTTCAAGCCTGGAGACTCCCCAATTTGTTTAAAGGTTATTGGGCAGAAGGAGTCCCTGATTGGCCCACGCAAGACTCGTTTTCCCTTCCCCTATTACTCGGAGTTCATGGTTATGTTGATGGGGAACCAGGACATCCCGATCTGATCCCTTCAATTCATATGTGGATTGACATTGCCACTAATAAACCAGCACATATAAAAGACTTACTCCCTTCCCAACAAAAAGGTTTCTTGTTTCCAAGATTCCAGGAAACACAGCAAGACCAGAAAAACAACCGGTCCATGTTCCTAAAACCAACAATGTGGAGACCATCCCTCCCCCTCCCTTCCCTTCCCTTCCATGTCAGATTTATCCCATTTAGCAAGAGGACACTGGGAGCAGGAGAGCTGGCTTCCGACCCTTGGTGCCGCTTCCGCCCTATCAGGTTCCTAGGGGCTGGAGAGAGAGAAATACTAACAACCCCTTTTTGAGCACCCCCCCCCCCCAATCCCCCACAACACACACACTATGGCTGACATGTTTTCTCAATTCCCAGAGAAAGATCACTCGGCAGCAGTCATTATCCCCTTAAGGCAAGCAGCCCCAACATCTGGGGAAGACCCCTGAGTCCCTTTTTTGGTTATATGTTTCCATTTGTTCCAGTGATTTGTATAATTGGAACCAACATAATCCCTTTTTATGAAAAACCACAAGGACTAATTTCTTTGCTAGAAATGGTTTTACATACTCATCAGCCCACCTGAGATGATTGCCAGCAATGTCTCCAGGTGCTGTTCATGTCAGAGGACTGGGAGCCCTTCCAGACAGGGGCCCAGAAGGCAGTCAGTGGACCTGATGGTCAGCCAGCGGGCACTCCCCACTTGAGAGAAACTTTTTCCCACTGCATGAACAATGTGGAATCCAAACTCCTAGCAAGGCCCGGAGGGCTTAAGCAAGTATCACCAGTTGCTCTTGCAGGACCTCCACAGAACAGCTAGGAAACCTATGAATTTATCTAAGATCAGTGAGAATTTTCAACTCCTACAAGAGAAAATCCACCTGTCTTTTTAGAATGGTTGATGGAAGCCTACAGGCTTTAAACTCCTATCGACCCAGAGGCCCCCAAGAACAGGAGGGCAATAAGTATTGCCTCTTTAACTCAGTCTGCCTTAGACATGAAAAAGAACTGGGAAGGGTTTGAAGGGAAACATCTTAGTGATTTGGTAGAAGTGACTCAGTGGGTGTATAACAACAAGATGACCCTACCACGACAGAGACAAAGAAACTCGCTAAAATACTAGTAATTGCCATGAGAGACCCCAGAGGCTCAGGAAAAGGAGATCATGGCCCACTCATGGAGAGACTGACCTGTGGGCACCACCAATACCTGGGAAAGGATCAATGTGCCTACTGCAGAAAAGAAGGACATTCGAAAAATCGGTGCCTTGAAAACCCCAGGAGAGGTGGACAACCCTCCACTAGAGCGGATGGGCCTCACCCTCACGTAGAAAAACCCAAGCAAGAAACAATAATGCTTGAAGAAGCTGAATGAAGGTGTCAGGGCTCTGTTTCACTTGGCCCCCAGGATCTTAGGCTAACTCTCCAAAAACGGGGCCAGCCAATATATTTCTTGGTGGACACAGGGGCCACCTTCTTGGTTTTGGAAAAGACTACAGGTGCATTGTCAAAAGGAAAGATTTTAATTACAGGGGTCACAGGACTGACCCAAGCACACCCATGGACAAAGGCCTGAATAACAGATTTAGCACAAGAGATAGTTACACACTCTTCCTGATAATGCCTCAATGCCCCTATCCCCTAATTGGTCGTGACTTATTATGAAAAATGACATCCATAATTACTTTCTCATCTGCTGCAACCACCTTACCCTTGAACTTGAAAAGGCAAAGTTTTGCTCACCACTCCATTGTCAGAGGGATATGTGTTTTATCAAAGAGCAGAAGAGACCTCCTCAAAGGAACTTCTTGATAAATGGCTAAATGATATTCCTTTTGTTTTGACAGAGAAGGACCTGCCACACCTTGCTGAACATCAGGTGCCTGGGGTCGTACAACTTCTGAGCTCAGCCACACTGGTGTCAAGCAAAACATTACTCCATGGAAAGCAAAGTTGGATATTGCTGTTCACATATGTAGACTAAAGAGGACAGGCATTTTGGTGCCCTGCAAGTCCACATGGGATGCTCCCCTGCTGCCCGTGCAGAAGCTGGGAACTGAGGACTTCCAAACGGTGCAGGGTCTTGGAGAGGTAAATGGGAGGGTAGAAACTGTCCACCACCCCCCGGTACCAAAACTCGAGACCCTCCTGAGTACTATTCCGTTAAACTGAATTTGTTATACTGTTTTGGACTTACAGGACGCTATGTTCTCCATACCCTTGTCCCCTGTACATCAACCCAGTGAAGACGTACAGGAATACAAGGAGGAACACCCCAAAATCACCTTCCTCCAGTATGCAGTTGACCTCCTCCTGGCCTCTGAAACCCTGGAGGAATGCCAAAGGGCTACCGAGGACCTGTTAATATTCCTTGGCCAATTGGGGTACAGGGTATCTGTAAGAAAGGCTCAACTGTGTGTCCATAACTGTATACCTAGGCTAACAACTAGAGGAGGAAAAACGGACCTTGTCTCCCAGCCTCACTGAGGCGATCCTCAAAATCCCAGTATCTGAGACGAAGAGACAGGTGCAAGAGTTTCTAGGAGCTGTGGGGTACTGTCCATTGTGGAATTTGCAAAAATAACCAAACCCCTATATGCAAGTACTGGGGAAAGGAAAAAGAACTTAAATGGACTGAAGTAGAACAGCAAGCCTTTGAATCCTTAAAAAAAAGTCGCTCATATGGGCACCCTCTCTTCTCCGTCCAGACATAGAAAAGCCCTTCCAATTGTCTATCTATGAGGCCAGAGGCACAGCAAAAGGAGTGCTAACTTAGAATTTGGGGCCATGGAATTGACCTGGGGCCAATCTTTCATAGAAATTGGACTCTGTGGCTGCAGGATGGCTGAGCTACATGCTATCTGAGGCTGCCACTGACATCCTAGTTATGGATGCTAGGAAGCTTACACTGGGACAGGATATTGCTGTAGTAGGGGGACCTATGGTTGAGCCCCTCCTAACAAGTCCCCCAGACCAGAGGATCTCAAACTCCATGATTCTACCACCAATCCCCCTGAGCTAGTGGCTGTGACCATGCCATCCCCAGTGTTACTGCCACAACCTAAATACTTAGAAAATGATCTAAAGATAATCCAAGAGTTGGGCTGCCAAAAAGACTCGGTGGCTGCTTCATCCTGATGGAAGAAGATTCATGCCAGAATCTCTGGGGAGAGATCTGATTCAAGGACTACATGAAGGTATGCATTTGGGATCCTCTGATTCAAGGACTACATGAAGATATGCACTCGGGAATCCTCTCTAAATTGTCTCAGTTGCTCCTCAGGTACTTTTACATAACCAGGCTTGGACACTGGTGGCAGATGTCACCCACAATTGCTTGCACTGTGCTCACTTGGGGAAACAACCCTAGAAAAGAAAAGAAGCAACCCCAACCACGAGCTCGAGGTAGTAGTCCTGGAGAATTCTGGGAGGTGGACTTTATGGATATCAAACATAGAATGTATGGTTACCGGTATTTGCTGGTATTCGTGGACACCTGTTCTGGATGGGTAGAAGCCTTCCCAACGAAGAAGGAAACTGCTGCCACTGTGTGTAAATTATTAGTAACTAAAATTGTTCGTAAATTTGGCCTTCCCACCACCCTGGGGTCCAACAATGGCCCAGCATTCATTGCCCAAATTACTAAAGTATTAGCAATGCTTCTAAATATTAACTGGAAGCTCTACTGCACATATAGTCCCCAAAGTTCAGGGCAAGTAGAAAGAATAAACAGAACCCTAAAGGAATTGTTCATTAAGTTGCATTTAGAAACTGGTGAGAACTGGGTTGATACTTTCTTTACCTTTTGCCCTACATCGAGTCCACTGCACTCCCTATGTGAAAAGCATGACCCCATTTGAATTTATGTTTGGGAGATCTTCCCCAATCCTTCCAAGATTGAAGGAAGTAGAAATAATGGAAGTCACTAATCATTCCCTCATCAAGTGCCTGCAGGCTGTGCAGCGGGTGAGACAAATCATCTGCTCCGACACCTTCATTTTGGGCCCAACCAAGGGAAAGGTGAAGAGGCAGCCCACAACTTGCAATCTGCAGACTGGACGTGGGTAAAGAAGCACCAACCTGACACCTTAGAACCTAGGTGGACTGGCCGATACCAGGTGATACTTACAACACCAACTACTGTTACAGTAGTGGGGAATGGGGCGTGGATTCATCAGTCACAAGTAAAAAATGCCCTCCCTGAGCATATCCTGAAAAGATGGACTCTCAGAAAGACGGAAAACCCCTCAAAATTAAGACTTTACAGAACGTAATTGTTTTTGTCTGAGTATTGCTGACAGCACCCGCCATTTCCCCCAACCACAAACACATCTGTGGTCTGCTATTCAAACCTCCATCAGTGAATATGTAACCTTTACACTGGGTATGACCCTCCTGTTTTCGCTTTGATTTGTTTGATTTGCTAGTAAAGAGCTGGCATTCCGGATCCTTTAAAGGTAAAGGGCACAATGGGGCCCATAACAGAATCCCATCCTACAGGTGCAGAATACCCTCTATAGAAAGAAAGCTCCAAACAAACCATTTCTATATATGCCCGGCTGATGGACTCCCTAACTGCCAAGGGGAGGGCATTGCCATTGTGGAGCTTGAGTTTGTGAAACTATTATTTTAGGGTGGAAACTTGTTAAAGACGACCCTATCATTTTTACAAGAATGGGACTAAAGTAGGAGGGGTTTGATCCAACCATGTGTGTGGTTTTCAAATGTAACCCAATAAGAATTGGATGCGAATAGGGCAAGATATGACAAAATAACAATCTGTCGATTATCAAGGGCTCATGAGGGAGGGGGGAGCGGGGAGGGAGGGGCAAAGAAAAAGAGGACCTGATGCAGAGGGCATAAGTGGAGAGCAAATGCTTTGAGAGTGATTAGGGCAAAGAATGTATGGATGTGCTTTCTACAATTGATGTATGTATATGCATGGATTGTGATAAGAGTTGTATGAGCCCCTAATAAAATGTAAAAAAAAGAAAATGTTTAGAAAATGATCATGGCCACATATGTACTAATATGCTTGAAACAATTGATGTGTGGACTGTTACAAGAGTCTTAAGAGCCCCCAGTAAAATGATCTTTTAAAGAAAAAAAAAAAGAATTGGATTCGAGCGTTATTAGGTTCACTGGGAAAACATGGGGAATTCAACATTATGTAAATGATAGAGACCCAGGGACAACCATTACTATCCAGCAAAGTAAAATATGGCAACCTGCCATCCGTAAAAAGGTCCAAACTTGGTGATAAATCCTGAAGAGCCACAACTGGGTGTCATTATGGTTCCTTTGCCGCACCCTCCAGACTCTTCAGTAACTTTCCCGTTCACCGCCATCCCAATTCAAAGGGCACTTCCCATTCAGGAGCCACCTCAAGGTTCTGTGTTTGATACTCTGGATGCTGTATTCCAATTTATGAACTCAAATCCTAACTTCACAGCTGATTGTTGGCTTGTCTGAACCCTGCTCTCCCTTACTATGTAGGAACAGGTACAAATAGCACTATTGGTACAGAGTGTAATCCAATTGAAAATGTTACAAAGAGGGATTACACGAAGCAGCAGTCTGTAGGTGAGGTTAGAACGGACTCAATTCTAAGCTCACTTTAAAAGATTTGCAAGGGCAACGACTGTGTTTTTATTCATCTAATTATCCCTTTAATATTATCAAGATATCGAGATTTTTGCCTTCAAGCTGTTCCTATTGAATTAAATGTTGATCCTTATTTGTTATCCACTCCAACGGGTACTTGCTTTACTTGTTCCACAGGACTAACACCCTGTCTCTCTCCCCAGTATTAGCAGTGGATCCGGGTATTTGTGTGCTAGTGCATGTTATTCCTCAGTGTACCTGTATTCTGGTGAAGGAGGTGTAGGGATAACTTTGGAATTTCTGGATGAGTTAAAAGAGCCCCAATGTCGGTCCCACTGGTAACAGGGCATGGGATTATGGGATTAGGTGCAGTCGGGTCAGTTGCTTTAATACAAGGAAACTTAAACTATCAGACTCTTAGTCAGCAAATTGATTTCGATTTACAGGGATTTAAAACACCTGTTTCCCATTTAGAAAGATCCTTAGCCTCCCTTGTAGAAGTGAGGCAAACCCGCCGAGGGCTTGACTTGCTCTTTGTGAAACAAGGAGTGCTGTGCATGGCATTGGGAGGAACTTGTTTTATGCAAACCATTCAGGAATCACTAAAGATAGATCAGCCCTGGTTAGGAAAAGGTTAGAGGAAAGAGCCAAAAAAGAAACGAAGAAACCAATTGGTTTGAAAAGCTATTTAATTGGTCAACCTGGCTAACTGCCCTAGTTACGGCCCTAGCCAGACCCCTAATCCTCCTCCTGCTAAGCCTCACATTTGGACCAATAATAACCAATAAGCTAGTGGCATTCCTTACACAGAAAGTACAAGCCATAAAACTCTTCGTGCTGAGCCCACCATACACTGGGCTGGCCACTGCAGATTCAATGACTTGAACTTGGCTAAGAACAGGAGGGAATGTACCAGCTCTGGGAGAAGCATAAACAGCCTTGACAAGAAAAGCCATTTTGAGCTGACAGAAGCCATTATGAATGGTACATAAACTAGCTATGAACTGCCAATGAACTAGCTGATATTGGGGAGGTAGTCTGTGCAGACGTAGCCCAAGGAAACATACAGAAGGAAATGGATGTTCAGAAGGCTTGCGAGAACGACCAGAGCAGTTTTCATTCAACTAAGAATGGCTAACCGCAATACCTTGCTTCTGTGCTCTGCCTGCTTGCACACCTGCACACTGCAAAAGTATAAAAACCTTTGGAAAATCAGACTGGGTCCACTCAGTCTCCTCTCAATAGAGCTGACGGTACCTGTGCAGGAAATGAAATCTGTTCTGTTGAACTTGCCGGCGGTCTGGG
Source organism: Tenrec ecaudatus (assembly GCF_050624435.1). Classification (NCBI taxonomy): domain Eukaryota; kingdom Metazoa; phylum Chordata; class Mammalia; order Afrosoricida; family Tenrecidae; genus Tenrec; species Tenrec ecaudatus. The sequence continues at coordinate 68,315,446 of NC_134546.1, read as the reverse complement.
TGGTTTTCTTTCAGGGAACGGGCAGTAGCTACAACAGACACAGGTGGCGCCATTCTGCCTGGGAGTGGAGTCATGTGGCTGTGAAAATGGTGGCCATAGGTTGCGGCATAGCTGAAAGCCAGCCTGGAGCCAGCCTCCCAGTCTGAGTCCTGCCCAAACCAACAGGGTGGACACAGGCGCCCCCAGCCATCCTGCTTGCCGGAGCTGTGGCACACCACTGTGTCCGGTCTTGGCACAATAGACTCCATTTTGAGTCCTGCACCTCTATCTTAGCTCTCAAGGCTGACCCCTGACTGACCTCCCCTCCCCTGCTCAACCCCAAATTCTTGGAACCAGCTCATCCCAAAGCCAGAATGTTTTCTGAAGATATGATCACTCCACCCGTCCCTGACATATAGATAAGATTAACGACTTTCTCCCTTCTGAAGCACCTGTGTGCGCAGATCCTCCCAAGATGTGCCTGCCAGCAGTGCGCATAAAAACCCTGCCAGGATTTTTTCCCCTGGCGCGGGTTCAATATCTCAATACCCTGAGTTGCTGAACCCGCCCGCAAGCTTCTCAATAAAGCCTGCTTCTAAAACTTCGTTAATTGGGTCTTTGATTCTGTTTTCACGTCTAAATAAATCTTATACTTTGATGCCAAAAACCTGGGATAGGTGTGTGGCTCCCCCCTTCTCTTGGGGTCCCCTGAGAGCCACCTATCTTCCCCATATCTCCAGGACCTTTAGGCGCGGTGCTTGCCTTCAGCACATGGATGCGTTCAAAACCAGTCTATGGTTGCCCTGGTGAGTCTCTCCCTCTCCCACATTCGCTCTCTCTCTCTCCCTCTTACTCAGACCTTGAGAAAGAAAAGACTTGTTTTTCTTTCCCAAGTTGCCTGGCCCCAGTCCCAGCTTAACCACCAGGCACTTTGGCCACCGACTGGCACTTTTGATTTCAAAGTTCTACAAGAACTGTACAATTTCTGCAGGAGGACTGGTAAGGATTCTGAAGTCCCCTGTGTGCAGGCTTTTTCAACTTGTGTTCCCGCCCTCACCTCTGTAGCCATTGTTCCACCTGCCAAATACTGTTAGTGCAATCCCCTCAGCAGAAGGAACCTGCCATTCAAACCCCTGAAGAGCCAACTGAGCTCCTCAGCGCGCCACTCCCGCCCCACTATCAGTCTCCCCCGCCTGCTGCACCTTCTGATCACCCGCCCAATAGCTCTCCCCTGTCCTCACTGGTTGCCTCTCATACCCACTCCCACAACCCTCCAGCTGCCCTTTGTCCATTAAGAGAGATAGCAGGCCTATAGTGACTCGTTCGAGTCCACATCCCTTTTTCCTTACATGACCTGTCACAGATAGAGACCCATCTGGGCTCTTTCTCGGCAGACCCCTCTAAGTTTTTAAAGAATTTACCTACATTTCCCAAATGTATGATTTAACCTGGCATGACATCCAAGTGATCCTTGCTTCCACCCTGACCTTCGAGGAATGTATGCTGACAAAGACCATGTTATCGACCCAAATATCCCTTTGGGGGCGCATGCCATCCCAATAGAGGACACCGGTTGGAATTACCGGCAAAGCCGGGGGCCTGATCTTCCTCATAGAAACCTCATGCTCAGGTACCTCATTAGAGGTCTGGAAACAGTCTCCAACAAGGTTGTCAACTATGACAAACTGAGAGAAGTTACTCAAAAGGCAGATGAGAACCCTGCTCTTTTTCTTAACCACCTCCAGGAGGCACTCACAAAGTACACTCGTTTAGACCCAGGGTCTAAAAGCGGGGCCTCTATTTTGGCCTCTCACTTCACCTCCCAGTCAGCCCCTGACATCAGAAACAAAGCTAAAGAAGGCTGAGGAGGGCCCTGAAACCCCTATACAGGATCAGGTAAAAATGGCATTTAATGTTTTCAATGCTTGGGAGGAGCTGGCTGAGGCCACTCGCCAGGTGAGGGTCCAATAGATGATTAGCCTCCATTCCCAAGCCCTGGTAGCAGCCCTAAGGCTGGAAGATAATCCCGTCCATCGCCGTGCTCCCCAGGGGAGCCAGTGCCTACCGCCATGAGCCTGCTTCAAATGTGGCTGGGTCGGCCACTGGGCAAAAGTTTACCCCAATCCCAAGACTCCTACCAAGTCCTGCCGCAGTGCAGATAGCTGGGCCACTGGAAGTTGGACTGCCCGACCCTGGCTCTGCCCCCGGCTCTGCAAACCCAAGGCACCGAGATCCAGGTAACTCCAGGCACAGAGTTGCAAGGTATGGAGCTACTGGAGTTCATGGACTGAAGAGGCCCTAGATCCTCGACTCCGGTAACCCTCGCCGAGCCCAGGTTCGTGCTCCAGTTAGTGGACTACATTCTCCATTTCGCCCTCTCACTTGGGTCCTACTTCCCCTTCCCAGGTCTTGATTATGGGAATAAATGGGCCCCCCCTCCACTCTGCAGATCCTGTTACTGACTTAGCCCAACCACTTTCCAACTCCTAGCTCAGTATGCTCCCACTTATACTCCAACTTACACTGATCAGGAAAACACCCAGTATTGCTCTCTTCCTCAATGAAAATGGTGGGTATACATATATAACTTACTCATTCTCCCAGAGTTACAACAGGAAACAATCATCACCAATGTTCACAATTCTCCACACATTTGGCCAAACGCTCTCTACAAGTTTTTAACCCCATATCTCACGCACTATCAACACAGTACAGACAAAATGCAACATTTTTACCCTGTCCAATAGCCAGGGAGCTCAACACCCTCGTAAACAACTCCACCAGATGTGAGGGCACCTACCTGGACAGGACTGTCAGATAGACTTTACCCACTTGCCAAAGCATAAGCGGTTTAAATAGCTCCTCACTATGGTTGATGCATTTACAAGATGTATAAAAGATTTTCCCACCTCCTCTGAGAGTGCAAGCATAGTCACCACTCAGCTTCTTCAAGACATCATTCCTCGTTTTGGCCAGCCTGCTTCAATTCAACCGGACAATGGCCCAGACTTCATATCTAAAGTGCAGCAGGCAGTTAGAGCCTCACTGGGCATCTGCTGGTAACTCCATACAGCTTACCACCCCCAGTCTTCTGGTAAGGTTAAGCGAGCTAACGGTCTCATAAAACAACAGCTCACCAAACTCTCCCTAGAACTGCAACTTCCGTGGCCTCAACTATTACCCTTTGTTCTTACTTGCCTTCACACAGCCCCTCAGGAGCCGTCTGGACCTTTCAAAATACTCTATGGACAACCTTTCCTTTCTCGCCTCTTCTTGAAACTGATTGCCCTCCGCTAGCTTGTACCTTCCATACTTCTCTTTGCTCCACAACCTTCTTAGACAACACGCCAACTCCGCCATCCCTGAACCCTCTCCAACCTCTCCTGATCACCAAAACCACTGCATCCTGGACATGCTGTGTTAATTAAATCCCTAGCACGCAAACCCTTAGCACCCCGGTGGAAAGACTCTTACACTGTCGTACTTACCACTCCCTCAGCAATCAAGGTTCTTAGAATAGATTCCTGGGTACATTTGTCCCGAGTCCAGACGGCAGTAAACTCTGACCATGACTCACAGTGGTCTGCTCAGTCTACTGGTCCTATGTCTCTCCGCCTCACTCACCTCACCAAGCCAGCCAGCTAAACCTAGTACAATTTCCCCTATTGCCTGGCAATTTTACTTGACTGAAAACTATACCAATTATGCCCGCACTAAGTGTTATGATTATTTGCTGGCTACCGCGAACTACTCACCCACAGGGTGCAGAACACCCATATATGTAAATTTCAATGATTTTAACCGGCATCAAAAAATGCTGATCCCATCATTTGCTTCCTGTATGACCAGAAGCCAAATACCCAATGTGCAAAAAAGTGAATACAGAAAAATGTAGGGTGTCCTTGGTCTTCCTGCCAGATACATTACCTTTCCCTTCGTTCCCAGGGACGAGTCTACTACCATCGATCTAAATACACTCTCACAATCCCAAGTCCCTGGGGTAGCCGGTAGACATCTCCGGTTCCAGGAGCCTGGTACACCACTCACCGGAAAAAAATTTTCCGGACACCAAACTATATGTATGGAGGTCGCTAGTCCAGTTCCAATCCACCTTCCACCGTAATATTCAGATCCAAGAACTTCAACTCACTAACCAAATTTCTAAACCGTCCGAGTCTCCCTTCTGGCTCACTCTGCTACAGCAGGGACTGGCTAGCGCCAACTTTGCTGGACTAGGCAACCTCTCCACCTGCTTCATGTGTGCGGCCCTAGAACGCCCTCCTCTGGTAGCAATACCAGCTCCTGCCCTGTCATTTTCATCCAACGTCAATACCACAAAACCCATAACCATCCCCAATGTCCCTCTGTACATCCAACCAGAAAACACTCAAGTGCCCTTTAGCTACTACAATCCATCGACACAGACATGTAATGTCACCAAAATCCCCTCCAAACCACTAACAGCACCAGAAAAAAAATTTTTGGGTGCAACCATACACTCACTTATCACATAAACATCAGTTCTACCTCTACCCTTTTGTGCCTGCCTGTCACTCTGGTTCTGCAGCTCACTATATACACTCCGGCAGAGTGCCAGGACAAATACATCCAGGTATACAGTCGCCAAACTAAAAGAGCAGTTTTTCTCCCGATTGCAGTTAGAATCTCCTTAGTCTCAACAACAGTTGCAGTAGGACTCAGTGGCGGGGCCCTTAGACACTCTATCATCACAGCAGACTAGTTATCTGCACGCTTCCAGCTGGCAGTCGATGCCTCTGCCAAGTCTCTAGCTTCCTGCAAAGACAAATAACCTCTGTTTCCCAAGTTGCCTTGCAGAACTGCCACGCTTTAGACCTCATCACGGCTGAAAAATAAGGAACCTGCCTCTTCCTCCAGGAGGAATGCTGTTATTACATCAATAAGCTGGGAATTGTGGAAACTAGAGTCCAGACCCTCAACAAGCTAAACCGTGAGCTGCAAAACAACAGATTCAGAACAGGTGGATACTCTTCCTGGTGGAACTGTTTTCTGTACTCCTTCTTAGCCCACATACTAGGCCCATAATTTTAGTTATAATTTTGCTCTTAATTGCTCTTTGTCTCATCTAGCTCCTGCAAAGTTGACTCCACAAAATCACCCATATAGCAGTTAACCAGATGATGCTACAGCAATACCAACCTCTCCACCCTGTGCCAGGCCGGAACACCCAGTACTCTGCCTGAAAAAGCCCCTCCCCTTGCTCTTCACCCACTACCCACAGGAAGCACTTATAGAAATGGACTCATGTCGTTCCTTTTCCCTATAGGGAAGAGTCTGAAATATCCGGTCTTGGCACAACAGACTGTATTTTGAGTCCTGCACCTCCATCTTAGCTCTCAACACTGACCCCTATCTGACCTCCCCTCCACTGCTCAACCCCAAATTCCTGCACGTCCCAACACCAGAATGTTTTCTGAAGTTATGGTCACTCCACGCATGCCTGGCAGATAGGTAAGATTAACGACCTTCTCCCTTCTGAAGCACCTGTTTGCACAGATCCTCCCCAGCTGTGCCTGCCAGCAGTGGGGATAAAAACACTGCCAGGATTTTTTCCTGATGCAGTTTCTATAGCTCAATACCCTGAGTTGCAGAAACTGCCCGCAAGTTCTCAATAAAGCCCGCTTCTAAAACTTCATTATTTGGGCCTTTGATTCTGTTTTTCCATCCAAATAAACCTTATACACTGAGCATCGAGAAGGCTTTGGAAGTCTAAATCCTCCCAGCCTCCAGGCAGCAGCGTCCCAGCCCCCTCCCAAATGCAGCCTGGGAAGGCAGGCGATTTCCCGCAAAGGCAGGCACAGATAGGCATGTCAAGTTCGCACATCAGCAAGGAACTGCGCAAAGACAGACACAAAAGGCTGCGGCAATACGCTATGAGCATCCCCAGGGACCTCCACCGTGTTGCGTGGGTGCGGCACTTGGATTGGCTCACCTAGGCCAGGTGAATTCGACCCAAGAATTCTCCGAAGGGTGGTGAGGTGAAAGGAGCCCAGAGGGACCCCAAACCCGTGAGACCAGCATGGGAGGGCCCACTCCTGGGGCCGGCTTACCTCATAGCTCCGAGTCACACAGCACTGCTTCTGTTAGACCTCTCTGGGGACAGGTATGCCTCGGGCCTTGGTTCCACGCAAGAAACAGCTCATGCCAAGGCCTGGTTTGGGATCCCCTTGAGTTTTATGAGCGTTAGGGAGGCGTGGTCGATGACGTAGGTCGACTTCATTGGCTGAATTGTTGAATTTTATTCACCTCGCCTAGGTGAGCCAATGCAGGTGCAGCGCCCACCCAGGCGTATCTCCCACTCCTGGCTGGAAACCTGAACTTCTGAGCATGCAGTGAGCCACTACTTCATGAGCCAGTAGCTCGGACCTCTGAGCATATGTAATAGGCCTGCCAGTCCCTATGCTAGCTCCCTTACAGGTTTTCCAGCCAAAGGTCTGCCTTCTGGAGCTTTTCTACAGAAAGCACTTAGTTCCTGACCCCTACGCATTCAGGGTGATAGATGCCCTTGCTTCTGTGCTTGCTTCTATGTAATTCTGGAATGGTCCTTGTTTCACAAGGTCAGCGAGGTAAGCAATTCTGGGTTGGTTGGCTACCAGGCACAAAATAAATAGCCAACAGATTGAAATCTCAACCCCTATATTGGTTTATTATGGACCACACAAACGTGTCTTCTGGAACTTCCCTCCTAAATTTCTGAATTCTTGAACTCCTTGCCACATGAACGTGGAAAGCAAGGATTCCAACTCTGATCACCACATCTAACTGCTCCCCTAGTCCCTCTGTGGCCCCCCTTGTCTTCCAGAGGTGCACTGTCAACCAGCAAAGTCGGGCCTCTCTGTTTCTCAGAGGCTGCAGATTATTATGTGAAATCACCCTGTGTTTAAATGTTAGTGATTATGCTATTTAAAAAACAAATCTGTGAGCCAACTGGGGGCAAACAAAACTCATTTCAAACACCAGCTCTGTCTCCTATAAGGGCCAGTGTATAACTGCTACAACACAGCAGTGGGTCCTGCTGGGTCCCATTAGCATCTGGGAGGAAGGCTATTTATTACCAGGTATCCTACCTTGGTCCCTTGGTGTTAATTACAGACTCACTGGGTGACGGATTATATCTGATATGCACCACGTTTCCCGCAGCAAACACCAACACTTTGTCAAACTCCGTTTGGTATTGCTCCATCACTCCATCATTCTCCCTACTGAAAAAAATATTAACACATTCATATAAAAGCACAGGATAAGGAGAGCTTTCATTTATTCATCTATTTCAGGGTCATCCCTGTTATCAATATATGACAAGTTAATGAGGATCAATTAAAAAGGCAGCAGTAAAGCAATTTAGGAAACCGAGGGATTGTCACGAGTCCTGGTTGTGAAAGCATGTTTTGTGCATCATGGAAGATAACAGATTTGCCTTCTGTGGTATCTCATATCTATCATCCCCAAACTACCTGCTCTTAGGGGTAGAGAGAGTGAGCTTGTCTTTGAAAAAAGTGCCTGGGTTTGGTAGCTGCTCACAGGATGGCAGGTGTAACGTATTATGATAACTTAACAAGGCTCCGAGAAGACGGTTATTGGAAGGTCTGTCTGGAAGGCAAGTTCATGACTCCTGAATGATTCAGAATCCAAAAGTCAAGTCAGAACTGGATGCCAGAGACTTTCTCAATCCAGCTCTCTTTGCCCTCCCCTAAGGCCAACACATTTCTAAGGGTTATGAACCTTTCTCAAACCCAGGACCCTCTTCATCACTATTGCTTAGACCTGTTCATCTCTTGCCTTATATATAAAAATATGGGTTTATTGTAAATCTGGGTTTATTAGGTTTCTCGGGTGGGAAATGTCTCAGTCCTTGGCTACGCACTAGAAAGAAATTCACACCGAAGTGTGTTTGGTGATCCGAGTGGGTTTATATACAGGAGAGAAGAAGGTTCCGGCGTTACAGTAAACTGAACACGGGCACCCTCATGACACTATACACCCAGTCCTGCTGAGTGGAACACAGAGAATCAGCTGAAGGGAAGGGGCAGTGGTCTCCAGGTCCCAGCCTTTTAAGGACTTTCAGCAGGGAGGCATCAATTAAGCTCTCCTGGCTTGGGCTTGAATTGGTGCATGCCCCTTAGCCTGCATTGGCTTCCAACCTCCTGTAGGGGGCCCCCTAAGCATGGAGAGGAGCACCCCTTGTCTTGCTACCTAACAGGTCTACATTCCTGTATGGCTAATTTGAGATGGAACTATCCCCTTTAGACAGCCTGTGTAGTTCACCAGGATCCACAGGCCCCAGCGTTCCCTGTTACCACCTTAAACCTTAAACTACTGTTGGAGTTTATATTACCTGTGTGGGTTTCTGGGCATGGGATGTTTCCATGCCAGAGACCTGAAGTTGCACAAATATGGATCCAGAACAGAATTCATACTGGCTCTATTAATATGCTCAGATGCTTCTTGCAAGGATGAGAATTCATGGAAGTGTGTGAGCAGTTCAGATCTTGTAAGGGAGAACAGTTCAGTAGTGTATCCAGAGAAGAGAGCAAAGGTCAGAGGAAATGGAGGAGGTGCGCCGACATCTGTGCTCTGTGTTTGGCCACAAGACAAGAAACCAGGTCTCCATGCAAAAGAAAGCAGAACAGCAAGTCCCTCAGAACTAGGACATCTTTAAACATGACCTATGCAACACTCGGCTCAGGGAGGCACCTTGGAAAGCCATAAAAGCCCAAAAAGAGGGACAAGGAGGAAGCCCAAGTCTTTGGTTTTCCCTGCTGTGCTTTCAGTGTTGAAATGTCTGTGCACGGAGTCGTTGAAATTTCTGAATCAGAGAGTGGATTCGCAAGCCAAGTTCCTGCCTTATTCTTCCATGCATTTTAGACCAACTCCTCTTTGGTGACACATGTAACTGAAATTCTGGACTTAGGAGCCACTTGGTCCTTGGACACTAGGAGATTTTAGTGGAAACTGAAACAGGGCTCTAACCACCAGTTGGACTGGCTTAGGAAGCCCAAATATTCAGTCTCCCAAACACCAACCTCCCGTTGCTCTTCATCTGCCACCACCTTGTTCAGTTTTAGTTGTCCATGGAAGCGTTTGGCACCCACCTGATGCTTTGGAACCCAGAATGGATGAAAGGTAAAACTGGGATTCAAATGAAATGGACTTAAACAGGACCACAGCCAAGATGTGCCCGGGGCTCCTCTCGGCATGTGTCACCTTCATTTCCCTCTTCGGACTCAGACGTGGCAAGGTTCAGAAACAAGCTTTACCAGAAAGAACTGCTGTGAACCCAGTCTGCTTCCAAGTGAGAAAAAGCCCTTTACAAATGAGTTCCTGAGGTCAGCCCAGCCCTGTGAGCCCCCAACCCTCCCAGAGTCCCCTGCTCTCTGTCGAGGCATTAAAGCAAGTCGAAGTAGAGATTTGCTCAGAATAAAAAAATCACTTTTCACAATAGCACGGCACATTCTGGATGGCAATCACCGCTGCACAAACCGTATCCGTCCCCCAGCCATAATGTTGGCGCCTCAGTGACTACACACATACATTGAGTGGCGTGACTCAGAGTCTATTCCATTTGTGATCAATTGTTTCCTCCCTTTCTACACTTTGCACTTATGAGACATGCTCTCTGGAGGTGGTTGCGGCTTGTCTTGTCACCAAAAATCATCGCCGACGCCTTCCTTTCCAGTCACTAATTTGATGTCTTCACTCAAAGAAATGCCAATAATTTGAGATTTCGGAGGAGAGCTCCTTGAGCTCCCCAGACAACAAGGAAGCCAAGTGTCACCATCATTATCCTTTGATTGGAGGGAGCACTAGTGTTCCAGAGGCTGGGAATCCGTCACTGCCTGCCCACCGCACAAACATGGCAGGGGATGGTTATAATTGCTTCTAGACGCCCTGCCATGGTCAGTTGAAAGGCAAACCCTTAAACACTGCCAGACTACAATAAAACGGGAGTACATAGACATTTCTGCATTATTTGTGGGTGAAAATATACTGCGTGGAGTTGGATGAGATGGCAGCAAGTGCTTAAGGAGGGGGTGCTGTGGGAATACCAAGAAGATGATTGTCAGTCTCCGTTTCCTTTTCTCGTCTGCTTTTTTTTTTTTCTTTTTCTTTCAGGACCAAAAGACATGTCAGATATGTAAGGAAACAAATTTGTCCATTTTCAGCGGAGATTCCCACTCACTCACCCCCATCCACCCCCTGATTCCTTTCAGCAAGTCAGTAGAAGCTTTTTTTGTTGTTTTTAAACCTGGCTTCTACTATGGCCATTTCCGGAGTTGCTATGTGGCTGTGTTTAAAAGTCTCTTTTGGGATCCAGAGTGCAATCCGAGTCACAGAGGCATCTGCCCAGTCCCAAATAGCATGCGACCTCATTTCAGAAGGTTGTTCTTGTTTCCATATATGCAGAAAGGAGTTTAAGCTGTTTACCTTTACCATGGTGTTGATTCAGCCTCTCATGGGAACCTCATGGGCACCTCATGGGCAGCGGAGAAAACTGTGGCTGTCTGTGCTACCACCAGGGCTAGGAGGGGAAGCCAACTGTGGTGGGCCATAGGTCTATGTTTGGATGGAGATGATCAGGCATTTCTTCCTTATTCCATTTCAGTCTGGAAACATTGCTGAAGCCTGCTCAGTGTTGTAGCAACACACAAATCTTCACTGACAATCTGGGGCGCTTAGGCTGCAAATTGAACCTGGGTCTTCCCGGTGAAAGACGATAAGAAATCTACCACTGAAGCACTGTGGCCCTCACCTCAAACCAGGGCAGTCATTTCCCACAGATCTACCAGAGTTCAAACCAGACCACAATGCAGAATGATGGAGATTGCCACCAGAATCTGATACTGATGCAGAAAAAAACCTAACTACCATTTTATAGACTTCAACTCATACTGGCCCAATAAGACCAAGAACTGCCCCTTTGGGGTTTTGAGACTTTAAATCCTTACAGCAGCGGTTCTCAACGTGTGGGTCGCGAAACCTTTGGGGATCAAATAACCCTTTCACAGGGGTCACCCAATTCATAACAATAGCAAAATTACAGTTATGAAGTAGCAATGAAAATAATTTTATGGTTGTAGGTGACTACAACATGAACTGTATTAAAGGGTGGAGGCATTCAGAAGGTTGAGAACCAGAGCCTTACAAAAATAGACAACCTCATATTTCTCCCACGGATGGGCTAGTCAGTTCAAACCCCTGACCTTACGATTAGCAGCTTGATGCATAGTCCACTACACCACCTGGGCTCCTAATGATACAGTAAGAGATACTATTGTTAGATCTCTCGTGGGAGAGATATACCTCAGTCTTTGGCTTCACGCGAGAAAGAATTCACTCTGAAGTCTGGATTGTGATCCAAGTGAGTTTTTTGAGACAAGTTTCAGATTTACACAGGCACCTCAGGGATTCTCACCGCCGCCCCCCCCCCTCCCGCCCTCTAGCCTGCCTAGAAGCTCCTGGAGAGAAAGTCACTCAGTTGGCTCCAGGATCCTGCCTTTTCTTCTTTTTTTCTTTAGTCGTTTTATTAGGGGCTCATACTACTCTTATCACAATCCATATATATATATATATATCAATTGTGTAAAGCACATTTGTACATTCATTGCCCTCATTATTCTCAAAACATTTGCTCTCCACTTAAGCCCCTGGCATCAAGTCCTCATTTTTCTCTCCCTCCCTGCTCCCCCATCCCACATGAACCCTTGATAATTTGTGAGTGGTGATACTGGGAGGGTAGTGGGAGGGTGGATTGGAAAGAGGGAACCAATTACAAGTATCTACATGTGACCTCCTCCCTGGGGGATGGACAACAGAAAAGTCGGTGAAGGGAGACATTGGAGAGGTCAAGATCCTGCCTTTTCAATTCCTCCATAGGGAGGCATGGTTGGCTGGATTGAATTAACCTGGCCCAGATGGGCCAATCCAGGTGTAACGCCCACCTAGGTGTACCACCCCTTACTGGCTGGAAGTTAGAACCTGAGCATATGTAATGGATGACCCAGTCCCTTTGCTAAGCTACCTCACAGTATTTGCAAGATGCCAAGCACTGTTCTAAGCAATAATTCCACACTTATGTGTGGAGTCTATTCTTGCCTTATTTTGCAGATGAAAAATCAGTGGCCCAGGATGATAAAGTCTTGAGCCTATGACCACACAGTGAGGAAGTGGAAAGGAGAGATTTGAACCCAGGCTGCAGAGCCCATATCTTGAATGCCTGCAGCTGCCACATAGGACACAGAAAAGCATGGAGCAGACTCGGCATAAGACCTTAGGAAATTCGGAAGACTGTAGCATGCATGCATGTGCTAGGACTGCATGAGAGTAGCTGCTACTCAGATCCAGAAGAGAATACAAGCCTTTTGCAAAAGTTATTTTTGCCAAGAGAGGGTGGAAATCTGCATCTTGTGTGAAATCCCCCAACCTGCATATGTGCATAGCTACTTCAGAAGGTTCCAAACAATGTGTGCTGTGCAGCAAACCAAACTGAGCTCAGGTGGAGCTGGTCTGTGGGTTATGTTAGCCAGAAGGTGAGCAGTTTGAACTCACCAGCCACCACTCCAAGGAAGAAAGAGAAGGTTTTCTGCTACCATGGAATTTCAGTGTTCAAAGTGCCAGGGAGCAGTTGCATGCGGAACTATGATTAGGATCTCGGAGGGTAAGGGTGGAGTTGGTTGAGACCTGGCTTCAGGGCATTTCCCAGAAGGGCTTCCTCCAGTGGCTCTGCCTCCACGAATGTCTGATTGCCCTGAGGGCAGCAAAGTCCTAAGCACACTCAGGCAGTCGTTCTCAACCTTCCTAACACAGGTCCTCTCATTGACCCCCCCAACCATTAATTTATTTTCTTGCTACTTCATCACTGTAATTTTGCTACAGTTATGAGTTGGGTGAGCCCTTGTAAATGGTCATATGACTCCCAAAGTGGTCGCAACCCACAGGTTGAGAACCACTGCACTAAGGGTTCCCCTTCCGGGCAGCTCTACCAGTGTCTGGTTTGCATAGTTCTGTGAGGTGAAAGAGAAAGAGAGAAATGAACTTAGTGTCTGCTTCTGTTGACAGTTGATGTGGGTGGGCTTTCTCCCTATGTCAAGTCCCTCTCAAGCCATTTGTCACCACAACAGAGAGAGTCACGCACATAAAGCAAAAAGAGGAGGCAGCACAGCAGGAAAGTAAGCAGAACAAAGATTGAATATGCACAATTGACTTCAATCATGAATCGGGTCCCCTTGAGATTTGAGGAGGACCCCAGCCTAGTGACATTAGATCAGGTTTAGGGATTGAGTGAAGGGACACTCTTGGCTCCCCTCAGCCCTATCTTACTTTCCCATTGACCCTGACCCTTGCATCGTGATTGGTCCTTATTCCAGCAGGATGGTTGGTTTCATAATCAGGGCATATGGGAATTAGTTAGTCGATAGGTTTTACAGGCACAGCCTCTGGAATGGGTAAGTGAGGAGGCGATTTGGGCTTGTTCATGCAGACCTCTAGTTGTCCTTGACATGACTGGTGGAATGGATCATGTGAAGTGATTTGAGATCCGTGTTAAGACCTGATAGGTCATCCAGGCCTTTAGCTGATCCTGGCAGTACCCTAGTTTAAGGAAACAGAATGTTAGGGATTTAAGTCGTATGTGAGCTTAAATTTTGAGCAATAGGCTGTGGCTCACAGTGAAAGTCTATGTGGAGACCCTATATCCATTTTGAGCGGCCACAGATTCAGCCGCCATTGAGTTCTTTCCTACTGCTGACTGGCAGTGGAAAACTTGGCCCTCAGGCAGGGTGCTTGCGTCCACTCCCCGTGCCAGACTCAGCGACATACGGTAGTGTGCACATCCCAATGAAGGTCCCGCTCATACTCTCACAGGCCCTCCTGCAACTCCAGCTCCATGAATTGATCTGTCTTCAGTCACAGTTTTGTGACAAAGTTGTTTGTTTTCCATGTCTTATTTAAGCTTTCAGGAGCCCAGGTGGTAATGCTGGATAGTGTTGGACTATTAACAGCAAGGTTGAGTCAGAGTCACCAGGACAGAATGGGTGTCACTTTATTTAAGTAAGCGTGGCTGTGTGTCCTTCTGACACCATTGGGGCCTCATGCAGATGCTCTCCTTCATCTAGAACATCGGTTTCTTTTGCCTTTTTCTTGTTTAAAACTAAACAAAGGAGTTCCTAATAAAATATAGTTGAATTGGGAGTCTTTTTCCCCTAAAACAAAGTCAATACATAAATAGAAATGAGATAATGGTGCTAATAACCAGTTGGAGAGTTGAGAGAGATGAACTCTCAATCCTGATAGAAACCCATTGTGACTTTAAGCACCTGCTCAAGGTCATGCACAACCTATGAGGTTGAGTTGAGCAGAAACAAAACAGATGTGTTGGGGAGTGATTGTGTACAATAAGTAAACAATGTATCTTTCTAAAGATTCTAAAACTTACTTTAAATAGTAAGTTTTCCCCTGGGTTAGGGAAAGGTCAGGAACTTAATCCCCTAGTATCCACCCCCTCTCAGCATTCATCATGTTAGCCCAGAGGAGCCAAATCTCACTCACTACCCAGTGAGCGCTGCTTCCAAAAGCACATTGCCTGGGCCGGGGCAGAGGGAAGGTACCCGGAACAGAAATGTTCACGGAGTGGAACCAGAGAGCTCAGCCACCAAATTCCTGAGGGAGCAGCTGTGATGGTTCACTTCTGGATGAATGTGTTTAAGCAAAGGCCAAGGGCATGACTTGGACAGCATGAAAAGCAGATGTGTGGAGGTTGTTTACTGCATTCCAGAAGTTCACACACTCCCCGGAGGCTCCTTGACTCAATGGCAGGAAGTCATTGGTGGCTTCCACCTTCAATCCCAAAAGGCCACTTCCATCAAGTGGATTCCAACCACAGTGACCCTTCATGGAGTTTTCAAGACTATAAATCTTCATGGGAGCCAGCAGTCTCATTGACCCCTTTCGGACAGGGAGTGAGCAGCCCGTGTCGCCACAGGGCTCCTTCCTCTCTAATTCTGGAACCAGTCCCTCCAAATATCCTGCCCTGCCCTTGTCTAGGCTTCTCAAATGCTTTCCATGCTGCTTATGTTAGTATGGGTGCATTAGAGAAACAAATCCACAGAAACTCATATGTATAAGAGACAGTTTTATGTAAAGGGTGAGTGCACATCAAGAAAACATGCCCACATTTGCTTATGCACCCGCTTTATCTTCAGCGATCATGGTAGGGTAGACTGGTGTGCTTCTTCCATATGGGCTTTGTTGTTTCTTAGCTAGATGGCCCCTTGTTTATCTTCCAGCCTTTAAGACCCCAGACGCTATATCTTTTGATAGCCGGGCACCATGGTGCTTAACCACTAAACTACCAGGGTTCATTATCATGTGACTTATCTCCTGCCATTCACACTAGATGGCCAAAATAGCAGGAAACCAGGTTTCACTCAAAGCTCATTGGTAGCCAACCAGACACCCACTTACTGAATGGTTGTGGGGAGAAGATGAGCCAGTGAGGGTGCAAGGTAGCAGCGATGAAACATATAACTTTCCTCTAGTTCTTAAATACTCCCACCCACCCCCACTATCATAATTCCAATTCTACCTCACAAATCTGGCTAGATCAAAGGATGTACACCGGTACAGATAGAAACTGGAAACACAGGGAATCCAGGACAGATGACTCCTTTAGGACCAGTGGTGAGAGTGGCGATGGCTGGAGGGTAGAGAGAATGTGGGGTAGAAAGGGGGACATGATTAAAAGAATCTACGTATAGCCTCCTCCCTGGGGGATGGATAGCAGAGAAAAAGGTGGGGGGAGACATCAGACAGTGTAATATATGACAAAATAAGAATAATTTATGAATTATGAAGGGTTCATGAGGTAGGGGGCAGTGGGGGGAAGGGGGAATGTGAGCAGCAGATACTAAGGGCTCAAATAGAAAGCAAATGTTTTGAGAATAATGATGACAACAAATGTACATATGTTCTTGACACAATGTATGTATGTATGTATGGATTGTGATAAGAATTGTATGAGCCCCCAATAAAATGATTAAATAAAAAAAGTTTTCAAAAGAAATAAAACGCTATATTTTCTGTTATCAGTCTACATATAGAAAACCCCAAAGTTCATGCAAGAAAATCATTGTATCTAATCGAAAGGTTAAGCAATTTCACAGGGTATAATGTCCATATAGAAAAATCAGTTTGGAGCCTGTGTACCAACAGAGAAAGTTCTGAAAAGTAAATCAAGAAAGCAATACTATTTACCATAGCTACATATACAAGAAAATAAATGGGAATAAACTGAATCAGACAAACAAAAGTCTTGCATAAAGAAACTATTAAAACACTACTATGAGATAACAGAAGACACACATCAAAAGAAGGATAGGTCATACTGGTGAATAGGAAATTTTAAGTTTGTGAAAATATCAAACTACCCAAAGTGAACTATAATTAAAATGTAAATTCTGATCCACCTCACAGCATCTTTCTGTAAAGGCAAGGGGAAAATTACTGACCAGATTTTAAAAGAAAGGAAAGAGACGGAGAATAAGAAAGACAGAAACTGCTACTCAGTAGAAGCTCTGATGGTGTAATGGATTATGCAATGGGCTACTAACTGTAAAGTCTGTAGTTCAAAATTACCAGCCACTTCTCTGGACAAAGATGAAGCTTTCTGATCTTGGAGAACTTTACAGTCTCAGAACTCCAAAAATACTCTTATGCTTTGTCCCAAAGGGTTTCTTTGAGTCTGAATTGACTCGACAGCAGTGAGTTGGGTGTTTGAGGGTCCAGCCCCTATAGCTGCACCTGAGACAGACTCAAGGAACAAAGACAATCACAATGAGCCCTGTGTTCAAGTGAAGTATCTCAACACTTTCATGTCTCAATCCCTAAGATACTCTTTCTGGAAACATCCACCAGAAAAGAATCAGTGTGTTTCACGTTTTCTAACTGTGAATCAACCAGTTTTTAGGGAAGAGACTGAACTGGATTTATTTATATATAAAGTCAATTGTCACACAATAGAATATGTTTCAGTAATCAAAGGCAGATGAACCACTCAAGAGAGAATTTATAAAACAGTTCCTTTGCAAATTAATGGATTGAAACCTGAGGACACAGGCTTGTGTGACCATGAAACTATAGTGAAGGGAAGTCAATGTGAACCCCAATGGGGTTACCCCTACTTTCCGCGCTGGGTATTGCCATTTTTACACATGACCATTTCTTTTTATCATTTATTTTGGTGAATTACATTTCTGTTTTCCTTTTGTGACAACTTTGTGCCTTACCCAAATATATAATTTCTAAATTTTTACAGCACTCTTATTTTCTTCTTTTTTACATTAGAAGAAAATAGAGACGTTCCTACTGGAAACACCTTTAAATCTGTTGCCGAACAATTTGAACAAAATCTACTAAAAAGAGCAGTACACCTGTTGGTGCTCCCAACTCCACCTGCTCCTGGATCCTGGCCTGTGCTATTTGGGCCTGAGCTCCCTCTGCTGGTCCAAACGCTTCTCTGTCCAGCCCCTCCAGCTGTTCTGTGGGGAGGTTTGTGTGGTGATCTGTGCTGACTTCTCTTCACAGTGTTTCTTGCACAGTAATACACAACCATGTTATCTGTACTTACAGAGCTCAGCTGCAGGGAGAGCTGGTGCTTAAATGTGTCTGGGTTGATGACTAGATAATCTCTGAGAGATGGTGTATATCCGTTAAACCAATCTTGTCTGACCCAATCCATTCCTGGCCTCTCACTGGGTGCTGTCTGACTCAAACACATGGAGTCTCTCTCTGACCCTGACCCCATGGGAAGGCCAGCACCATCAGGTGAAGGAGGAAGAGGAGGGAGGTAGCTATTTTGGTTCTAAGGTCACCCTTGCACAGCAGGCTCTGGAGCTTCCTCATGGAATGGCCATATTTAAACAGGAAACTATGCCAAGAATGTTCCTACCAGTGTCACTGGCTCATAAAGTAGCACCTTGTTAACAGAGTGCCAAAACTCCATCAGATTATTTCTCTAGAATTGTTTTCAGGCGCATGTCAAATTTTGCAGGTGAACCAAGCCAGTCAAGCCTGACAAGCAAGGAAAGACACACACACACACAAAATACAACCCTAAGTCATTGATTCTATTCAGACTGAAAGCCACCCTATATTGCTCAATAGAATTGGTCCTTGGGGTTTCTGGAACTTTTCATATGTACAAGAGAAATAATGTCATCATTATTTTAATGACAGGTTGACCTTGTGTGTAGAAACCCAATCTTTAGCTTACACTGTCCCAAGGCTCTTTATATTTCTGCCCATGGGGTCTTTATGACAGTTGTTGTGATGTTACTTTCCTGTGGTCTTCAGCTTTGTTTATAGCACGTGCACCATCTTTTCCATGTACTTTTACTTCTTCCTTGTTTTCAACAACAAAAACTTGTAGATCCCATTACACAATTTTGCAATACTACTCAAATGTTTACAAATAGCCTTTTCAACAACATAACAGCAACCGTGGATTTTGCACATAAAATTTATAGAATATAATTGCCCGTATTCGTGGGAGGTATTGATGGAGAGGCTCATTACCAGAAACCCCAAAAAGGCAGATTCTGACTATGGAATAGACCATAAATTGATCACATGCAAGTTCACATTGAAGTTGGAGAAAATTAAAACATGTTCATGAGATCCAACATATGACATTGAGAATAATTTACTTGAATTTGGAGAAAACATCGAAAACAGATTTGACTCTTAGAACACTAGTAACAGAAGACCTATAGGTTGACATAAAGAATCTCATATTTGTGCAACACTGAAGCTTCAGCCCAGAGAGAGGGACATGTCTGATTGGAGCACACAGGAGCAAATGAAAGGAGAGGAAGAGAGAGTGAAACACATTCTGACGCACCAAGCCCTGAGGACGATATTCCTGCTCAGAACAGCCAGTGCACAAAGAGGAACCTAGGGCCATCCCCACTACAAAACATGACATCTCTCACTGACCCATACCACTATGGGGGACAACATTGTAGACCCAGTGTGGGAATTGCATCTGAATCTGGCCCCACCACACCGAGGCAAATCACTAAGGGCTTGCAAAAAAACAGCAAGGGGAGCAGAGCAAGGAAGTTCCCAGGGAATATAAAAATATATAGGGTTGTTTTTCTTTCATTTTTTGTTGTTGCTTTGTTTTCTTTGCTTTGTTTTGCTCTGTCTTATTTTTGTTGCATATTATTATCTCTGCAGGTCTATGCAGATAAGATAGGCGAGACATACAATCTGGAGGAGAAAACTACAGGACTGACAGTTCTGAGGTGGGGACATGTGAGAGGGAGCAGCATGGGAAAGGAAGTGGGTGTTAAGAAACCCATGGACAAGGGAAAAACAAGTGATCCAAAATTGATGGCAAGGAGGCTGTAGGATGTCTGGTAGGAATTGATAAAGGGCAACATAACCACGAGGAATTACTGAAACCCAAATGCAGGCTGAACATGATAGTGGGACAAGAAGAAAGTAAAAGGATATAGAGGAAAGAACTAGGAGGTGAAGGACATTTATACACCTGTAAATACAGGCATGAAATATGTAAATATATTTTTATATGATGATGGGGAAATAGCTCTATGTGCATATATTTATAGGTCTAGTATTAAGTTAGCAGATGGACATTGGGCCCCTCCCCCAGTACTCCTTCAATGCAAGAACACTTTGTTCTATTAAACTGGCATTCCATGATGCTCACCTTCCTGACACAATTGCTGAACACAAGTGGGTGCATAAACAAATGTGGTGAATAAAGCTGATAGTACCCAACTGTCAAAAGAGATAGTGTCTGGGGTTTTAAAGGCTTGAAGATAAACAAGTGGCCATATAGCTGATAAGCAACAAAGCCCACATGGAAGAAACACACCAATCTGTGTGATCATGAGGTTTTGATAGGACAAGGTATCAGGCATCAAAGCCAGAACAAAAAAATCATATCATTGTGAATAAGGGGACATAAAGTCCACCTGCAGGCAACTGGACATCCCCTTACTGTGGGAAGCCGCAGCTCTCGCCGCCATTACAAAATGGCGCCGGGCAGTCAGGGCGGTGGCCCAGTTAAGTGGTAAACAACCACTTAGAGCATGCGCACTGCTTAGATGACGTAGTCATAACTCCACCCTGGAGTATGCTAATAAGGGTTCTGGCGAACACACCAATCAATGCACTGCACGTCCCCATAGAGTGCATATAAGCAGCAGTAGTTTGGGGCTTCGGGATCTTTTTCCGCATCTGCAAATCGAATCCGCATTAAACGCCTGTGGAAGAATCCTGTTGTGGCGCGTCCTTCTTGCTGGCGAGACTGAGCGCATGACAAGTGGTGCCGAAATACAGGAACGACCACCTCCAGCACGAGCGGAGACCCCCTGTCATCAGGGAGGATTCAGAACCGCACGGCGTGGGAAGAAACGGTAAGTTCTGAGAGACATGAGCCTGAATGATTGTTAAGCCGCTTGCTGGTGCTTGAGTGTCGGCGTGTGAATACTTCCGCTTTCGGTTTTAATGGCGAACAGCCAGCCGCCTTTTCTTTATCGCGCATAAATCGGGTGTAGATAAATCCGTGCGCGCCCGTGTGTTAAGTCCTTGTATACATAAGCAGGCAACATGGGGAATGCGGCAATAAAGACTATGGCTACGGCTCTCGATGCCCTATTGAGAAAGAGAGGATTAAAAATTTCAGAACAGACTTTGTGTAAATTTGTAAAAAACATAGATGAGATAGCACCATGGTTTGTTTCCACAGGCTCGCTAACATCCGCGAGCTGGAATAAGCTATGGCGAGACATAGACCGAGCTGCTGAAGCCGGACGGCTGAAGCTGGGGATTAGACCCATTTGGAAGCTAGTGAAAGCATGCCTTGAGGACAAAGAGTGTGAGCAGCCATTGCGCCAAGGGCAGCAGGCTTTAGAAGATGTTCAGGAGAGCATGTCAGAAACAGAGCGGGAGGAAGAACAAGGAGCTCGTAGGAAGCAGCACAAAGCTGTTAAAAATGAGGAGGCTGCGCAGTTAAAATTAAAAGAGGAAGTTGATGAACAGAAGAAGAGCCGTGCCCGCCATTCGGAGCCCTTGTACCCGTGGCGAGAACTAGAGCTTCTTGAGTTAGCAGAAAGAATGAAGAGGACAGCGATCCATCCAGCGCTACTATTGACGCTAATGGTGATATGGGCCCCGGTAGCACAGGGAATTAAGAACAGTATTGTGTCTCAAACCGCTGAAGCGTTACTGCAATGTCAGCGTGTGGATGCCCATCTGACCTCTGGCATTTTATTATTAAATCAAAAAACAGATTTGCTCCAGCAGCAAATCAACCAGCTTACCACTATGGTACAATTAAGCTGTGTCTCTTCCACCACAGTGCTTTGCATCACTCCAGTATTATATGATAATTTTAGTGCATTGAGTGCTAATATTTCTCATTATCTCACAGGACAATGGTCCAAAGAGTTGAACCAGCTGCAAGAAGACCTCCTGAATCAAGTTGTCCGATTGAATGGAACACGCGTGGAACCCCTTACCCTTGAAAATTTTTCTTCTTGGCTTTCATCTGCATTTTCCTACTTTAATGAGTGGGTGGGGGTGTTTACATTTACTGCAATAATGTGCTGTGGAGGAGTGTTGTTGCTATGGTTGCTCTGCAAACTTAAAGCTCAGCAAAGGTGTGACAAGGTCATCATTGCGCAGGCGCTCTTAGCGATTGAGCGCGGTGGTTCCCATGATTTTGGCTTTCTTTGTTAAAAGAAAACTAACCCCCATAAGTTGTCAGCTCTCACACCCCAAGGGGAAGACCCCATTGCACTGGGAAGAGTGACAGAAATTGGATCTTGGCCAGCTCTTGCACCATGCGGAGCTCTGCTCATTGAACGCATCAGGGTGACCAGATTTGGGTTCTTATATCCATCTTGATCTCCTGGGACTGCTGGAGGCTCCGGGATGGATCGATGGATTAGGCCTAAAATAAATAAGAAAGGAGGAGATGTGGGAAGCCGCAGCTCTCGCCGCCATTACAAGATGGTGCCGGGCAGTCAGGGCGGTGGCCCAGTTAAGTGGTAAGCAACCACTTAGAGCATGCGCACTGCTTAGATGACGTAGTCATAACTCCACCCTGGAGTATGCTAATAAGGGTTCTGGCGAACGCACCAATCAATGCACAGCACGTCCCCATAGAGCGCATATAAGCAGCAGTAGTTTGGGGCTTCGGGGTCTTTATCCGCATCTGCAAATCGAACCCGCATTAAACGCCTGTGGAAGAATCCTGTTGTGGCGCGTCCTTCTTGCTGGCGAGACTGAGCGCGCGACACCTTACAAAAGGGTTGGTGGGAGGAGACGAGGCAGTCAGAGTGCAGTATAACACTGATGGAATGTACAACTTTCCTATAGTTCTTTAATGCTTCCTCCCCAGCATCCACCCCAACTATCATGATCCTTACAAATCTGACTACACCAGAGAATGTACATGGGTACAGATAAGAGCTGAAAACACAGGGAACCCAGAACAGATAAACACCTCAGGACCAATAATGAGAGTAGCAATACCAGGAGGGGAAGGGGAAGGTGGGGTAGAATGGGGGAACCGACCACAATGATCTACATATAACCCTGACCCTGGGGGATGGACAACAGAAAATTGAGTGGAGGGAGATATAGTACCATGTAAGACATGAAAAAAGTATAAATTATCAAGGGTTCATGACCCAGGGAGGGTGAGGGAGGGAGGGGGAAATGAGCTGATACAACGGGCTCAAGTAGAAAGAAAATGTTTTGAGAATGATGATGGCAACAAATATACAAATGTGCTTGACACACTAGATGTATGTATATATTGTGATAAGAGTTGTATGAGTCCCTAATAAAATGATCAAAATAAATCTCATATTTGTGGAAAATGTTACTAAAGAGATGGAAAAGATAGTAAATATCAAAGTGGATATTAGGAGAGACTCTAAAGTTTGCTCTTGATCATTTAATGGCAAAAGAAATGAGAGGAAATGATAATGTACAAAAGCTGAATAGAAAAAATAAGCACAAATATCAGCTAGCTAAAAAACCCCTGATGTTTTCCATCACTCTATGAGCAGTATTAAAGCTAGTAAAGATGATTTTATGGAATGAATTATAATTGGAATTGAGTCTAGGATTTTCCATTAAAATGTAAAGCAAAAAAATCCAATAAAAGAGTGACTTTCAAGGGAATATTAAGTGAAAATTAAATTTAAGAAACACAGATCAGCTGAGAAGTTACCTTGATAGATATTCTGTAAGGATATAGAATGATCATGGATACTTATTAGGAAGAATTTTTAAGAATATTGGAAATTACATTGTTGAGAAAAAGGCCAGGGAAGCAGGTTCTTACCCCCATTTCACCCGCTATTACAGCAACACACTTGCTCTTTCTCATAGGGTATCGAGGGCTGAACGATTAGTATTTCATTAAAAAACAAAACAAAAACAAAAAACTGTTACCTCATCTGTCCTACAGCCCTGCTCTTTTTCAGAAAACACAGAGTGGGGATTGTGCCCAATCTGACCCCAACACACCGAGGTGAAACACTAAGGATGTGCAAAAGAACAGAAAGGGGAGCAGAGTAACAAAGCCCTAGGGAATACCAAATATAGACTTTGGGGCCAGGGCATGGCATCTCATCAGACTCCACCAAAAAACACTCCTAAAGATCAACAGACAGACTTTGAACTATTTATGGCCTTTTCTTTCTTCCTTTTTATTCCTTTGGTTTTTGTGGTTGTTGTTTTGTTGCTTTGCTTTTCTCTGTCTTGTTTTTGTGCATATTATTATCTCTGCAGGTCTATCTGGATAAGATCGGTGGGATAAACAATCTGGAGGAGAAAACAACAGGACCAATGGTTCCAGGGGAATATGGGAGAGGGGGATAGAGGCGAAAGGAAGTGGGTGTTAACAAACCCAGGGAAAGGGAACAACAAGTGATCTAAAATCAATGGCGAGGAGGGTGTAGGAGGCCTGGTAGGGCTTGATCAAGGGCAATGTAACTGAGAGAAAGTACTGAAACTGAAATGAAGGCTGAACATGATGGTGGGACAAGAAGAAAGTAAAAGGAAATAGAAGAAAGAAGAAGGAGATGGAGGGCATTTATAGAAGTCTAAGCACAGGTATATGCATATGGAAATATATTTATATATGACAATGAGGAAATAGATCTATGTACAAATATTTATAGATTTAGTGTTAAGGTAGCAGATTGACATTAGGCCTTGAGATAGTTAAGGTTTATTCAGCCACCACTATTAATATAAAGTCAATGCTTCTTTAGCAAAAACTCTTTGTCCTTCACCCATAGGAACTATTGGTCAAATTGATTGTTTTCTTTTTTAAAAGTAGTTTTCTTTATATAAAATTCACATATCATACACTTTCATAGTCAAATCACTTTTAAAGAAAGTTATATTTACGTCATCACAAATCAGTTCTAGTGCTCTCCTCCCCCTCCCTCATTCAGTTTTTAATCACCAATAACCACACATTCCCGACCCTCTGTCCCTGATAAACCATTTAATCAGTTATTGTCTGTACATGACTCCTTCTTCTAGAAATTAATAATTATATAAAGATAAACGTTAAATGTAAGAAATCCAAATCTTGCAACAATATTTAAAAATAAACAGAGAAGGAATTACTCTCGTGGATAATTTTTTAAAATATTTAACCCTAGAGAAAATTCATGTTGGGTCAAGAGGGAGGTAAAGTGACCTCATATCATATTTTTTCAATGATTCAATCAAGTATAATCAAGTTTACAATAGTCTATGTGTGATACTAAAGCTGAAACTATTTCTTCAGGGATTAGAATTCAAATGAAGGAAATTTTAACATTATTCATTATTTTAATTGTCTTAAAGATAACTGATATTTAAAACAATAACAAATGTGTATACTTATCTATTATACTCAAGTGCTTTTTTTTTAAAAAGGGGAGAGAAGATAGGGAAGGAAGTATAGGAAATATGTTATTGAAATATCCTTATGCTCAATGGAAAGAATGTATTATTGTCTAAGTGTAAAATAAGCTGAAATTCATGTTATAAAGCATTTGATAACTAAGTAAAAGTTCATGTAAGAAGAATTTAATGATTCAATTAATGTAACTAATATTTCTAAAATACTAATTCAAAGCAAGAAGTAGAAGAAAAAACTAAATCCAAGAAACAGAAAACTACTAGTAAAAATAACTTCTACTAATATATTCAGCTTTAATGCAAAAAAGTTCCATATGGTATTAATTTAAGTCTGAGAACTAATTTGAGTTGGAGACATTTCCTTTGAGGTAAATACCTGTCGCTCCCGCATGGGAACCGTGTGTGATTGTCGTAGGAGAGGGACACATGTGGGTAAAGTTTAATCCAGTGTGAGGGGAGAAAAAGTACATTTGACACACAGTATAATTTTTTTTTCTTTTTAAGAAATTCTCTCAATCACAGAGCTGATGAGAGTCCTCAGGTTTATCAGAGAAAAAGGTCGCATGTCATGTAGGTAAACGGTCTAAGAACAGTCACCCTGAAACTCACTGATGGCATCGAGTCAATTCCAACTCACAGTGACCCAATAAGACAGAGTAGAAATACCTCACAGTGCTTTAGAGACAGTGAATATGTGTAGAAGGAGACAGCCTCATCACTCTCCTGCAAAGTGGCTGGTGGGTTTGAACCAACAATTTAGCCATTAGCAGTTGACCACTTAAGCCATTACACCACCATGGCTACTAAGAATGTTTTTAGTCAATGGAAAATTCTCATCTGTATACAGAAAATATCACTTCCTCCTTCTAAAACTGCATTAGTGATCAATGAAAGGCACAAAGAAAACACAAATTAAAAAGTGCTCTTGGGGACAAGTGACAAAAAGGGGAACAGAAGAAAAATCAAGATAATATTGTTGTGCATATATCTGAATGTGCAAATTAAATAGGCAAAATTAAAAAGAAAAACAAGCTACCACTTCCTCACATACAAGCATCAGAAAACCAAAAACTGAAACCAGATACCAAAGATTACAGCGAGATATTAATGAGGATATGATAACATGTTACATGTCTTTGCCATTAGGGAATTGTAAAGTATTAACAGTGAGATACCATATTTTTGAAATGAATGAATCAAGGAAACAATAAAGAGCAACCTGATAATGCCTTATGTTGTTTAGTGTTTTGATAGTTGTATAAAATACATAAATTTATAAAGTTGTTCTCTAAAACCTGGTCTGGAATATGCATCAACTGTTCTAATTTTAGTTTTGTGTTTTAATGCACGATGGTCTTAATAAATGGTAATATTGGTTTAATGATTTCCAAAGTATCTGTTGAGGATTGTTATAGTTAGGTTTTGTGTCAACTTGGCTTCGATAGTGTTTTTAGTGGTTTGATAGTTGGCACCTAGTAATTCCTCATCATGTGAAATGAACACAATTCAATCAACTCCATAATGGGGTCTGCTGTGAGTAGCCAAGCAGTTTTATGATTAGGGTGGAGTGTAACTCCTTTACTCAGAACACAGGTCTGAAGCAACTGAAAGAAAAGACTCCGCGTGTGTGTGGCCTACTTCCTTTATAAATAGACTGGTAGGGAAATTTGTTAGTTTCTTTCTGGGTTTGGATCCTGAATCTGGGCTCTTCTGTCTCTAGTTTTTCGAAT
The DNA here is from genome assembly GCF_050624435.1 of Tenrec ecaudatus. Classification (NCBI taxonomy): domain Eukaryota; kingdom Metazoa; phylum Chordata; class Mammalia; order Afrosoricida; family Tenrecidae; genus Tenrec; species Tenrec ecaudatus. Next base: position 68,288,741 of record NC_134546.1, on the reverse strand, counting down.
TGACCAAACACTTAAAATATCCCCCGCCTATTCTGAGAATCCACACGTGATCTGACCTTGGAGTAATATACCTCTTCAATAACAAGTATAACTTGCTAATTTTTATTCACCTGCTTTTGAAACTACCATCAAGTTATGTTATTTTAGGTTTATCAGCCCCTGAAACAACATAAATCAGGAAAAATCTAAATGAGATTTAAGGACTTAGAATTAGAACTAATGTACCCACTTCTACAACTGCATGAGCAATTCTCTTTATCTATCTATCTGAGATAGTTAAGGTTTATTGTGCCAACCTGGCTGATAAACACATGTGGAATTAATTGAAGGGCAGAGAAATAAAAGGTTTGGTGAGTCTCACCCTTTTGGTTCTCTGGTCTCTTTTTCTCTGATGGTCGGACCAGTGTGAGGCTGCTTTAGTTGGCAAGTCTCACTTCCTGCAAGACATCCCTGAGGAGAAGCCACATGGACTTACCCTGCTGCAGCCCTGGGTGCTGGAGAAACCACGTGGAGACCCTGCCAGCGCTGAGATGCTTATACCACCACGGGATTCAAAGACTTTCTACCCACTGGCCTGTGATCCTCCTGCATTCAGCGTCATTGTGTGTGTTTTGTGATTTGAGGAGGACTTTGTAGATCGGTTTCGGAGGTATGGACTAAGTCAGAATTATGAGCTAGGACTGGACTAGTTTGAGATGCTTTCTGAATGAACACTTACCCTATATATAAAACTGTCATATATATGCATATATAAACGTGTATATATATACACACATATATATGCATTTCTGTGCATTTGTTTCTCTAGTTACCCGAGACTAGCACACTATTTATCTATCTCTGGTTTTATTTTTCTAGTGGACTTATCCTTACTTAGATGTTTAAAGTTATCGCATTGGATTTATCATTCAGTTTTAGAGATGGCAAGATGTAGAATCACTGAGTTTTACAATAAATACCATGACATGCTCCTCAATTTATTTCGGTTATATTTCATTTACCTCAATAATATTTTAAAAATTTATATGGAATTTTAAATATTTATACTGTATCCTTTCTTATGCATTGCATTTTTTGAAAAATACCATCTTGCTTTTTATTTTTTCAAAAACCATTTTTGAGTCACTAATGCAGATATCATATCATTCCATAGTTCATTCACACCAAGTGTTGATTTGCTACCACAATCATTTTCAAAACAATTTTCTTCCTTCCTAAAGTCTTTGATATCAGCTCCGCTATACTCTACCCCCACCACCATACCCCTGTACCCTTCAGGAACACTTTTTTGTTTGTTTTTAACTCTTATTATACTTGCTGTCTCTGTAGGTTTTCAATCCTGTGTTTCATATTCTGGCAAATAGAAAACTATATATCATGAATTCAGTAGGCTTACCACCAGTGACAAAATACATCTGAGTATACCCAATAAGAAAGAGAGAGAGAGAGAGAGAGAGAGAGAGAGAGAGAGAGAGAGAGAGAGAGAGAGAGAGAGAGAATGTTGAAAACCAGATCAGGCCCAACCTGCATCAGCAGGGGTTAATTGAAAAAGTTTTAACCATTTAAATCAGGTTTTTCATTTTGATCTACTACAGTCATTTCACTAATGCAATCTGAGTAGGAACCAGGTGATTCCCATTTTCTATTATGGCCAGAGGGAAATCAACTGAGGTTTATTTCCTCTGTATTTCTCACAAATCTATCTTTTCTTTAGACATGTATCTTATATTCTTCCTAAAGTTTAGAATAATTACTTATTTCCTTTGGATCTTATGACCTTAGAAAGGGAAAATGCTATTTCTACTTTTTCCTGTTTTTTTTCTGTGAACACAATGATGTTCCATCAGAATAATGAGGGTTTTGTTGCTCGTTCCTCAGATAGATTAGTGTATTTCCTTACTACATTGAAACTTGACTTGTATTTATGCTAAAAGCTGCTATGGTCTCAGTTAAAAATGCTAATGGAAGCTTTAAACATAAGCCATGAAGTGTGATTATTTTATTTTTTTTCCTAATCATTTTTTTCTCTTTTCTTCTTTTACATTTTATTAGGGACTCAAACAACTCTTACCACAATCCATACATATACATACATCAATTGTACAAAGCACATCCATACATTCCCTGCCCCAATCATTCTCAAGGCATTTGCTCTCCACTTAAGCCCCTTGCATCAGGTCCTCTTTTCCCCCCCCTCCCTCCCCATTCCCCCCTTCCTCATATGCCCTTGGTAATTTATACATCGTTATTTTGTCATATCTTGCCCTATCCGGAGTCTCCCTTCCCCCCTTCTCTGCTGTCCCTCTCCCAGGGAAGAGCTCACATGTGGATCCTTGTAATCAGTTCCCCCTTTCCAACCCACTCACCCTCCACTCTCCCAGCATCGTCCCTCACACCCTTGGTCCTGAAGGTATCATCCACCCTGGATTCCCTGTACCTCCAACCCTCATATGTACCAGTGTACAGCCTCTGTCCTATCCAGCCCTGCAAGGTAGAATTCGGATCATAGTAGTTGGGGGGAGGAAGCATCCAGGATCTGGAGGAAAGCTGTGTTCTTCATCGATACTACCTCACACCCTAATTATCCCATCTCCTCTCCTAAACCCCTCTATGAAGGGATCTCCATTGGCCGACACTTGGGCCTTGGGTCTCCACTCTGCACTTCACCCTTCATTTAATATGATATATATATACATATATACACATACATATATACATATACACATACATACACATACATACACACACTTATATCTTTTTTTTTGCATGATGCCTTATACCTGGTCCCTTGGGCACCTCTTGATCGCACTGGCTGGTGTGCTTCTTCCATGTGGGCTTATTTGCTTCTGAGCTAGATGGCCGCTTGTTCACCTTCAAGCCTTTAAGACCCCAGACACTATCTCTTTTGATAGCCGGGCACCATCAGCTTTCTTCACCACATTTGCTTATGCACCCATTTGTCTTCAGCGATCCTATCATGGAGGTGTGCAGTCAATGATATGATTTTTTGTTCTTTGATGCCTGGTAACTGATCCCTTTGGGACCACTCGATCACACAGGCTGGTGTGTTCTTCCATGTGGACTTTGTTGCTTCTGAGCTAGATGGCCGCTTGTTTATCTTCAAGCCTTTACGACCCCAGTCACTATCTCTTTTGATAGCCGGGCACCATCAGCTTTCTTCACCACATTGACCTTTCCTGAGATATACTATAATTTATTTCCTTAATATATTGAAAGTTGGTGTGGATTCTTGCTAAAAGGTATTCTTGTCTTATTTATAACCACAGAGGTAAGCTTTAATCATTGTGTTAGTGTGAGTAGATGAGAGAAGCAAAATCATAGATGCTTACATGTGTATAAGAGAGATTTATATAAAGGGTAATTGTACATTAAGAATGCATCCCAACCCAATCCAGTCCAAGTCCATAAGTTTGATATTAGCCCATATGTCTAATACCAATCTATAACATCTGCATCAGACTCATAAAACACATGCAATGACACCGAATGCAAGATGATCGGAGGCTAGTAGGTAGAAAGTCCTTGGATCCAATGCCATTGTAAGCATCTCAGCGCTGCCAGAGGTCTCTGTGTGGCTTCTCCAATTCCGAGGACTGCATCAGGGTAAATCCATGTGGTTTCTCCTCAGGAATGTCTCACAGGAAGTGAGCCTTGTCATTAGAGTGTCTCCAAGGAAGAAAACCCTGATTTCCCAGAATTCTCAGGAGAAACCCATGCCCACACAGAGGCCTAGTTGGCTATGATCTGATTGACAGACTAAACTCCACCCCTTCACTCTTAATCCTCTCAAGTCCCAAATTGACACCAGATTATGTAACTACTGCAATCATATCCCATGAATTGTGATGATTTTACTTGTATATAGTCTTTATTATTTATCTATTACATGTTTTCTAGTTATTAATAACTGTAACTTTTATTTTAAAAGTGTGATTTGTGTTTATTGAATTTTTTGGGTAAGGAGCTGATGAAATCCAACTTTAGTCATCAAAATGTTCTGATCCATCAGACACACACTAGGACAGTGGTTCTCAATCTTCCTAATGCTGTGACCCTTTAATACATTTCCCCATGTTGTGGTGATCCCCAACCATAAAATTATTTTTTGTTGCTACTTCATAACTGTAATTTTGCTACTGTTATGAATTGGGTGACCCATTTGTGACCCAGAGGTTGAGAACTGCTGCACTAGCAAGTGACCCATTGAAAGGCTAGTGGCAGCTCCCAGATGTCCTTGAAGCAGTGGGAGCCCAGAGATACAAAATCTCACTGTTCTGCTGAGCAGAATCATAGACGTGGTGTCTGAGAGGAGTACTAAAGGCTGTCTGCTAAGAAATGATATCTCTGCCTACTTCCATAAGTGAATCCTCATTGCTGTTGACAGACAGCATGGGGTCTGCCATTCCCTGCTTTTGCTTAAGAATCCTCCAGATGCCCACCCAATAAATATTCCAGGTAGACTGTCAATCTTTTACTGAATCTGTTCTAGACCATGTGTTCCAAGGGGTGGAAGTTCTTCTTAGTTTTTCCTTGTGATCTGTTATATCAGGCACAGAGAGCAAAACATCAACCCTGAAGGGGCCAATGTAAATTGGGAACAAGAGGGGATCTATAATTAAAAAATATAAAATATTAGAAACAAGAACTTGATTGTAAAACCTCATCCAGGAAGGAATAAAAAACATATCTCTCTTTATTTAAAAACAATGCAGGGAGAAAAGGTAAGCATCAGATATAACCAATAAGCGACATTGCTAAAAAGCAAGCAAAAACAGACAAGATGTATCACCAGAAAAGTCATACATATGGGGAGAAACATGTGATAAGATCCTCAGCATTACTTGTCATTAGAGTGTAAGGTTAAACAAGGAGATACCATCGCATAGTGTTTGAAAATAATACACACACACAAAACAACAACAACCCCATTCTAAAACAGGCAATTGAGAAGTAGATGCAAAAAAGACAGATCATAACTAATGTTACTGCATTTATAGTTGTCTGAAGGCCATAAACACAGTGTTGTACTTCAGAATATTGTGCAAAGTATATACATTAGCTATAGTTATTGTTTATTTTTAAATTTTATTTTATAGGAGGTTCTTACAGCTCTTATCACAATCCATCATAATGATCGATGTATGGCCCCATCCCAGGGGGATGGACAGCAGAAAAGTGGGTGAAATGAGACAGCAGTCAATGTAAGACATGGATAAAAAAGAATTTATAAATTATCAAGGGGAAAAGGGGGATGGAGGGCGGGAAATGAGGAGCTGATGCCAAGGGCTCAAGTAAAAAGAAAAAAAATTTTTTAATATGATAACATCATATGTACAGATGTGTTTGCCAAAATGGATATGTATTGGGATTGTGATAAGAGATGTAAGAGCTCCCAATAAAACATTTTTAATCTACAATCACCCCAACTAAATTGTAATATCATTCTGATGATTTCTGAAAATTTCTGTAACAAAATTGGTAATTGATTCAATTGTAACAAAAATTTAAAAGGTGAAATGTTTGCAAATATTTTTGCAATAATATCTAGAAAACAAATATGCTTATAACCCTTGGATCAGTGATCTTAGCATAGTACGAATTTTGTGTCACTGTTTACTTAGTTTTTAATTTGCAAATTCAATGATATCTTACCATGATCATAAGAGCTTTATGTGTATTCCTCTAATGCAAATTCATTTGTTTTTACGTTACATGGGAATTTTTATTGGCTTCAATAAGGGAATCATTTATTGTTTACCATTATTTATAGCAAACTCCCAACTCCCTGCCCTTGAGTCCATTCTCTGTCATCACAGTCCTGCAGGGCCCTGTGGGTTGCGAGGATTTAGTACTCTACTACCTGCTAAACCTGCAGTTAGCAGCTCGACCTGAAATCCGCTGTGTCACCATGGCTCCTTGTTTCATTACAGTCATTATTATTTATTTCTTACACTTGTCCTTGGTTTTGTGTTATGCCTAAGGTTTTATAATAATTGGAAATAGCAGATGTATTGAATTTTAAATCATTTTAACACTTCTAAATAAAATAAAAACAATATTATGTAAGACAGTATATTGTTAATTTAAGGAAATTACATTTACTTCCAAAGTTATTTCAGTTTTCTGCCCCTCACTCATTAGAGATGTTGGTAGGTGCTGTTGAGTCAGTGCTCACTCATGGCGACTCTGTATAAAACAGAACAATAACAATGATCCCCAGGTCCTGCACCTTCCTCACACTTCTCCCATGTGTGAGACCATTTTAGCACCTGACTATTCACCTGATTTAGGATGCTCCTCTTGTTGCTGACACTCCAGTGCAATGGGACATTCTTCCCTAACGACTTGCCTCCCTGAGGACATGCTCAAACTAGAGGAGAAGTGTTGTCATCTCCACTTCTAACCAGCATGCTGAGACACTCATTTGAAATGTCCTGCTCTTGTAACACACTTGCCATTTTAGAATGATCAAATTGTCCTTCCAATGAGTGTTCCCTTCAATGAATGATCTCAGAAAGAAGTCCTCCAGTCACTCCAGGCCATTCCATTTGACCTTGTCTCACAAGTCAGGGCTCTCCCTATGTCCAGAACTCTTATTTCTGCACAGATGGAGACAATGGGGAGCATCATTACGGGCATGGCACAACGTCATGGCCAGAAGTCACAATTGCTTTCTGAGACAGAGCTAATCAGTCACTCCTCACAGAGACAAGGAACAATGCAGAGAAGCAGCTCAGAGGACCTGACCCTGCACTATGAGATCAATGCACTGCCTGAGCTCAGGATATTTAAAACCATGCCCTGTACCAATTAGTGTGCACATGCCTTTTTTTTCTTTTAATATAAACAGTTATCCAGTGACTAGTAGGATGAGAATGTCTATGGTGTTCTGTTTGTCAAGAAAGAAAAATATGTAATAAAGAAGATAGTAAAGGGTCATGTGATTTTTATATTTCGATTTCAAACAGAGAATATTAGATGCTCCTTTCAAGTCTGCATTGTGCAGGAGAAAATTTAGACAGAAAAAAAATGAAAAGGCAAAATTGTCCTTGGGGATGCTGAGAGCTTAGAGGAAGTCTTAATTTCAACTGGACATCCTGTCATTCATCTGTGAATGTCTAGCGCTGGCTGGCTGTGCTCTGTGGGTCCTGCACAACCCCTGCTGCCCACTGTCTTCCCTGCAGAGGACGTTTGTGTCTGGGCTCACACTGATATCCCCTCACTGTGCCCCTTGCACAAAAATACATGGCCGTGTCCTCAGCAGTCATGGAGCTCAGCTGCAGGGAGAAATGATTCTTCGATGTGTCTCTAGTGACAGAGTCGGCTTTGGGAGGACGGGTTATAATTTGTACCACCACCATTATTTATGTATCCCATCCACTGTAGCCCCTTCCCGGCAGTCTGGCGTATCCAGTTCCAATAGTAACCACTGCTTGTGATGGAGAAACCAGAGACAGTGCAGGTGAGGGCCAACTTCTGGGAGGGTTTCACCAGTCCTGGACCTGACTCCTGAAGCTGCACCTGAGACAGGACCCCTGCAAATAAAGGTAATTGGTCTCGGTTAGTCACTCACAGTCACAACCTCCCCAGATTCCACACTAATATCTGAGATCCTCACCTTGGGGAACTGTCACCAGGCACAGGAGAACACACAGCAATGGCATCTTTAGCCCACAGCTGTGCTTTCCCAAGTGACCCACAGTCCTGTCAGAAGAGAACTGATAACCTTCAGTGCCCAAGGCTGGTATTTTAACCTAGTGCCTGAAAAATGATTTGCATAGGAGGGAGCCCTGTTCTTACAATAGAGGCTCCTTTGTTTCCTCTGAGGCCATGGTAGGGGAATTCTTCTTTTGAACTCATCTGTGTGTTAGTCTGTAGTGAGAGATCATTTTTCCTAGGATTTCTGAGCCCAGTATTTTCTCCTCCCAGCCCTTATTGCTCCTGCCCTGACTGAGGCTTCCATATATCCTGTGTGTCAGAGACTGGGCAGTACAGAGTTCCTTGAAACCATCAGATCCACCCCACAGTGTCTCCATTACCTCACACCCCCAAAAATACATTTCTTTTTTATACACTGAAGCCACTTAATCAACCTCCTCAAAGTCCTTGGTAATTTTCATTTGTGGGAAATATATGTTTTAGAAGAATTAATACCAGGCCGGTCCTAATGAGTTCTGGATTGCTGATGCCTCAAATATCCACCTCTTACATGACGCAATTCAGGGCCCTTTTCAACCCCTCCTCCCCTGAGTATATTTCATCATGTTTCTGGGCTCTGTGAATTGTTGCAATGTCCAACAGAAACTCATGAGTGCTTGAAGAAATGGCTCACGTGGTGGTGGGTACACTTCAAACCATATTCCTAAGGTCAGGCAGTGGTAAGCTGGGGCCAAAGGCTGTCCTTCACTTCTGTCCCCATATTTTATTAATGCACAGATTCCCTGAGGCCTCTAACAGCATGTCTGCAGTCGGCATTGACCTCCTACTAGTGTTCAACAACAGGTCTTTCCCCACCTTGGCCAAGATCCTCACAAACCCCACCGCTCTTACAAACAACACCATCACTGTATCCCAGTGCCTGATGGTAAGGAAATCTGCAGTGTAAGTCAAGTGATTCAAGTGCCATCGTGTTTCAGGGAAGAAGTTGCCAACTAGAAAAGTTGGTCCCCAGACAAGACAAGGTTTTATCTCTGTGGCCTCTAAGAAATGCAAGACTCTGAAGAGAGACCCTTTGTTTGGCAGAGAACATTCAGAAGAGTGCAGATCAGTCAGGTGTCATGACTTCACATGTAGAGATACAGCAGAGCAGGGAGGGGGAAAGAGATGTTTAATAGACAGGGCAACGTAAGAGTAAGATCCCAAAACAGTATTTGAGACCCTGAACCAAAATACACTCGTTTGAGACAAAGGCACTCTGGCTTAAATGAGGTCCATTCAGTTCCTTAAATTTTAGGAAAAACTATTGACTGTTTTAACTATTCTTTACCCAGGGGACTCTGGCTCACTTGGAATTTGAACATTTACAACCAAAGTCTTTCTGCCTCTCTGTTTGTGCTTTAGGTGTGACCCCGTGATAACCACAGGAATCTCACCCTTGAATTTTTTATGTAACTCACAGATTGTCCAATTTTGGAGTCCTTTGCATGAACTCAGTAGCACTCTTTAAACATGCATTTTTAATGTTCAATTCCATTAAGATTTTTTCTCATTTATATTCATTTTCTCAAGTCTTACAGCATTTTCTCCAGTCTTGCATCATTTTCTCCAGTCTTGCAGTTGACACCACTCATTTACTGAATGATGAAACTGTCTGTAGGTCTCTAAATTAATATTTCTTTTATCAATGTGGAAATCCAAGCACAAAGTGGAGGTCACCTGGACTTTTCTGAGCCAGAATTTGCTGAGGAGAATAAGCAAATCCTTTGAAAAAAATTAATGAGGTTCACTAATATTCAGGTTTCAAAAGTAAATGATACGATGGTATTTTTCAGTTGAAGATTTTTGGAGTCCTTCAGTTTCCACATACAGAGTAGTATGGCCTTACGTGAACCTTGTCATTCCAGCACACACTCATCTCATAACATCTGTTGCTGCTGGTTGGCAGGACAAGTTAAGAATCACACTGTGATGTACCTGCACACTAGTCCAGGTCACCTCCATCTCTGAATGTGAATCTCATGATTGTGTAAGCTAATCCTATGACATGGATTAGTATGAACCTTCTTAAGTATAAATCTGTTGAAATTATCTATGTGCACATAAATTTCACACTAATTATGCTACCCATATGCTGAATGAGCTCATAAATTCTCTCTCAATCTTTATAGTATAAAACTTTGTAGCTTAAAAATTAACTACTTATTTTTGTTTTGTTTTTCTGATTTTATGAGTGACAAATAGCATGGACGAGAACGTCTCATCCCTGAACCCATGTAGTGCCTGTTTGAAAAGCTTCATGGATGGATGGTGACCCTTCTTCCAAGAATGCACTTTCATAGGTCTGACAACCTGCCTCTGGCTGGAATTTTCGAATGCATCTAGGGCTGAAGGTCAAGCACTTGTTCAAGCACCTCGATCTCTCCTTCAACTCAGCTTCCTCCCAGCATGGTGCATTGGTGTCTCCTGAAAGTTGAAATAAAAATAAAGTTAAATATAAATTATATTAATTATTGAAATTCATTTGTATTCAAATTGAATAATTAAATTCAACTATTTAAATTAATATGCACCTATAAAATTCTGACACATGTACATTTTCAAATGTTAGTGGGGAAAATTTGCAATCAAAACACAAGTCCAACAGTGGACAAGAGGTTGCTCAAGAGAAGCACCTGTCCTTACTCTACAACAAGGTAGCACAATGCTCCAGGTCCTCAAATGTGTTCCTTGAAACCCATCACCTGTTTTGTCCTGATTCCCAGCAGTGTCTGAGGATGTCAAAGGGATGAAGACAATCCGGTTTTTGAGATACACAGGACAGCTCCGATGCACAACTATGGCTTGAGGATGCACAACTGTGATGTGCTTGCTGGTTCTTCCTGGACTGAGCTAACTTTAGGGAAACCCCAGTCATCCTCGCCTCTCAATACCCCTACTGAGGACAGATTTGCATCATGGCTGAGAGATATCTCATCTTTGCCTTGTCCCTCTGTGTGTATCTGACTCAATATGTGTCCTGCTCTTTGGAAATGAGAGACTGTTTCCTCCCCTTACAATGCAGTTTCTAATTCGGTGGTTGATACAAACCTTCACATCGAGAGAAGCTCCAAGGAAAACTGTAAGATGGAGAGGAACCCAGACACTGACAGGAAGCCAGCTCTTAACTCCCCTCCACACTGTCTGCAAGAACTGAGCCCTGTGGCTGAGAGTGCTGAGCAATCCCTGAAGTCCATACCTCCCTTTAGGGAGGTTTGTGTACAGACTTTTACATAGTCCCTTTTCCATGTCTCCATTATTGAAATAGAAGGTTGTGTTATCAATGTTGAGGCTGTCCATTTGAAGATGCAAAATGTTCTTGGTTTTATCTCTGGTGACTGTCAATAAGGTATTCACAGTGCATAGGTAGGACATGGAATAACTATTGCCCACTTCAGGCCCTTCATGGAATTGGCTAATGACATCCATGCCATCACTGCTGGGGATGGGTCCAAAGGTGCCCTAGTCTGCCTCAAGTCTCCCAGAACCCACCAGCTGCATTGGAGGCATGCAAACACAAAGACATCCTGATCAGGTAAACCATCACACAGCTTCAATCTCTTGTTCAACATGTTTTCTTTTCCTTTGTAATATTGCCACAAGGGAATCTCAGGTCAGCAAAATTTTTACTGTGACTTATGTATAATCATACCTTTCCAGTGAATGGGGAGACCTCAGCATCCTATGGGGTGTGTCCTCTCCTCTAGAGTTGAAGGGCTGGGCTAGTCCAGTTTTCATCAGCAGTGTGTCATGTGTGTCATTTATTATAAAACTAACTGAAGGGCAGATATGAATGTCCTGGGTGAAGTAGCTGGTAACTTAATATGTAAAAAATAATTTATGTCAGTTTACTGTATTGGTCAAACCACGTTGATACCAAGAGGAACAGAGGACAACATATGACTTTCCCCTCAAATATAACCCATTTTATCCATAAGATATAATGCATAGATATATGAGCTAAAGGCTCCAAAGCAGGATGTTATGGTCACATGTGATAAACTACAACAACTGAGGGGCAAATGGATGAAGTAAAAAGAGAAGGTCTCTCCTGTAAGGAGGCCAGGAATTTCTTCTGCTCCCATATTGCCCCTGAGGGAGAAACACGGATGTTTGTAAGGCCACACCTCAGACCTAGGTTCACAATGTTTCCTTAAGAATGATAAAATCAGAAGCCCATATTTATCAGACTTCCCTTTATCAAAAGCCCCACACAAAACTTACAATCATCAAATATAATAAACCTAGAATGTAACTGGGAGTGCTGAAAAGGCAAGTGCAGGTTTTTTTCCTGGCCAGTCAAAAGCCAAGAGAGAAACAAAAACAGCAACAGAATGTCACTAGAGGCCTGAGGACTCTGGTGTCCAGAACAAAGGGAACTTCAACACTGATAGCCACTAAATTGAACCTCTTATATCATTGCCTCCTCTGATCTTGGCTTTACAATTTCAAAATCTTGGATCATAGCCTGAAGCCCAAGTTCAACAGAGTAGTTCAGTTTCTTTAAGGACACTGTTGCAGGAGGTGCTGGTATATTGAAGTAACCCTGGGATGCTGCTGAATGTCAGAAGCTATTTCCCCTTTTCCATTTCATGCTAGATGACAAAGTATACCAATCTGAGGTGGATCCTTTACTACTGAGGTGGATCCTTTACTACACACATGTTTGTTTGTGGTTGTTTTGTTTGATTGTTTTGCTCAGTCTTTTTAAATTTTAGATGAACAAATGAGAGTGATAAATAGTACATAGAGAGTCATGTCACAACATTGCCTGGGATTTGATATATAATATTTACATGATCTCAATAGAGTTGTCAGGCTCTGTTGCTCTTTCTGATAGTGGTCCAATACAACATTTTCCCTTTTGTGATTGTCCACTTTCATTGAATATAATTTTCTATAGGGCTTACAGAAGCTGGTGCTTGTGTGACCACAGATGAGCTCTTCTGATGTGTTGAGTTCGTTTTGTTCCCACTGTTTATAGTAGATGAGAGTACACTCCAGTGTAAAAGTATTGCTTTTATACTTATCCTTATTCAATATATGAACCAAGCATCTCTGTCTTTTAATGCACTGCTACAAAAGACAGAGTGTAAGGATTAAAGAGCAATGTGGTAAAATCGTGGACTGAGTGAATATGATCCAAGCAACAGTACTGCGTGGAAATTCTCAGATGCATGGGAAATCTGTGCAATTATTAAAGAAGACTGACACAGAGTCTATCCTTATAAGTAGGTGTTGGGGGAGGGAAAATTGAGAATATCATTGACTACCAGGATAGTTATAATGATCTGTGTTGGAAGAAGTAGCATAAGAATATTCCTTAGCAGCTTGAATGTTGACAGTCATATCAGAAACTCTTTACAAGATTTAGGGGGGGGCAGTCCCTAGAATATGACACTTTCTTTCTGATTAGAGGATAAGAAAAATGTACTGACACTGTAACAATGTGATCAGACATGCCAACAATTATGTTGATGGCTTGGGACCGGGCAGTGTTTTATTCTGTTGCACATAGAGTCGCTATGATTAGGAACCAACTCAATGACATCTTACTTGATTTGGATTGAGGAAACATGTTTTCCTAATCAGTAACATTTTACCTAAAAATCATTTATAGAAAAATATGGAAATTAAGGTTTACATAATGAACTGAATCACTGTTCTATGATAACACTTTTTGTCTGAGAATCATCAGGATTTACAAAGACAAATACTAATGTCCTTTTCTAAGGCTTTTGCTGAGTCTGAATAGTAAAGAGTGAGATAAAAAGGACTAAGGGGGGAATAAGCAACCGTGGTGAAGAAAACTGATAGTTCGTGGCTATCAAAAGATGTAGTGTCTGGGGTCTTAAAGGCTTGAAGGTAAACATGCGGCCATCTAGTACAGAAGCATCAAAGCCCACATGGAAGAAGCACACCAGCCTGTGCAATCACGAGTTCTGGAAGGGAGCAGATATCAAGCATCAAGGAACAAAAATCACATCATTGTGAATGAGGGGGAATACAAAGTGGGGAGTGAAAAAGCTATTTGTGGACAACTGGACATCCCCTTACACAATGATCTCAGGGAGGAGACGAGCTGGTCAGTGGGCAGTGTAGCAACGATGAAGCATACAACTTTCCTCTACTAATGCTTTCCCCAACTATCATGATCCCGATTCTACCTTACAAATCCAACTGGACCAGAGCATGTACACTGGTACAGAGAGGAAGTGGAAACACAGGGAATCCAGGACAGATAATCCTTCAGGTCCAGTAGTGAGAGGGGTGATACCAACAGAGTGGAAGGAAGCTGGGGTAGAAACGGGAAACCGATTACAAGGACCTGCATATAACCTCTTCTCTGGAGGTCGTTCAACAGAAAATTGGCTGAAGGGAGATGTTGCACAGTGTAAGATATGACAAAATAATAATGACTTGTCAATTATCAAGGGTTCATGAGGGAGGAGGGACCTGGGAGGGTGGGGAAAAATGAGGAGCTGATGCCAGGGCTCAAGTGGAAAGCAGATGTTCTGAGAATTATGATGGCAACAAATGTGAAAATGTGCTTGACACAATGGATGGATGTATGAATTGTGATAAGAGTTGTATAAGACCCCAATAAAATGACTTTAAAAAAAGGAAAACTTGGACTTCCTCTGCACCTGCTCCCAGTAGGCTTCCTTTACTACATGCAGACTGAGCACCAGCTGCAGGCCCACCCCTTCCTGCTGGGGAGGTTTATGTCTGGGCTTCCTGTGACTTCCATACACTGTGTCCCTTGTACAGTAATACATGGCTGTGTCTTCTGCTTTCAGGTCTGTCATTTTTAGAGAGACTGTGTTTGTGGGGTTGTCCCTGGAAATTGTGAATCTTCCTTGAACTGACGGAGAGTACCACTGTTTGCTCCCACTTGGTTGACTCACTGTTGCAACCCACTCCAGCCCCTTCCCTGGAGCTTGCCGAACCCAGTACATTCCATAATCAGAGAAGGTGAATCCAGAGGCTTTGCAGGATAAGCTCAGAGAAGTCCCAGGTCCTGTCACATCTCCCCCAGACTCCACGAGTTGAACTTCACACAGGACACCTGCACACAGAGAACGGAGACTAAGCTCAATCCAAACAACTGCAGTTAGAGCAGATCGAATGTAGGAGAGACTTTACCTTTGAGAGTGAAGAGAAGGGAAATCCAGATCAGAGATGTCGTCATGATGTCTACAGTGACAAAGAGCACAGACCAGGGATGCTCCTCCAAGACCTGCACACACAGAGCAACACGTACTTTTCATGACTAGAGGAGGAGGGACCTCATTTGCATGCTCTTGTCCCAGTGAACATATATGAACCGCCCACCCGGGATTCCTGAGACCTGATGCTCAGGGTTACTCTGCTTGTTGCTCTGTGGACCACATGAGAGGAGAAGAGCAGTGCTTTCCCCAAAACTAGGTATAGAAGGCAGACAGGGCAAGAAAAAAGGACAAATGGGAACAAGGCATGCAAAGAGGAAATGGGAAGATAAGGGTGAAGGTAAATCCAGAGTCTTGCAGGACAGGGTCAGAGAATTCCCAGCGTGTGTCATCGCTCCATCGTTGACTTGCCAACAAGAGAGAATATGTGGACACTGGTTGGGTCCTTCCATCATATCAGCACAGATCACCGAAACTCCAGTAAGAGCTGCATAGATGAAATGGACAAACAACTGCAGTCTGTGCCTCAGTTAAGGCTGTTAGCTACTGTCTAAATGTGTTAATGAAAGGAAATCCAGGGCTGCACTAGCTGGTCTTACTGTCACATTACCAGTATGTGATTTCTCCTATGATATTGCATGAAAAGAAGACCTTTGGGGACCTCTCTATGCTACTTCCTGTGCATTGTAAGAAGAGATTGCTTGATATCCAAAACAGAGTTTTACTCAATCCTGCTATCACCTGGGAATATATATATATATATATATATATATATATATATATATATATATATATATATATATATATATATATATATATATATATATATATATATATATATATTTCATTAAAGTGAGATCCTGTGAACAGCAGGCAGATGTCTTGGGTTACGAGGGATTACAGGAGAAGAATTGAAATCAAAGGATACATTTTTGAGGAAGTAAATGAGATGAAGAGAATTTAACCTAGATGTAGGAATTATGAAAGCATATAGGAAATTGAGGGGATTAAAGATGAAAAAATAGAAGCTAAGTTCAAAATCATCATATCATTACAGGGAGGTTGGGCTGGGTGAAAAAATATACTGTTTCTCTGAGGGAGACTGAGATGGAGAAGAATCTCCAGACACCACTGAAAGACAGGGGTGAAGCTGTGTCCGCACCTTCTCCTGGGTCTAAATCCTGTGCTGTGTGGGTCCTGAGTGCCCCCGGCAGCCCAGCCCCTCCCTCTAGGGGACATTCGTGCCTGTGTTAATCTCCAGGTCCCTTCAATGTGTGTCTTTTGCAGAGTCATACATCAGGTTATCCACTTGTTAACGTGTGTTCTTGCTGTTGTCTCTGGAGATGGTGAATTAGCCCTTCACAGTCTGTGTGGGATGTCCTACCAACACTATAAATGTGTGAAACCCACTGCAGCCCCTTCTCTGGATCTAGGCAGACCCAGTACATGTTACAGCTACAGATAGTGAAAGCAGAGCCTGCAGAAGAGAGGATCAGAGATGCCGTGGCTGCCTCAAGTCTCCCTGAGATTCCACTTCTCATAGGACACCTGCAAACACAGACATCTTGGTTATAGAAAGTGTAACCCATATTCACTGTCTCTCACTCATGCCTACTTACACACATTTGCTATCCATCAAATCATCTTTTAAAACTTCAATAAGTAAAAGTCAGCTCAATACAGACTCCACGGTGACTTAATGTGTTAAGTCCTGAATAGGATCACGTGGAAATTCCAGTGCAGGGGCACCTCTGCAAAACATTCAGAGTTGGATCTGGGTGGTTCTCATCAGCAGAGGAGAGGGGAGGGACTCTATTTGCACACCCTCTGCCTATATATCCATAAGCGAATTTGAATGACTTCAAAGAAGGTCACTCCAAGAGGAGATAAGAATGTTCTAGGTATCTTGGAGAGCTTACGGGTTTGGATCATTACTGAGTGGGCTGCTAAAAGAAAGATTTGTCATTCTAAATCACCAATTGCTCTGCAAGAAAAGTGTAATGCTCTCTACTCCCATGAAGGTGTACAGGCTCAGAGGCCTACAAGGGCAGCCCTACTCTGTTCTAGAGGGTCCTTATGAGAAAGAATTGACTTAATGGAAATGTCAACCACTGTTAGAGACACTCCCTAAAAATGCAGCCCCCCTCTCCACCCCTTTAAGTGTTGTCCTCATTCTTTTACTGAACCAGTTACATAATTCTGATAGAATTGGATATTTAATCTGACACAAACATCCCTTGTCTAATGCTGTTTCCAATTACCTTGTGGAAAAGGAAAATCCATATGCTAAAAGGAAAACCCTCCCCAGTCCTCTCAGGACCTGCCCTTAATTGTCCCCTTGGGTTAGATATGACAGTGGCTCCCAAGTTGCGCTCATTTTCTGCAAGTATGCTGAGCCTTGACTCAAGTTACCTTCCCTTCACAAAGCCTCTGCACACCAGGCATTTGAAGGTACCAAGTTAACCTTAGAAGTTCTATAGATGCTGAAGCTCTCAGCATCCTCCAGAGAAACCAATGCTGTTTGTAACTTTGTGTAGCCCATTGGGAAGCTTCCAGTGAGGCTTCCATAAACTCGAAGGAAGTTTCCCATGTTTGAGCAGTTGATTGTGTTCTCCAAATCTAGGTATTATGCTTTGTGATGCCCATGAGGCTCTTTTTTTTTTTAAACATTTTCTTAGGGGCTCATACAACTCCTATCAAAATCCATAGATATACATACATCAATTGTATAAAGCACATTTGTACATTCTTTGCCCTAATCATTTTCAAAACACTTGCTCTCCACTGAAGCCCTTTGCAGCAGGTCCTTTTTTCCACCGCTCCCTCCCTGCTCCCCCCTCCCTCATGAACCCTTGATAATTTATACATTGTTATTTTGTCATATCTTGCCCCATCCGGAGTCTCCCTTCACCCCCTTCTCTGCTGTCCGTCTCCCAGTCAGGTGATCACATGTAGATCCTTGTAATCGGTTCCCCCTTTCCAAACCACTCACCCTCTACTCTCCCAGTATCGCCCCTCACACATCTGGTCCTGAAGGTATCATCTACCCTGGATTCCCTGTGACTCCAGCTCCCATATGCACCAGTGTACAACCTCTGCTCTATCCAGTCCTGCAAGGTAGAATTCAGATCATGGTAGTTGGGGAGATTTAGGGGAAAGCTGTATTCTTCATCGGTACTACATCACACCCTGACTGACTCATCTCCTCCTCAAATCCCCTCTGTAAGGGGATCTCCAGTGACCGACAAATGGGCTTTGGGTATCCTCTCTGCACTTACCCCTTCTTTCACTATGATATATATATATATATATATTGCAATATGCCTTATACCTGGTCCCTTTGGCACCTCGGATCTCACTGGCTGGTGTGCTTCTTCCATGTGGTCGTTGTTACTTCTGAGCTAGATGGCCACTTGTTCACCTTCAAGCCTTTAAGACCCCAGACACTATCTCTTTTGATAGCTGGGCACCATCAGCTTTTTTCACCACATTAGCTTATGCACTCGTTTGTCTTCGGCGATCATATCATGGAAGTGTGTAGCCAATGATATGATTTTTTGTTCTTTGATGCCTGATAACTGATCCCTTCAGGACCACGTGATCACACAGGCTGGTGTGTTCTTCCATGTGGGCTTTGTTGCTTCTCAGCTAGATGGCCGCCTGTTTATCTTCAAGCCTTTAAGACCTCAGACACTATCTCTTTTGATAGCCGGGCACCATCAGCTTTCTTCACCACATTTACTTGTTCACCCGCTTTGACTTCAGCAGTTGTGTCGAGAGGGTGAGCATCATAGAACGCCAATTTAATAAAAGAAAGTATTCATGCATTGAGGGAGTGTTTGAGTAGAGGCCCAAGTTCCTTCCACCACCTTAATACTAAACCTATAAATATAGACACATAGATCTATTTCCCCATCCTCATATATATATTTGCATGTACATGTCTTTGTCTAGTCCTCTATAAATGCCCTTTGTCTCCTAGCTCTTTCCTCTATTTCCCTTGACTTTCCTCCTGCCCCACTATCATGCTCCGTCCTCACCTGGGTTACAGCTGTACCCCTTCTTTACGTAACCTTACCTTGATCATTCCCTACAGCACTGCCACTCCCCCTTCACCACCAATTTGGTCTCATGTTGTTCCCTTGTCCCTGTGTTTGTTAACACCACTTCCTTACACCCCCCCACCTCCCCCTATCCCAAGTTCCCCCGGAACTGTCGGTTCCATTGTATTTCCTCCAGATAGTTCATCCAGCCTGTCCTATTCTGACAGACCTGTGGAGACAATAACACGAAAACAAGACAGAGGAAAACAAAGCAACAGTATACAACCAGACAATAAAACAACAACAACAAACCACTGACAAAAAAAAACAACAAAACACATCAAGAAAGAAAAGCCTGTAGTTAGTTCAAGGATCGTTTGTTGGACTTTAGGAGGATTTTCCAGTCCAGTCTGTTGGTGCACCACGCCCTGGCCCCAAAGTCCACTTTCAGCATTCCCTGGGGACCTTGCCACTTCCTTCCCTTGCTGTTCTGCTGCATTCCCCCAGTGCTTTGCCTCGGTGTGCTGGGATCAGGTCAGGTGCAATTCGCACACTGTGTCTCCGGTGCTGTCCCCTGTGTCGCCTTTGGTCACTGAGGGTCATGTCTCATAGTGGGGTCAGCCATGTTGTTCTCTCTGTGGAATGACTTCTCTAATCATCATCCTATGGCCTGCTGAGCCAGGCTGTGCTCCACTCTCTCCTCCTCCTTCTTCATCTGCTCCCATGTGCTCTGATCAGACATGTCCATCTCCCGGAGCTACAGAATCAATGTTGTCCTTTGGAACAAATCCTTTTCGGGGGAGGGGCAGGAATCCACTTAATTTATGGTGCTGGGGCCAGCCTCCCAGACCTCTCCACTGGTTCCCTACTCCACGCCTGGATGTTGCATTCACACCTTGTGGCACTAGGCTGAAGTCTGGTCCCACTTTCTCTGTGGAGATATAAACAATACCCTCCCCTTGGGTGGGTTAGTGCCCCATGCCCCCACTCCCCTTTTCTTCCTTATGTTCATCCTTTTATTTTCCTTTCCCCACCTCCTCC
This sequence comes from Tenrec ecaudatus, assembly GCF_050624435.1. NCBI lineage: Eukaryota > Metazoa > Chordata > Mammalia > Afrosoricida > Tenrecidae > Tenrec > Tenrec ecaudatus. Next base: position 68,268,772 of record NC_134546.1, on the reverse strand, counting down.
CCCATTGTCTACCATGTGCATCCCTGGTTTTGATCTGGTCTCTGCCATACTACACAGTCTTCACCCCAGAAATGTTTGTATACAGTAGCTTTTACCCTATGCCCCTTTTGCATTTTTTTAAATACCTCAGTGGGCTCTTGTTGTACTTGTCCTTTTGTGACCAGGAGCCTCTTTGATGCTTTATTCAGAATCGCAAAACTTCAGTTTCTCCAACTTTCAAAATGATAAACAATTATCAATTACTTTAGGAATTGTAAAAAATGTTTTGTTTCATGATGTTTTCTCTTCACGAGAGACATTTGGTCTGGGATGTACACACATACAGTTTCAAACTGCTGGCATTTGGGGGGAAATATAAGGATGGAGAGAAACGGAATGTATTGAAAGAAGCACATTGAGGTCAGAATTTAATGGCATTCAAGAGACCACTGATCCTTCTGGGATTGATTTCAACTTATGCCAAGTTTGGTGTGTTTCTCCCCTGTCTTCTCAGGAAGAGTGTCGGATTTTCATTTCCAAGATGTTCCCAGCAGGAAAAAAAAAAGAGAGAGGTATTTGAACTCTACTTTCTGAGGAGTGCCTGGAGAGGCTCTCGACGGGTAATTTGGGAAATTCTAGACACAAGAGGAAACAAACACTCTGCACCCTGCACCTGCTCCCAAGGCAAAAATGTGTACCGTGTGCCCTGAGTTCCCTCTGCTGCCCTCTTGGTATCCTGACGCTTGAGATGTTTGTCCACTTCCCCTTCTCTGTGTCTCCTGGTTTATTTCTCACATAATACGTGCCAGTGTCCCCAGGTTTCAGAGTGCTCAGTTATAACACACTCAGCAGTTTGAGCTATCGTGGTTGCAGTGTGTTGATTTGTGAAGACGGGGTTGTTGCTAAAACCGTCATCACTAGGCTTTTTTGGCAAATAATGCCGGCTTTGTTTCCTAGAGCATGATAAATCTAGAAACTTGCTATCTACAGACATGGCAGTGAGACATAGCCCTTGGAGAAAGCTTTCACAACCCATATGTAACAGTTCTACCTTCATGATCACTCCTAGGAATAAGTTGGAGGTGGGCAGAATCTAATTGAAAAGGAGTCTAAGATGAAAGGCACAGTTTTTGACAATGAAGGTGCTCACAGGGTAGGACATCCATGTCGCCAAGAATAATTCAGAAGGGTGTCACCTCCACTGGCATCTCAGATCAACATGGGAAGGATGAAGGCCTAAGAAGACTGACCTTCACATGAGACTTGGAGCTTTGCTGCCATAGTCTGCACTGCAGCTGATTCCCATGTGCTGTGTTTGTGGAAGCAGAAGGAGGATGGCTCTGAGAAGGAGCAGCTGAGCAAAGACCGCTGGAGGAGATTTTCCTGACCTGTGTTCTGTGATTTAATCTCTCCCCTGCATCATTTGCACTGACTGTGGACAAGCAAGTCCTCCCTGAAAACCATGGGCAGTTTGGTAGAAACTCAGGTAGTTGACCTGAGTTGTGAGCCACAATGAATGAAATTCCTGGGAATGCTATTTTCCTTGGAATGTTCCACTTTCTCTCTGGGCAGCTCAGTCCCATCCTAAGGACAAGGTTAGTCTATGAGAAATTCAGGCTGTTGGGTAAAGTGAGGGTAAAATGATGAATATTTCTGAACATCCACTTCTCTTAAAAAAAAAAACACAAAATTTTATCGATACTTTATCCACATATTATACAATTCAGTAATTAAACCATATCAACAGGGTTGTATAATCTTTACCACAATCAATTTTAAAATATTTTCTCCCCACCATAATCATTATTATTTATGTAATATTTTCACGTTTTGCAAAAATATACACAACAAAGCTTTCACCAATTCAACAACTTCTACATGTGTGATTCGGTGCCACTGACCATTCTTTTTATGTTGCACAATCTTTATTTTTATCCTTCTGTGAATTACTCCACTGCCATTAAGATGAATTCACTGCCTCCTAAGCACAAATTCTTCCTCCTTCCCGCATAGTAAAAAGTTTGGTTTTTTAAAATAAAATAAATTTCTTGATATAATGTTCACACTTCTATCTTTAAACCACCTCTAAAAAGAGTTCCATATGCATTGTCACAATCAGCTCTAATGCTCCCTTCTGCCTCCCGCACCCACTGATTACTCCCCAATTACCCTTGTCTCTATGCATCCCCTTCTGTGCTCCAAACAGGAGACAAATAACAGAAACAACAAACAAAAACAGGAAGAAATAATAATAGCATAAAGATACAAATTAAATTAAAGAATATGAAAAAAAGAGGGAGCACGCACTTCTCATTTCCTCCTTCTCATCTGCCTCCATGGTTGTGGAGTCTCACCTGTCACTTTCCAGGTACTCAGTAGAGGTGCCCATGGTTTGTGACAAGATTTAGCTAGATCAGTTCTCTAGGTGATCACATTCTGAGGACAGGATCTTATAACATGGTTCTACACAATCCTCACCTTCATGAGATCACTGAAGATAAGGGCATTAGAGCAAAGTATGGTGAGGAAAGCAATGGCACAAGGCTATCAACTATCTGGGGTCTTAAATGTCTTGTCTTCAAACAAGCAGCCATCTCAGTGAGGTGTCAAATAAGTTCACTGAAGAAGCACATCAGCCTGTGTAATCCAAAGTTCGTGACAACAAAATCCAAATATAATGAAGGGAAAAGTTTCAGAGATCAAATTGAGAACATACAATTTGTTGAAGGCTAAGTGGAGAGTGGTAACTCACAGTCCATCTGAAGAATATCTAGTCATATTAGTTCTTTGGCAGATCCCCTTGATAAACTTTACTTATTCATTTATCTATACATCTGTCTATTTATTTATTTTGACAAGCTTTATTGTCAGAGATGATTGTAAACTTGATCATGGTGGATCAGACCATGGCATAATATGATACTTGGTCAGTTGACCTACCTCTTGACCCAAACAGAATTTTTTCTAGGGGTCAAATATTTCTCATTTTTTCCACAACAGATATTTTTTTCTCTGGGCTTTAAAATACTGAGGGTGATCTTTTCTTTATTACTCTTTATTTTCATTTGTATATTATTATTTTCTTCTTGATGTTTTATTTTGTTTTTTGTGTTTCTATTGGGTTTCCAAGCATGTAAAGCACAGAAGGAGCAGATACATAGAGACAATAACTGATCGAATGGTCTGGGGCGTGTGGGGAGCAGAGGAGTGAGGAGGTGAGATGATTTGGGGAGCAAACAATAAATGGAAGAGGAAGAGGGGACATAAGAATTCATGATGATGATATATGTGTGTGTGCAAATATATTCACAACTCTTTTAAAAAGCGATTTAACTATGTAAGTGTATTGTATAATATAATATGTGAATATTATATTTAAAAACCCTACATTAAATAAAGAAACAGAGTTGTCCAATGGTTTCCATGGGTGAAGGAGAAATGGTTGTTGCTTAGGGTAGTTATTCCTTTGATGCTTTGCAGTGCAGCAAGCTCTACTGAGACTTCAGAATAGTCATTCATCCCACGAATAAAAATTAGAAGTTGTGCAGAATCATGAACATCATTACTTTTGTCCAGTGTCAAAGAAAAATAGGAAAGGTTTTTTTTGCAGAGTTTTGCAAATGCTGATGCAAATTGTCTCCCACTTCAATCCTTCGTGTGATTTTAGGTCCTGAAAAACTCACTGTACTAAATAAATCGGCCTTCTCTGGACACATTTCTTTGGCAACAGAAAGAAGGCATTCTTTAACAAAGTCTCCCTCCACGAATGGTCGGCCAGTGCATGCTATTAGCTTGGCAACTTGAAAACATGCTCACAGTGATGAAATATTTAGCTGCTTCTGCTTCACAAAAATATTTTTTCTGAGTTGTCAATGTATTTTTCAGTTTTAATATTTTATCTTTTCTCACTTCTCCAATCAAACAATCATATTTATCTTTATGTTAAGTTTGATAGTGTCAACGCAAATTGTACTCTGTGAACACAGACACTATATTCTGGCATATCAAACACACAGCTCTTTCCTTGTACTGCATGAAAAAGTAATCATAAGTCGACTGTTCTCTGAATAGCCTACACTCCGAGTCAATTTTTCTCTTTCTTGATATCATTGTTTTCTAGGATTTCCAAGGGCTTTAGCCTAGTCCGAGAGCTGGACGCCTAAAGACTGGAGAGCTTTAGTGAAAATTTGTCTATACACGTCAGAATCTTTGCAATATCAAATGCTGTGGAAGGAAGCAGCCCTTCCACAAGCACGCAAACATGCAGAAGAGGGCATAGATATAGGAATTCATCAATTGCTAGGGGATGAGAATTATATCACACTTGCGTCCCAACTACAGTTTACTGAACAGACAATAGGAGAGCTATGTGAGGTTTGCCTAAGTGCCTGGAAAAGATAATTCCATCAGAAGAGAGAAAGCCTAGTTCCATGGCTATAAAATCAAGCTGGAAGGAATGAGTGAAGTTAAACAAGAGAGACTATTGCAAGATTGTAAAATCATACAGTGTAAGAAGCCTGAAGGGCAAAGAGGCTTAATTGAGTCTGTAACCTTATTAGTAAACTTGGAGAAAAAATGTCTGTTTGGTAAGTTACTTCAAGAAGAGCTGAACAAATTTATTAAGAATTTTTTCATTCTTTCAAATCATCCTGAGTTAGTTAACTCTCAATTCTCTGAGAGCTGTGAGCTGAAATTTACATATTAGCTCTGGATTCTCTGAGAGCTGGGAACAAAGATATTTACACAACAATGAAGGCTATCTAACTAGCAGTTTTACTGGTTCAAGACCAAGCAATGTAACTGAGACTGCTAGCAGTACTTTAATATCTGCATTGTTAAAACAGAAGGGGGAGAAGAGGAATCCTATCTGTGAAAAATTTCACTTGGTCATTTTAACTAAAAATTTTTCTCCTTACTAAATGCTTGTAATTAAATTAGGGCAGATAAACACGTTTTCACTTCCAGAACAAAAGCTGATCCTGAAGAATCCCAAGATGGTGGGAATCATCTTAGGGATCCAGGTTCATTTGACACCTGGAGAAAGGGCCATTCATTTATGGTTTTGCAGAATAAAGCTGATGGACTCCCCTTAGAAGGACGCAACCACGTTTCGAGAAAGGTGAACATGAAGGACACGAAAGAACCAAAAAGCTTAATCATAACTCTTTTTCCAGGTTAATGACACCCTGAAGAGAGGAGTTATTTGTTTATAGGGAAAGGAGATAGGTGGATTTCTCTTCAGCCAGCAAGACCTAGAAGAAAAGAGGTAAACTGATGTGTGTGTGACCTGACCCTGTCCTGTTACTGAAGCTATCTAAAACGTCAAGAAAAACAGGCAGATTCCTGAGAATGGCGGTGACTGACTGCTATTTCTTCTATTATTGATGCTGTCTAATGGACATTCTGGGACTGTATCAAAGCTGAACATTTTATACAATCGTGACTGGACTATTACCACGAACTATTGCTTTTCTGAAAGATCAAGATTTTGGACTTGTCAGTTGTTAAAATGTGATTGGAATGTAACTGATTTTTGTATAAACCCTTATCCTTTTAAGACATTGTATGATTGGGATTTGATTAGGAAACATTTTCAAGGCTTTAAGAGAAACATTTCATTAGATGTTGATCAGCTTTAAAAGGATATATTCTATACATCCAAAGACAGATTGAGGCATCTCCTGGCTTTGATACAATTAAGCAATTCGTGAATGGCATGGAAGGATTGGATCCTCGTGCTTGGGTTCAAAACATTTCTCATAACCTGGATTCCAGCCTAACAGTGCTGCCCATAATCACAATTTTTGTCCTGGCTATCACGTGTTGCTTCTTTAGAAAGTTAAGGCATGTGAAGGCGAATCATAGGGCCTCTATGGCACTTTTGAAGTTTGAGCATAAAGCAAACACTGAGGAGCAGAGAATGGGAAGAGAGTGTTTAAGGATGAATCCTTCATTGTCTCGCAAAGGAGCCTGGAAGGCTAGGTTTCTAGTGATAGAGGGGGACCTCCACCCTTGTGAGTTGTAGGTAAGTCCTAATCACATTCTCATGATATTGTTCCTCACATTACCCTCCTTTATGGCACTGATTTGAGGTTGTCTCTTACAAGCACATAGCTGATTGCTGTGTGGCCAGCAGCTTTAACTATAGAAGCAGACATTCCTATTTGGTCCTATTTCTTCCCGCCATGGCATCCAATCCCTCTCATACGTTCCTCCAATAGCAGATGGGCATAGGCCATAGGAAGACTTTATCCCCCATGGCTGAATTCAAAATGTTTGCTATAAGCCTGAATTTTTGGCTATATTAATTGGATCATGAAGTTTTGCCTTGAGAACTTTTTAATGTATAGAAAATAACCATGTTGCCCATGTAGCTCTTTTGAATTTTATATATAAAACTAAAGGGGGCATTGTGGAAACAGAAAGTTTTCTCCCAAGTTGTCTCCCCCAACTATGTTAGACTTAGGACACTGCTTACAGCTAATAGTAAAGTTTATTTCCCTTGAGGCAATCAGCTGCCAGACTGCTGTCTAGCCCAGCACTGGGTGGGCCTGCTCCGTGCTGCTGGGGACAATGGGCTACTTCTCCCTGAGGCTTGCACCCATTAGCTTGGTTCCTGTAGGTGGGGCCTACACCCTACTGATAATGTTTCCTATGGAGATCCAGAGAACAGATCAAACTGGCTGGTGACATCCAAACTTAGGCTGCTATCTTGTATCTAGAATCCACCCATCTTGTGACATATATGCTCCCAATCCCTCCTCTTCCCATTGTGTATATATCCCTAGATTGTCCCCCTTCTCATTGCTGTATAACCTATAGTGCAACCCCTTCCCGTGACCTATGTCTGTATCTGTAATTAATGGGATTGCATGCCCCCAAGGTATATAGGCCTGGGTTAGCAGTAGAGAACCCTCTCTCTCAGCTCTTCCCTTGGCCTCTCATCAGCTCCATCACCTCTCCTGTCCTTCCTCCCCTGTTCCCTTTCCCTTTGTCCTCCTTCCCTTCCCCCTCTCTTCACGTGGACCACCAAGTGGGGCTGAGGTGAGCATGCTTCTATGAAATGTGTCTGACTCCATTATTTCAATATCGCTTCTATCTCTCATGCTCTTGATTACTTTAATATAATATTTCTATACCTCAACTGTACAATTGTGCATGTTAAACCCATGATTAGTGGTGGAGGGGCTGACTCCCCCTTCCAACCACACCTTAAGAATACTGCAAAGTCAGAGGTTCAGAATAATCACACCTCCCTTTAGCAAAGCCCTCCACAAAACGTATAATCACCAAATATATTAACCCTGGATTCACCTGAGAGTGATGAAAGGCAAGTGTAGGGTTTTTTCCTAGTAAGCCCAAAGCCAAGAGAGAAGAGAAACACAACAGAATATTACTAGAGGACTGAAGTCCTTGGTGTCCAAAGCAAAGAGAACTTCAACTCTGATAGTCACAGAATTGAACATAATATTCATTCCCTCCTCTGATCTTGGTTTTACCATTTGAAATCTTGGATAATACTCTGAAGCCCATGACTTTGTGATAGTAGTCATCTCTGCCTCCCACACCAGGGAGTTTCAGCTTTAAGTTCATCAGAGTAGTCCAGTTCCTTTAATAACACCATTGTAGGAGACTCTATTAAATTGAAGTAACCCTGGAATGCTGATAAATGTCAGAAGCTATTCACCACTTCACATTTCCTGCTTTATGAAAAAGTATCACCATCCAAGTTAGATCCTCCATTACAGTAGTGTTTTTTATTTTTGTTTTGCTTAGTTTTCTTTTTTTATTTTATGTACAAATGAGAGCGGGATAAATAGAAAGTAGCCATTAGAGAGCCATGTCACAATATTCCCTGGGATATCATATTAAATGACTACATAATCCGAGAAGAGGTTTCAGGTTCTGTGTTGTTGTTTGTGCTCATAGTGTTCTCATACATTATTTGCCCCTTTGTGATTATCTAGTTTCATTCAGAATAATGTTCTACAGGTCTATGTCATGATGTGCTTTGTGGTCTTTCCAGTATATTTTAAACATATAGAGTACTCCATGGTGTCTTTTGTGTTGTTTCTAATTTCTTTATATTGCGAACAGTACTTTAATGAGCATGGAAGTGTATATGTCTGTCTGTGGTATGTGACTTTACTTCTTTAAGCTATATATTCACTAAAATTATCAATGGATTGTATGCAATTTCTTATGCCATTTGTTTGTATTACCACCATATAGCTTTAAAAAACTCATTTTATTAAGGGTTCATACAACTCATCACAATCCATACATACATCAATGTGTAAAGCACATTTGTACATTCATTGTCCTCATCATTCTCAAAACATTTGCTCTGCACTTAAAACCCTGGCATCAACTCCTCATGTTTCCCCTCCCTTCCTGCTCCCCCCTCATGAACCCTTGATAATTTATAAATTATTTTGTCATATCTTGCACTGTTCGACGTTTCACTTTTCTGTTCTCCATCCCCCTGAAGGAGGTTATATGTAGATCCTTGTAACTGGTTCCCCCTTTCCAACCCACCTTCCCTCCACCCTCCAGGTATTGCCACTTGCACCACTGGTCCTGAAGGGATCATCTGCCCTGGATTCCCTGTGTTTCCATTTCTTATCTGTATCAGTATACATTCTCTCTTCTAACCACATTTGTAAGGTAGAATTGGGATCATGGGGGTGGGGGAGAAAGCATTTAGGAGCTAGAGGAAAATTGTATGTTTCATCATTGCTACATCACACCCCTGACTGGATCATCTCTTCTCCAAGACCCTTCTGTAAGGGGATGTCCAGTGGTCTACAAATGGGCTTTGGGTCTCCACTCCACACTCCCCCACTCATTCACAATGGTAAGATTTTTTGTTCTGATGATGCCTGATACCTGAAACTGTCAACACCTCGTGATTGCACAGACTGGTGAGCTTCTTCCATGTGGGCATTGTTGCTTCTGAGCTAGATGGCCACTTGTTAACCTTCAAGCCTTTAAGACCACAGACACCATATCTTTTGATAGCCGGGCACCAACATCTTTCTTTGCCACATTTGCTTATGCATCCATTTGTCTTTAGCAATCATATCAGGGAGGTGAACACACAATGATATCATTTTTGGTCTTTGATGCCTGATCACTGATCCCTTCGGCACCTCGTGACCACGCAGACTGGTGTGCTTCTTCCATGTGGCCTTTGTTGCTTCTGAGCTAGATGGCCACTTGTTTACCTTCAAGCTTTTAAGACCCGAGATGTTATATCTCTGATAGCCAGGCACCATCAGCTTTCTTCACCACATTTGCTCATTCACCTGCTTTGTCTTCAGTGATTGTGTCTGGAAGGTGAGCATCATAGAATGCCAATTTAATAGAGAAAGTATTTTTGCATTGAGGAAGTACTTGAATGGAGGCCCAATGTCCATCTGCTACCTTAATACTGAACCTATAAATATATGCACATAGATTTCCCCATCCTCATATATATATATATATTTACATATGTGCAAGCCTTTTTTTAGACCTCTTGTCCCAATATCATGCTCAGTCTTCATTTGGGTTTCAGTAATTCCTCTTGGTTACATTACCTTTGATCACGACCTACCATGCCTCCTACACCCTCCTCACCACCAATTTGGATCGCTTGTTTTTCCCTTGTTACTAGGTTTGTTAACACCACTACCTTTTCCCCCACCTCCCCCTTTCTCATGTCCCCCTGGAACTGCTATTCCTGTTGTTTTCTCCTCCAGATTGTTCATCCAGTCTATCTTGTTTAGACAGACCTGTGGAGATAATAGCATGCGCAAAAGCAAGACAGAGCAAAGCCAAGCAACAAATTAAAACAAACCAATAACAACAACAAACCAGTGACAAAAATAAATACACAAGAAAGAAAAGCTTGTAGTTAGTTCCAGGACTGTTTGCTGGCCTTTAAGAGTGTTTTCCAGTCAAGTCTTTCGGGGTGTCAAGCCCTGACCTCAAAAGCTATTTTTGGTATTTTCTGGGGACTTCGTTGCTCTGTTCTCCTTAAGGGTGCTCTGTTGCACACCCTTTGTGTTTTGCCTCGGTGTGGTATCACCGTATAGCTTTGCAGACTCATTGTACGGAAACACCAACAACATTGGTAAAAGTTCCAAACTCTCTGTTTCTTCTCTGGCATATATTTTCTGGTTTTCTTTTTTTTTAATGGGCTATAATTTTCAGTGTAAGCTTATATCTCTTCTTCTTCTTTTTTAAATCTGCATCTCCTATATGGCTAATTACCATGAACATATTATCATGTGTCTTTTTGCAATTTTCTCTTTTAATTAACCCTTTATGGTATTTGTTGCATTGCAATTGAATTATTCTTTCTTTCTTTTTCCTCTCTTTTTGTGGTATTACAGCATTCTCTAGATTTTTAAAGTAAGTTTTTTTTTCCATTGTGTCATTGCTAAGAATTGGTTTCCAGTCCGTGGATAACATTTTATTCTCCCGTTGAAGTATTTTGATGAACATATGTCTTATTCTAAGTAGGACTAGTCATGTGTTTTGTCTTCTATTGTGGGTGCTTCCTCTACTATGTTTGATAATCTCTGTATGCCCTGTCGTTGGGTTCTTAGTTTCCCATCAGTGATCCTCATAGCTCTGGATTTAGGTTTAGTTTTTTTGTTCATCTTGAGTTCATTTTTATTCATGAGATGAGGTATGGGTCCTGTTTGATCCAATTTGCAGTCACAGTTTGTTGAAGAGAAAGATTATTTCTTACTTCACATTTTTTCACCCTATGTTGAAGGAGTTTCTATGCTTTTCCCCCAAATCCCGATGTTTTGACTACTGTGGCTATGTAACAGTTTTTGAAGTTGCATATGGGAAGTCTCTTAATTTATTCCTCTTCTTTTGGGTTTCATTGCTTATCCTGCATTTCTTCACTCTTCAGATGAAGTTAATAATTATTTTCAACAAATCTTTACAAAATCAAGTCGCTATTTGGTCAGTATTGTGTTGTCATTAAAGATGGTTTTGAGTAATATATATATGATAATTACTCTTCTTATCCATGAATGTGGGCTATTCTTCCATTTGTGTAGGTCTCTTTTGGTTTCTTGTTGTTCTTAGGTGCCACTGAATTGGTTTCTGACTTATAGCTACCGCATGTACAACAGAAGGGAAAACTGCCCCGTCCTGCCCTACCCTCATAATTGTTCAGATGCTTGAACCCATCGTTGTAGCTACTGTGTCAGCCCATCCTGTTGAGGGTCTTCCTCTTTTTTGCTGCCCCTCTGCTTTTTGCTAATAGAAGCATGATGTTCTTCTAGAGCAACTGTTCTCACCTGAAAACAGGTTCAAAATATGTCCGATAAAGACTTGTCATCCTTGTCTCTAAGGAACATTCTGGCTGCATTGTTCTATGATTTCCTTGTATGCATATTTTCTTTCTCTTGATTGCTTTATCCCTGGGTCCTTCATCTTTTGTGTGGCTATTGTAAATGATATTGTTTTCTTCGTTATTTTCAGAACTATCTTCATTAGTTTACAATAATCCTATTGATTACTTTTTTGTGGTTTAATCTTATATCCTGCAACATTATTGACTATTTTGAATTCTTCAAAAACTATTTTTGTTTTCTTCTATGTATAAAAGCATATCTGTGAATAAGAGATTTACTTATTGCTTGCCCAATTGTTTTTCTTTTAAGTCATTTTGTTATATAATATTTCCCGCTATGATTTCTAGCACAAAGGTTAATAAGAGTGATATTACACGAAAAAGAAAATGATCATAGGGAGTATATTTTTCTGGATCCTCTTTGAAAGGAGAATGCTATTAGGTTGTCCCTATTGAGCACTATGTTGGAAGTAAATCCATGTCACATAACAATGACAATATTCATAATAATTTATAAGTAATATATCCACAGGAGCATATATAAACAAAATTATTACATGATTACAGAAACCTTTATTTACTAAAAATATTGTTTTACACATATCCACATTTAAGGTCAATACATAGATGAACTCAAAGTTTCTGTCTTTCTACCCACTGCTACAAAAGACAGAGTTTAAAGAGAAATGTTGTCAAATCCAGGACTAAGGTGAACCTGATCCAAGCAATCGTAGTGCATGGAAAATCTCATATGCATGAAAAATCTGTACAATGAATAAGGAAGACTGATACAGAGTATAACCTTTGAATTTGGGTATGGGAGGAATATTGAGTATATCATTAACTGCCAGAATAGTGAAAAATACCATTCTTGGAAGAAATAGCTTAAGAAAGTTCCTTAGATGTTTGGATGTTGACAGTCATATCACCAACGGTGGACAAGATTTCACGAAGGACCAATCCCTGGAGAATGATATATAAGTTGATTTATAAGTAGATGGATTGACACTGTAAAATGTATCAAATATTATGATGATGGCTTAGAATGAGGCAGTGTTTTACTTTGTAGTGCACAGAGTCACTATGATTAGGAAGTAACTCAATGACATCTTACTTGATTTGAATTGAGGAAAACTGTTTTCCTAATCAGTAACATTTTATTTAAAAGTTATTTCTAGAAAAATATGAAAAACGAAGGTTTGAACAATGAACGGAATCACTGTCCTATGATAACTCTTTTTGTATAAGAATAACCAGGAGTTACAAACAAAAAACACTAATGTCCTTGTCTAAGGTTTTTGCTGAGTGTGTGTGAACAGTAAAGAGTGAGATAAAAAGGAAAGCTTGAACTTCCTCTGCACCTGATCCCAGTAGGCTTCCTTTACTACTACATGCAAGCTGAGCATCAGCTGCAGGTCCGCCCATTTCATACAGGGGAGTTTTGTGTTAGTGCTCACTGTGATTTCCTCTCACTGTGCTCCTTGTACAGTAATACATGGCTGTGTCCTCTGCTTTCAGGTCTGTCATTTTTAGAGAGACTGTTTGTGGGGTTGTTCCTGGAAATTGTGAATCTTCCTTGAACCGATGTAGAGTACCACTGACTACTCCCACTTGGATTACTCACTCCTGCCACCCACTCCAGTCCCTTCCATGGAGCTTGTCGAACCCAGTGCATTTCATAATCAGAGAAGGTGAATCCAGAGGCTTTGCAGGAAAGGCTCAGAGAAGTCCCAGGATGTAACACATCTCCCCCAGACTCCACGAGCTGAACTTCACACAAGACACCTGCACACAGAGAATAGAGACTACTCTCAATCCAAACAGCAGCAGTTAGAGCAGATCGGATATAGGAGGGACTTTACCTTTGAGAGTGAAGAGAATGGAAATCGAGATCAGAGCTGCCGTCATGATGTGGACAGTGAGAAAGAGCACAGACCAGGGATGTTCCTCCAGGACTTGCACACACAGAGCACCACGTGCTTTTCATGATCAGAGGAGAAGGGACTTCATTTGCATGTTTTTCTCCCTGTGAACATATATGAACCACCCACTCAGGATTCCTGAGACCTGATGCTCAGGGCGACTCTGCTTGTTGCTCTGTGGACCACATGAGAGCAGAAGAGCACTGCTTGCCCCCAAACTAGGTATAGAAGGCAGACAGGGCAAGAAAGAAGGACAAATGGTATTAGGAAACCAAAGAGGAAATGGGAAGATAATGAGTGAGTGTAAATTCAGGAACTTTACAGGCCAAGCTCAGCGAACTTCCAGTTTGCATCACATCTTGATTGTTGACTTGCCTTCAAGAGAGAGAACGTGGACACTGACTGGGTACTAGCATGGTATGAGTGCATTTCACCAATCAAATCCAGTAAGAGGCAGCATAGAAGAAATGGACGTCAAATTGTACTCTGTGCTTCAGTTAAGGCTCTTAGTTACTGTCATGCCAAAAGGAAACCCACTTGTTTACATTTGCCAGGTTGTACCAGCAGGTTCTACTATCATATTACCACTAGGTGATTTTCTCCTGTAATATCACATGATCAACTGACCGTCAGGTGTCTCTCTAAGCTACTCCCTGAGCATTAACAATAATGATTGACATTTTTCCTGATATTAAAATAGACCTATCTTCAATCCTCCTGTAACCTGGGAACAGGTCACCTGAATGACATACATAACTAGTGGCATGTTGCCAATAATGTGTCTGAGTTCATGGCAAAGGGGTCATTAATGTTTGTGGATTCCACAGGCATAGTCTGTAACACTGGGTTTGATAGTACTGTGATCACCACCAGCAGTTACAACATAATCATGGTTTAGTTACTGTTTCTGTCCTTGTTTGCATTCTATTTTGTTCATACGTCTGCAATGGAGCAACAAAGGAGATACTCATGTGGTCGCCTGGGTGGTGCTCATCCATATCATCCATATATGGACAGTGTTCCAGTTGTTAGAAAATAAGTCATGGTGAGATCACTCTGCTTTCAGTTAGCTTAATGTTTGTACCAAACGAAGACCTGGCTGATCTCTCAGGGAATCAGAATTGGGAGAGAATGGGTAGAGTGGTCAAACAGGGATAAGGCTTCTGTGTGTTCAATTGTGTGGGGCACACAAGTGTGCACACACAGTGAGGATTAACTGTGGCTTACCCATGAGCTTCTGCAAATTACATGTATCAATTACCAATGTGATCATTAAAATAATAAAGATTGAACACAGGTTATTTTAGCCTTGGAATTTACATTGTGAACTATAAAATAAATTTTAAACACTAAGGATATTTCTTAATTAAGGTCCCCAGAGAAAACATAGGATAAAACATTGTTTTTAGCTGATGCGTCAATTATGACTTCTAGCGATCCTAAGTACAATAAAATGAAACACCACCCATTCCTGAGGCAATCTCACAATTGTTCTTATATTTGAGCCTTAAGTTGTAGCCCCTGTGCCTATCTGTCTTTTCCAGAATCTTCCTGTTTGAATGGATAAAATACCTGTAGCAAAATACACACATATTAATGCATACATATTATCAAACAAATACATACATGTGAAATGTGAACACACGCTAGCAGGAAACTCACATAATGACATTTGTATTCTAACAGTCATATTAACATACACATGCATACTATCAACAAATGAGCACATATGATAGAACTAACAAATTTTCATACAATATCATCAGATTAATAAATACACATGCATTTACTTAAGAAAAAAACACAAAGACACACTAAAATATACCAGAATTATAATATTAAAATAAATGCAGAGCAGACTGCACATTCTATCACATAGTATAATATATTAAGGCAAAGAGTAGTTCATGTATATTAGCACACACATAAACACAAATATAAAGTACATAAAAGAACATACACACACTGAGCTACAAGAATGTGGAGGTCTGTGGCAGAGACGTTTTCTGTGCAGGTAGAGGAAATAGGTACATAATTTAACTAATCCTGCATAGGCTCCTCTGCATTTTACCCACGAAGACCCCTGTTATCTGTGGCCTTTGAGTGACCCCTGAGCCCTGCCCTCTCCCTGCATGGGTGTTTGTGTCTCGATTCCACAGCCTTTCCCTCTGTGTGTGTCTGACTCAGAAATATGCGATCATAACTACAGCAGCCACAGTGCCAGTTGAGGGAAAATCAGTCCCTGTGCACACCTCTAGAGAAGGATATTCTGTTCTCAATAATACGTGGAGGCAAAGCCACCCACTGAACTCCTAGGGAAGCTGTGGGTGCCCTTTACAGATTAGGACATGTACAGC
The DNA here is from genome assembly GCF_050624435.1 of Tenrec ecaudatus. NCBI lineage: Eukaryota > Metazoa > Chordata > Mammalia > Afrosoricida > Tenrecidae > Tenrec > Tenrec ecaudatus. The sequence goes on along the minus strand of NC_134546.1, from coordinate 68,253,152 downwards.
CCATGGACAAGGGAACACAGGGAAGGAAGGAAGGTGAGTTCTGTGGAGGCACATTGACACTAAGCATAAAAAGTATCTTGTCTCTCTTTTCGCACACTTGTATCAATATTCAAAACTACTAAATTAAACAAACAACAAACTGCATTTGTAGGAAAAAACTGACTCTCAAATTAGTCTGTGGGGAAAAGGGCAGACAGGAGCTCTGAATTAATAAAACGAATGAACTCAGAGAAGAAAATATCTGTATGAATGGAGACAGGTGACTTGATCTAGGATTGTTGTTAAGTTCTTATAGTATTTTGTCTGAATATATATTATATATATATATATATATTTATATATTAAAGTGAGATCCTGTGCACAGCAAGGCCTGTTGTCCCACAGTAGGAGGGAATACAGGAGGGTATTGAAAGCATGGTGTAAAGTGTTTGAAGAAGCAGATGATGTGAAGAGAATTCATCCTAGATGTAGGACTTTCCAATTCATATGGGACATTTGGGGGGAATTAAAGGGGGAAAGAGAACAGAAGCTAAGTTCAAAATCATCCTACTATCACAGGGAGATTGGGTGAGTGTTTCAGAAAGAAGTGAGGAGATGCATTGGTTCCCTGAGGCATACTGAGAAGGAGAAGAATCCCCAGAAACAACAGGAAGCCAGTGATAAACTCTACCTACACCTGCTCCTGGGTCTGAGTCCTGTGCTTTGTGGGTCCTGTGGGACACTGCAGCCTAACCTCTTCCACTAGGGTACATTCGTGTCTGGGTTAACTCTGACTTCCCCTCACTGTGTGTGTTGCTCTGGGTAAACTAGAGAAACAAATCCATAGACATACGCATATTGTATATAAGAGAGATTTTTATATAAAGGGCAATTGTACATTAAGAAAGCATCTCACCCCAGTCAGGTCCAAGACTGTAAGTCCAGTAGTAGCCCATATATCCAATCTATATAGTCCTCTGCAGACTCATGAAATACATGCAATGATCCCAAATGCAAGATGATCACAGGCCAGTGGGTAGAAATTCTTTGGATCCAGTAGCATTGTAAACTTCTAAGTGCTGGCAGGGGTCTCTACATGGCTTCTCCAGCACCCAGAGCTGCATCAGAGTAGGTCCATGTGCCTTCTTCTCAGTGATGTCTCACAGGGAGTCAGCCTTGTCAGAAAGGAGTCTCCTAGGGTGTCTAGAGAGTGTCTTCCACCTCCAAGAGAGGAATATTGGATTTCCCAGAATTCACAGGAGAAGACCTTTCCCACACAGAAGCCTCATTGGCCATGCTCCGATTGACAGACTAGACTCCACCCCTTCCGTCTTTATCCTCTCAAGTCCCACATTTATACCAGATTATGTAACTACCACACTGTGCGTCTTGTGCACAGAAATACCCAGCTGAGTCCTTGAATTTCAGGTTGTCCATTTGAAGTTGTAGTATGTTCTTACCATTGTCTCTGGAAATGGTGAATTGGCCCTTCAGAGAGTCTGTGTGGCATGTGCTACCAACAGTATTAATGTATGAAACCCACTTCCGGCGCTTCACTGGAGCTGGGCAGACCCAGTTAATATTATAAATACAGATAAGGAATGCAGAGACTGCAGGGTAGAGTCTCAGAGAAGCCTCAGGCTGCCTCGTCTCCCTCAGATTACATAGCTACACCTCACAAAGGAAACCTGCAAACACACAAACATTCTGATCATGAAAATCATAATATATTCACTGGCTCTCACTCATGCCCCCTCATACACACTTGCTCTCCATCAAAGTACCATTTGAAATTCTAAAAATGAAAATTGAGCTCAATGCAGATTCCATGGTGACTTGATGTGTTCAGTCCTGAATGTGGGTACCTGGGAATTCCAGAGCTGTAGCACCTCTCCAAGAGCTTCAGAGTTGGGACTGGGATGGTTTTCATCAGCAGGAGAGGGGTCAATTTGCATACCTTCTACTTATGTAGCCATAAGTGGTGTTGAATGACTTCTAAGACAGTTATTCCAAGATTAGATAAGAATGTTCTAGATATCTTGGAGAGCCCTGCATGTGGGGTATATTATGCAGTGGGCTGCTAAATTCAAGGTCAGTCATTCTAAATCACCGATGGCTCTGCAGGAGAAAGAGAATGCTCTCCACTCCCATGAAGGTTTACAAAATCAGAAGCCTCCAAGAGCAGTCCTACTCTGTCCTATAGGGTTGTTATGAAAAAGAATTGGCTTAATGTAAATGTCAACCACAGTTAGAGACACTCCCTAAAAATGCGGGCCCCATCTTCACCCCTTTTATTGTGGCCCTCATTCTTTTATTAAACCAGTTAAATATTACCTGTAGAATTAGATATTTAATCTGACACAAGCATCGCTTGTCAAATTCTGTTTTAAATTACATTTTGGAAAAGGGAACATCACATACCAAAAAGAAAACCCACCCCAGCCCCCTCAGAACCTGCCCTTAAATGTTCCCTTGAGCTGGATGTGACAGTGGCTCCTGAGTCTCGCTCCTTCCCTCCAGGTATGTTATACTTTCACAAGGCCTCTGCACACCAAGCATTTGAAGGTACAGAGTTAACCTTAGAAGTTCTATAGATGCTGAAGGTCTCTGGATCCTCCAGAGAAGCCCATGCTGTTTGTGAATTTGCATAACACTTCGGGATGGTTCCAGGGCATCTTCCAAAAACTAGAGGAAGTCTCCCATGTTTAAGGAGTTGATTGTGCTCTCCAAATCTAGGTATTATGATTTACAATACTAATGCTTTCTTTTTTATTAAATACTTTTATTAGGGGCTCTTATGGCTCTTATCACAATCCATGCATTCACCCATTGTGTCAAGCACATTTGTACATATGCTGCCATCATCATTTTCAAAGTGTTTTCTTTCTACTTGAGCCCTTGATATAAGCTCCTCATTTCCCCTCCCTCTCCCACTCTTCTTCCTTCATGAACCTTGATAAATTATAAATTATTATTTTCATATCCTACATTGTCCGCTGTCTCCCTTCACCCATTTTTCTGTTGTTTCTCCCACTGGCAAGGAGTTATATGTTAATCCTTGTGATCTATTTCCCCTTTCTACTCCCACCTTCCCATTATCCTCTTGGTATCTCTATTCTCATTATTGGTCCTGAGGGATTTATCTGTCCTGATTCCCTTTGTTGCGAGATCTTATCTGTAGCAGTGTACGTGTTCTGGTCTAGTCAAATTTGTAAGGTAGAATTGAGGTCATGACAGTGGGGGGAGAAGCATTAAAGAACTAGAGGAAAGTTGTTTTTTAATTTTTTTTTTTTTTAGCGGTGCCATAGTGCACCCTGACTGGCTCTTCCCTTTATTGTGACCCTTCCATAAGGGGACGTCCAATTGTCTATAGATGGGCTTTGGGTCTCCATAGCACCTCTTCTTCATTCACATAGGTATGATTTTCTTTGTTCTGTGTCTTTGGTGCCTGATACATGATCATATGGACACCTCATGATCACACAGGCTTGTGTGCTTCTTCCATGTGGGCTTTTTTGCTTCTCAGCTAGATGGTTGTTTGTTTATCTTCAAGCCTTTAAGATCACAGACACTATATCTTTTGATAGCTATGCACCATAAGCTTTGTTCACCATATTTGCTTATTCACTCAATTTGTCTACTGCCATTGTGTTGGGAAAGTGAGCATCAACGAATGCTGGGTTATTAGAATAAAGTGTTCTTGTATTTGGCGAACATTTAAGTTGAGGCCAAGTATCCATCTTCAGTCTTAATACCTAACATATGGATATAAGTGCACAGATATATTTCCCTATCATTACATATAAATATATTTACATAGGTACATGCCTATATTTAGACTTCTATAAATGTCCTTAGCCTCCCGGTTTTTTCCTCTATTTCCTTTTACTTTCATCTTGTCCCACTACCATGTTTGACCTTCATTTGTGTTTCAGTAATTCCTCACTCTTAATTTGCCCTTGATTAAATCCCCACTAGGTATCCTATGCATTCTCTCCATCAATATTACTTTATTTGTTGTTCACTTGCCCTTGGGTTGGTTGACACCCCCCCTTCTTTTCTCCAACCTCTCCTTCTCCCATGCTCCCCCCAGAACCACTGGTCCTGTTTTTTTCCTTCTCTGAATTGTTTATCCTATCTTTTATCTAGATGGATAAGCAGAGACATGGATAAGCACAAAAACAATGCAAAGAGAAACCAAACAACAAAGGAAGACAAACTAACCAAACAAACAGCAATAACAACAAAAAGATAGTCAATGGCAAAACAGGAAAAGGCTGTAAATCATTCCACGTCTGTTTTTACTTTTAGGAATGTCTTCCAATCTAGTCTGAAGGGGGACTATGCCACACTCTGTCCCCAAAGTCTAATATTGGTATTCCCCGGGGATTTCATTGCTTTACTCCCCTTGCTGTTGCATGCCCTTAGTGTTTTGCTCCAATGTGATGGGGTCAGATCAGACATAATTCCCACTCTGAGTCTCCAGTGTTGTCCCCCATAGAGATATGTTTCAGTTAGGGATATCATGTCTTGTGGGACTGGCCCTATGATCGTCTCTGTGCATTGTCTGCTCTGAGTAGGAATATCTCCTCGGGGATTGGTGGGTCAGAATGTGTTCTACTCACTCTCCTACCCTCTTCGCTTCTCCGGTGCGCTCTAATCAAACATGCCCCTCTCCCCAAGCTTCAGCTTCAGTGCTATTCTCTGAAGTGCTGTCTTTGGGGGTGGGGAAGAGTTCACATAGTTGGGATTGGGGCCAGCCCCATTATGATTTCTAATGACTATGACACACTTTGATTGTATACAACTGTCAATTATTTCAGAAATGGTAAAATCAGATTTGATTTCTCTTCACAGGAGATATTTGCGCTGGAATTGACACAATACAGTTTCAACCTGCAGTAATTTTGAAAAAAGAATTAGGATGGAGAGAAACTGAATGTGTTGAGAGAAGTACAGGGAGGTCAGAATTTAACAGCCTAGAGAGACTACCAGTCCTTCTGGGATTGATTTCAACTAGTCCCATATGTGATTTCTTTCTCCCCTATCTTCTCAAGAAGAACCAGGGCTTTTAATGTTTAGGATCTTCCCTTCAGGAAAATAAGAGACATGGAGAGCTGTAGTTGCTGAAGTGTCCTTGAAGAGGTTCTCCACGTGGGTGAACTGGGAAACTCCAGACACAAGAGGAAACAAATATTTGGTATCCCCTGCACCTGCTCCTGTGGCAAAGACTGTGTCCCATGTACCCTGAGCTCCCTCTGCTGCCCAATTAGTGTTGTGATGCTTGAGATGTTTGACCATTTAGCCTTCATTGGGTCTCCTGGTACGTTTCCTACATTTTACATGTCAGTGTCCTCAGGTTTCACGTTGTTAAGTGAAAACACATGCAGCTGGTTGAGCTATCATGGTTGCAATACATCAATACGTGAAGACTGAGTTGTTGCTAAGACATCCAATTTGTCTAAGTGTAGGTGAACAGTGAGAACTCAAAAATCACAAGGCTTCTTTGCCACCTAACACAGGTTGTGTTTCCCAGAGCCTGATAGATCTAGAAATTCGATATCTGCAGACCTGGAAGTTAGACATATCACTTTGAGACATGCACATAGCTTTCCCAACTCATGACTAGTCTGTAGCAGCTCTACCTGCACGACCACACGTAGGAACAAGATGGGAAATATAATTTAAAACCATTCTAAATTGAAAAGCACTGTTTTTGACATGAAAAACTTGGTAGGACATTCATGTCTCCAAGAAGAATCCAGAAGGGTGTCACCTCCACAGGCATCTCTGATCAACATGATGAGGATGAAGGCCTAAGAATCCTGACTTTCATGTGTGACTTGGAGATTTGTTACTATATTTTACTCCAAGTGATTAACGTGTGCTGTGCTTGTGGAAGCACAAAGAGGATGGCTCTGAGTAGGAGCAGCCGAGTAATGGCCTCTAGAGGGGATTTTCCTGACCTGTGTTCTGTGAGGTCAATCTCTACCCGTCATCATTTGCATTGACTGTGGAAAACAATTCCTTCCTGAAAATTATGGGTAGATTTGTAGAAATGCAGTTGACCTGAGGTGAGAGCCATAATGAAGGGAATTCCTGGGGATACAATTATTCTTGGAATGTTCCACGTTCTCTCTGGGCTGTCCCAGTTCTAACCTTAGGAAAAGGGTAGCCCATGAGATGTGCAAGGTGTAGGGTTAAAATGGGAGGTAAAATGATGAACATTTCTGAGCATCCACTTCTCCTAAAAACACAACAAATCAATTTTATTGGCACTTTTCCATTTATCTTATAATTCAATACTTCTATCATATCAAGTCTATTATAGAACATTTCTCCCCCTCCATAATCATTATTCATGTAATATATTTCACATACTTGCAAAAATGTATGCAACAAAACTTTCACCAGTTCAACAACTTTTATGTGTGTAATTCAGTGCCATTGAGTATTCTTTTCATGTTGAACAACAATTATTTTTTTATCCCCCTGAATATTGGTCCACCACCATTAAAATTAATTCACTGCCCCCTAAGCAAAAACTCTTCTTCCTTCACACATGGTAACCATAGATCAAGTTTTCTTTCTTTCTTTCTTTCTTTCTTTCTTTCTTTCTTTCTTTCTTTATTAATGTTCATGATATAACATTCAGATTTCCATACTTAAAACACTTCTAGAAAAGAGTTGTATATCCATCCTCACAATAAGCTTAATGCTTCATCCTGCCTCACAGATCCACTAATTACTCCCCAATTTCCCTCCCCCTTCCATATAAACCATTGCCTGTGTTATTGTCTCTATGCACCAACTTCTTTGCTACCAAACAGGGAGACAATAACAAAAACAATTAAAAACAAAGAAAAATGAAACATAAATAAAAATAATAATAACATAAAGATACAAATTTAAGTAGCGTACAAAACAAACAGAAGGTACCTACTTCTCTTTTCCTGTCTTCCTCTTCATCTACTTCCATGGTTGTTTTGGTAGTTGCATAATCTGTTGTCAATTTGAGAGTTAAGAGTGAAGGGGTGGAGTTTAGTCTGTCAATCCGGGTGCAGTTTGATGACATCATTTGGAGGCACTGAGGAGATAAATAGCTCGCTGGAGGCAGGACACAGGCTCACGCCCTGTGAGACATTCCTGTGAACAAGACACATGAAGCTAAACTGGAGCCCTGGAGCTGAAGGATCCACGTGGAGACTCTTGACAGCATTGAGATGTTTCCGCCTCCACTGGATCCAAAAGAATTTCCACTCACTGGCATGTGGTCTTCCTGCATTCGACATCATTGTATATGTTGTGTGAGTCTGAAGAGAATTTATAGTCTGGTATCAGATATATGGGCTAATATCGGACTTAGGCTTGAACTGGACTGGGCTGGTATGCTTTCTTAATATACAATTGCTCTTTGATATAAAGTTCTCTCTTGTACACATATGAATGTCTATGAATTTGTTTTCCTAATCCACCCAGAGTAACACAGTTGTGGAGTTTCACATGTCACTTTCCAGGCACTAGGTAGAGGTGCCCATGGTTTATGACAAGATTTAGCTAGGTCCATCCTCTAGGTGATTATATTCTGGGTACAGTATCTTAACATGGCTCTGCTCAATACTTACCTTCATTGAAAAATCAAAGAAGATAAGGGCATTACAACAAAGTGGGGTGACGAAGCAGATGGTGCCAGGGTATCTATTATCTGGCGTATAAAAGGCTTGTCTTCAAACAAGCAGCCATCTAAGTGAGGTGTCAAGGAGGTTCACAATGAAGAAGCAAACCAGCCTGTGTGATCCAAAGCTAGTGACAATTAAATTCAAATGTGATGAAGGAAAAGGTCCCAGAGCTCAAATTATGAACATCCAATTTGTCTAAGGGTAGGTGAATAGTGAGAACTCAAAATTCATTTGAAGAATATCTAATCATATTAAACCTCTGGCAGATCCCCTTGAAAAGCTTTACCATCAGACAGAGATGATTGTGAACTTGATCATGGTGGATTGGACCATGGCATAATATAATTGGTCAGTTGACCTACCTCTCTATCCAACCTGTACTTGTTCTAAGGTAAAGTATTTCTCACTTGTTCCATGACACAATTTCTTTGCTGAACTTTAAAATATTGATGGTATTCTTTCCTTTCTTACTATTTATTTTCATTTTTATCTTTATATTATTATTATTTTCTTCTTGCTGTTTTATTTTGTTTTTTAATGTTTTTATTGGGTTTCCAAGTTTGTAAAGCACAGAAGGCAGGGTTCCCTAGAGACATTAACTGATGCAATGATCTATGGGGCCCTTGGGGAGTAAAGGAGTAAGAAGGGTGAGGAAATTTTGGGAGCAAACAGTGAATGTGGTAGAGGGAGAGAACATAAGAATTTGTTATGATATATATGCATGTATACGTATATATTTTACAACATTTTAAACATTATTTAACTATGTAAGTGTATGATATGTGAATATTATATACAAATATTTTTAAACTACATAAAAAAGAAACAAAGCCTGACCAGTGGTTGCCATGGGTGAAGGAGAAAGGTTTGTTGCTTAGGGGGAATTCAGTTTATGTTAATGGTGGCGGGATAATTTTGAAAAGGACATCAATAATGGCTGTAAACATGAAGAGTATAATCAAAGATACTCATTTGTACATATAATAGTGGTTGAATTGGAGAATGTTTTGCTGTGTACGTTTTACCAAAACAAAAATATAATGATATGAACAACGAAGAAAAAAATTTTTAATCGATAGTGATGATGATTGTATGCCCCCAACATTTTTTTAAAAAGAACCATCTTTATTAATACAGTATTTATTTGTCTTCCCTCTGTCAGACCCTGAGCCAATTATTTTTCCCAGGCTGCCCGGGGAGGTGCAGGAAAGGAACATACTGGGCAGACAGACATGGGACAGAGAAATGTGGGGGGTGGAGACGGCTCCTTCACATGGCAAAAAGCACGATGAAGGCCACCATCAGGCAGAAAAGCCGGAGGGCCTTCGAGAAGGCAAAGCCCAGGATAGCGTAGGAGAAGAGTGGATGCTTCAGAGAACGGTTCCTGGCATAACCAAGGATGAGGCTCCCAAACCCAGTCCCAATGCGGGCTCCAGAGACCGCCACTCCAACTGTACCAGTCCCGGTCCCAATGAACTTGACTGCTGTGTCAATGTCCATTGAGATGGTGCTGGTTTGGAAGCTGTGACTAGGGATCAGTGAGGAGGGAATGTGGGGCTGCCAAGCTGCTGAAGTGCTCAGCTATCAGTGTATGTGCTGTTTCTGCGCCACAGACAGGGGGTACCTCATCAGCTGGGAGGCGCTCCTGATCAGGGGAGGGGTGCAGAAGAATTCGGCACTGGCAAAAATTTTTAGGGGATGAGAGGTAGTGGCAAGTGAGCTGCTCCTACTGCAGAGAAGACTGACAGGTGTATGCCTCTTCTTGATATGATTGCATTGTTGAATTGTATCATAGGTGCATGAAATTCCAATAAAACTGTTTTTAGAAAAGAAAAGGAAGGTCATCTGTTACTTTCACTGACCCTCAGTGTAGGGCTTTGGGTAACAGCCTCATGGCCCAGTGCCTGTCTTTGTGAAGAACATTCTATTAGCACACAGCCTTGCCCTTCTCTACTGCCTGCTGTTGTTTTCACAATCAGTAAGGTTGAATAATTGTCTCAAAGTCTATATGAACAATGGAATCATCAATTATAGTTTTCAGAGGTCTTTTTGAAAAAAGAAATTTACTGACCCCTGATCTAAGGGAAGAGTCTGCATGAAAAACAGCAAGGCTTCATGAAATACATAGTTTTAAACTATTATGATTGTTTGACCGAATATAATATTTTTTTTTAATTACTGATAGATAGGTTAAAACTACCAACCCTAGTAGGATAGTGGTGACTTGCCTAGCCATTAAATGAAAATGCAATCATTCAAACCCACCAACTGCTCTGTGGGAGAATTTGTCGTAGAATAATCTCATAAGGAAATACAGGCTTGGAAATCTTGTAGGAGCAGTTCTAGTCTGTCCTCTAGGATTACTATGAGTTGGAACTGATCAATGTCAACAGAATTTTAGTTTGGGTGAAAAGCAACATTTTACAATATATTGTACTTGAATAAATGACACCAAGTTTCAAACTACCAACTTTACAGCCATTAGTTTAGGGCTTAACAGTTAGCACTACCCAGGCACTCCACTGAGTCTGCCTGAAATATATTTCGACTGGCAGTTACATGATTTCTTGTCAACTTACGAAGGGGTGGAGTCTAGCCTGTCAATCAGGTCATGCCTCTATGACCTCATTTGGAGTTGCGAAGAAGATAAATAGCTCACTGAAGGTTAGATACACTTTCTCCCTATGATGCATTGCTGTTGACAAGCCACATAGAGATATGCTAATGGAAAACAGAACCTTGGAGCTGGAGGAGCCACGTGGAGACCCACACCAGCACTAAGATGCTTCTAATACCACGGGATCCACAATACTTTCCACCCACTAACCTGTGATCTTCTTGCACTCAGCTTTGTATTATGTGTTGCATGAGTCTGAAGAGAAACTTACAGGACAGTATCAGACATATGGGCTAATCTTGGACTTACAGGCTTGTCTGGGCTGGACTGGTATGTCTTCTCAATATACCATTGCTCATTATATAAAGCTTTTTCCTATACACATATGAGTGTCCATGAATTTGTTTCTCCAGTCCATCAGTACTAACACACTGACCTTCTCAAAATATATGCTGATCACCCCTGGCAAATTTCTTCTCCTTATGGAACAAGGTCATTTCTGTTGGCTGTTTTTCTATGAGAATGTTTTCTTTTCTTACAACACAACTTTGAATTCACAGATATTAAGGGTAGGTACTGAATCATAATAAAACATAAATTCCTAGTGGGAAACTGAGATGAAGAACCTTGGATCACAATAGAAACCCAGATTAGATTCAGAATCCTTCCTACTTTTCATGCCCTTACAGAGCCCTGCAACACTGCTCCCTCCCTGCATAGGAAGTTTGTGTCTGTACTCACTCTGACTTCTCCGTGTATCTTCCCCACCATTATACATGGACGTGTGATTGACTTTTAGACTGTCCTTTCACTGATACGGTGTGTTCTTGGCAATGTCTCTGGAGATGGTAAACCAGCTTTCATGGAATCTGTATACCATGGGATATCAATAGTACTAATAAGACCCACTGCAGGCCTGGAACTTGGCTGATACAGGTCATGGAAGAGCTACGAAAAGTGAATCCAGAGTTTGCACAGCAGAATCTCAAAGATGTCTTATGTTCCCTCTGGTCTCCTTCAGACTCATCCAGTTGCACATTACAGTTGACATTTGCAAAAACAGTATATGCCGGGCGTGAAAACGATCACACATGTCAACTGTCTGCCACTCACACACACTTGCTCTCAATAATGTTACTTATTAAAATAGCTGCCTGAAAAACCCAGCTTAGTACAGACTCCATGATGATTCTGTGTTCATACAAATTGCAGAATAGGGACTCTTGTAGATTATGGTACTGAGGATCTTCTCCAAGAACTGTATTGTTGGGATTGGGGTGTTTTTATTTTATCAGCCGAAGGAGGGCTTAATTTGCATATGCTGCTCCTGGGGAGAATGAACCATGCTCACAGATAAAGCAGTCACAAAACCTCATGCTTCAATCCCTGAGTGTTTCACCTCTGAGAGTTTCCTCATAAAGAGGAAGAAACTGACATGTTGGCAATGAGGCCTATTATCCAAGGTGTATTATTCAGAGTGAGTAAGACCTCAATTTGAATAAAAACATTATGAGACTATATCTGATGGATTATGTGGATATGCTTGTGAGTAGTAACTTTGTAATAAAATTTAAAAGGGGTCAATCTGGGATGAGAACGTTGACTGCTTCCCCAGAGAGCACATTCCCTTCCATGACTTCTCCACCCTGCAAGACCAAGGTCCTGTTTTTCCAGGCCACAGAAATTGATGAAGAAGATGGTTAAGAAAGGAGATATGACAAGATTGATGATGGCTTTAGGAATGAAGGCAGTGGTATTCTTCTCTCTGGGACTCACATCTTTCTAAGACACTCAGAACAAAACCAAGAATACTTAAATTATCAGATACACATTTTCTCTTCTGGAATAGATAATGGAAAATTATTAGATATTCAAAAGTTTGAAGGTCAGCTAAATTTAGAAATCTCATTGCATTCAGCCAAAAGTGGCTCCCAGTCAATGTGTGCTGTACATAGGAATGGCTTTTGTAAATCACTAAGAAGGAAGAGCTTTTCTTTGACAACTACACTTCTATATCTGCTCAAGAGTCATTCTAGTGTGGAAACAGTACATGTAACACTAAAAAACAAAATTACCTTTGGCACAGGAAGACATTTCTTATCCACAAAATCATCATTAATAAAGTCATCCACACCTAATCTTACATTTTATAAAGTATATTATACAAAAATATCTGAAATTCCTCACTTAAGGTTGTGTATCAATGGATACTGGGAATGTTACCAGTATCAAACAACAAATTACTAGCAAAGCCACCAGGAGGAGGAGGAGTTGATTAGCAGGACAAATGTGAACCCTTTGGGTGAAACCAGAAAGAGTGGCCAACATTCTGTGGGGCTGTGGAGATGAAGATACCGCATCCAGAATGAAGAACTAAATGATCCCGTTTGGCCCCAGAGCTCTCCCCGAATCCTGAATATTGACATAAAGTTAGTGTGTTTCCTGGACTATCATGGCTGCAGGTTCTGAAGGATAGACTGATAGAGGATATTAGCACCCAGATAATAAAATGCAGTTGGTGAATTTATGTATTTCACACGGGATTCCAGAAAAGATACACACACACACACACATACACACACAAACACACACACATTAGTCCACAAAGGTTAGGAAAAACAACCAAAGCTGTGCTGACCCCTGAGATTTCCCCAAGTGTGGGAAACTCGACTGCATACTTTGTGCTAGTGGGGCCCTGCTTTCACGCTCTCCCCTGGGGGTGGGGGAAGAAAAACAACAAAAGCAAAAATCAGCAACACCAAAAATTGTGTCATTTGAAGAAAGAATTCCATATAAAATAGGCAAACTGCCTATCTTTTAATTAAATCATTAGCTAGATGATTGCCAGAATTCCTCACAGAGTGTGATGGAAGAAAATACTGTTAGATTTTCAGCCAATACTCAAACACTTAATAGATACCTTTACCCAGGCACCATTTTCCTGAAGTCTGATTGGAAAGTATTTTTTCTGAGCGTCATGAGAACTCTGATACAGGGATTGCTGGCAGAGTCATTTCTTGTCCTTAAAGGTTAAGAAACTGATTGTTGCTGTAGGACAGAATATATTTTTTTGTTACAATATAACTTTTGAATTCACAGATGCCAGGAGGATCCACAGAAAAATTATTTTTTTAATTAGAGATTTCCTGCGAGGAACTGTGAGATTTAGAAGAATCCAGATATAACCACAGGAAACCAGCCTTGAAGCTCCAGCTGCTCCTGGGTTTCAGTCCTATACTCTGTGGGTCCTGAGCGCCCCCTGGAGACCAGTATTTCCACTGCAGGGGACGTTTGTGTCTGGGCTCTCACTGACTTCCGCTCACCATGGCTGTCTTTGACTTTCAGGCTGTTCATCTGCAGATACAGCGTGTTCTTGGATTTGTCTCTGGAGATGGAGAATCAGCCCTTTACTGAGTCTGTATAGTATGTACTACCACCAGAACAAGAATGCCTGCGACCCACTGCAGGCCCTTCCCTGGAGACTGGCTGACCCAGCTCATCCAGTGGTCACTGAAGGTGAATCCAGAAGCTGCACGGGAGAGTCTCAGAAGAGTCCCCAGGCTTTCTCAGATCGCCCCCAGACTCCACCAGCTGCACCTCACACTGGACACCTGCAAACAGAGACACTCTGATTAGATGACTTACAAACACATGCACTCACAATTATACACACATACAGCAAGCTCTACAATGATTACCATGTAAAATGGCCAAAATGAAAGCCAAGTTTGGTACCAAATTCATTATGTGTCCTCTGGACTAGCTCCTGGATTCAAAATATTAACAGCAGAGATCCCAGAAACTGTCCTCTGAGATGTCCCACATCAGGGGTTGTGGTTGGTTTATAATCAGGCAGAGAGCTGCATTTGTATGTCCCCTGATATTTAGAAGCACATGAGTAGAGATTATGGACAAGAGTTCTCCCTCAGACTGAGAGAAACACAAGCACTCCCAACAGAAAACAGCTCTTTGACAAACAGGTTGTTTGTCAAGCATTGCTTTCATTATTATATATTATCAATATTTAAAAAATAGTTTTCAATGTGTAAACTTTATATTACATACATAACAAACTTTCTAACTGTGTGGTATGAGGACTCACAATGCATCCTCTCTCATTGCCCTTACGGAGTGGATACATATGATCATAGTGGACCATTTTATAACCTGTTTCTTGTGTGGGAACCTTACTGATTTTCTTTCCTTCTAAGGCATTTCCACATTCCAGTGATATTTGTACAGTGTGGACAGGAATTTCTTCATAAAGCATGTCCACAAAACATGCACAATGGTGTCTCCTCTCTGGTTTCTGATCTGAGAGATTCCCGTACTCCCGCTTTTGTGATGATCAGGAAACCTGGCTATTGATCACTTTTCTTAATCTTCTAAAAGATTCCATTTTCATATAATCAGCTTACTGGTTGTGTTTCTGTTATTTCATTTATCCTGGTTACTTTTTTATTGCCTCTCCCAGGCACATACTACCTATGCCATGAATATTACCTATGCATACTCACCTTTTTGTAGTTCTGTTAGTTGGAAACTGAAGTAATCAATCTCAGAGTTTCACTTCTATACTATACTATTGTGAGTTGCTATGAATTCCTCATTAAGTTCTCTTCAGATGAACCCCACGGTTTGTGGTCTTGTGATTTCATTTTGATTTATTCCAGTACAGCCATCCTGGATGTAAAAATCATTGAACACATGTTCATGACACAAATAGTGTAGTATATATCCATGTATTCATCACTCACATTCACTGCAATGAGTCAGTGCAGACTCATCATGACGTTAAAGGACATGGTAGAATTGTCCTTGAGCACTTCTGAAACCGTTACTCTTTATAGGAGAAAAAAGACCCGTTTTTTGACTGTGGAACAGCTAGTGCTTAAGAACCCCTGAAATTTCAGGTCACAGCTTAATGAGTAACCAAAACACCACCAGGGTTTATTTATGCATACATATATTTAAATGTGTTTATGCATACAACATATAAATGAATGAATATTGAAATTGATGTGGTGTTTTGTAATAAATATTTAGGAAGACAAGTTTCTCAGAGAAAATATTTTGGAGGGAAAGGAAACCCTATATACTAACAGGAAGCTCCTTGCTTCCATCCCTCCCCCATTGCCCTTGCCAGAAGTCTGGCTCCTGTGCTTTGTGCAGTTGATGCGATCCCTGTAGACCGAGGTCATTATTGCAGGAAGGTTGTGCCTGGATGGCACTGAGTCTTCTCACTGTTCCTCTCACACAGTAATGGACAGCTGTGCCCTCAGTGGTCATGGAGCTCAGCTGCGGGGAGAATGGCTTGGTGGACATTCTTCTGGAGCTTGAGAGTCAACTCTATTGAAGCGGGTAATTGTTTCCTGCTGCTCAGACATACTGATAACAACCACTGAAACTTTTCTGCAGGTTGTAGTAGATCCAGCTCCAGAAATATGGAGCCACCAGAGACAGCAAATCTTAAGGGGAGGATTGTGAGGGATTTGTCACTCCTGGGCTCAAATCTCGATGCTGTACCTGTCACAGGACACTCAGGGCATGGAAAAAAAAATCAATGATGACAACTAATGCAAACTTCTTTTATGTCAATCCATTTTTAGAATCTCATGAAACTATAAGAGAGAAGTAACCACCAGGCCAAATAATACCCAAAAGAAAATAGAAACTGATGAACAAGTGATGTAGGATGTAGTTCCTATGGAACTTTGACCACTATGTGGTGTCTTGCACCAAGTTTTGACCTTAATCTGGAAATTAAAGGGGTGATCTGCATGTTAGCGTCCCAGGAGAAAAAAGTAGAGAAACTTTCGATCTTTTCTCATAAACCACAACGAGAAAGTCTAATGTCTTCCTTTTCTCTGGGATTGATCCTTGTTTATTGAGAAATCAAGATTCTTTTTTTAAAAAAACATTTTATTAGGGGCTCATACAAGTCTTATCACAATCCATACATATACATACATCAATTGTATAATGCACATCTGTACATTCTTTGCTCAAATCATTTTCTTTTTTTCTCCTCTTTTTTTTACATTTTATTAGGAGCTCATACAACTCTTATCGCAATCCGTACATATACATACATCAATTGTATAAAGCACATCTGCACATTCCCTGCCCCAATCATTCTCAAAGCATTTGCTCTCCACTTAAGCTGAATTCAAGATTCTTAAGCAGAAGATCAGAGAAACTATTGGGACACAGAAAGCATAGAAAGTGTTAGGAAACTTGGATTTCATTAAGACCCGCAATTGATAATGGATATTTATTCTACCACGTTTTCTCAGTTCTCTGCATATTCTCTTGAGAGTTCTCTCCTATTTCTTCTTCCTAACATCTCACTTAACATCCGTTGGGACAGTGAAACATGTACAGAGTTTGGAGACTCAAAATGGGTAAAGGACATGAACTTGACCAAAGGAGACATTCAAGTTGCAAAAAAACACATACATAGATATTAACTCCCATTATTTATTATTGCTGTTATTGTTTGGTTGGTTGGCTTTGTTTGGTTTGAGATCGTTTCTTGGAATGGGTACAGAATGCCTGGCCATATTTTCTGGAAAGTATTTGAAGCACTATCATAGAAATAAAAAAAAAACATGTTCGATGCAATCTGTAGTGTGACTTGTTTATCGTTTCCACTGATTTTCATTGTTCATCACAGTAATACAGAATCTTTGAAAACTTCAGTAGTTTCTCTATGCAACATGCTATACTGAGCAAATAAACTGAGAAGCTGTACTAAATTAAAACCACGACATCCAGATTGTAGGAAGCCATGTTAATAATCTGGCTCATGCAAATGACATAGTACTACATGTTGTAAGATAATTTGACTTGTAAACCTTACTGATGAAGAACAGGGACTGTTGCTTTCACTTTAGTTTAAAATTCATTGTAAAGAAATTAACTCCCCACTATGGGGCCAATGGAAATTATCAAGATAATTGGAGATAATATTGAAGTTGTGAAGGAGTTCATCTCACTTGTATCTAAAATCAATATTCATGAAAGCCACAGTCAATCAAATGATGCAGTTCATTGAGCAAACCTGCTGCACAGAACTCCTTAAAGGTTGAAGATCAAGGATGACTCTTTGAGGACTCAAATGTACCTGGCCTAACCTATGGGTTTCCAATTGTCTCATATGCGTGTGCAAGTCAGACAATGAATGAGAAAGATCAAAGATTAAATGGTGTATTTGAATTATGGTACTGGTGAATAATTTGATGGTAGGATGGACAGCCAGAAGAACAAAAAAATGTATATTGGTTGATGTACTCTTATAATGCTTACTCGAAAGAAGTGAGGAAGTGATTGCTTCATCTCAGGTACTTTGGACATGTATCATGAAAATCATAACTTGGAAAAGAACATAATGATTGATAAAGCATAAGGTTATTTTTAAAAGCTGACCTTTAACAAGATAGATTGGCACAGTAACTCCAACAAAGGCCTCATACATGACATCTGTGGGAATGAAGCATGACCCGTTTTTCATTTTGTTTTCTCGATTGTTGCTGTGAGTTCAAACTGAGTTAATATGATTTAAAACAGCAAAATGCAATGTCAATGACAAACATTGTACTCAATGGTGAGGGAGTGAAAGCATTCCCCTTTCAAAATGAAACCAGATAAGGATACCATTAAATACCAAACTTATTTCATATTTTGCTGAATCTCTATGGTAACTACATAATCTGGTGTCAACATAAGACTATTAAAAGTGAAGAGGTTGAGTTTAGCCTGTCAATCAGATCATAGATTGATGACCTCATTTGGGGGCACTACGGAGATAAATAGCTTGCTGGAGGCAGGATACATACTCACTCTCTGTGAGACATTTCTGCTGACAAGAAACATGGAGCTGCACTAGAGTCCTGCAGCTGGAGAACCACTTGGAGACACTCTGACAGCACTGAGATGCTTCCACCATCACTGGATCCACAAGACTTTCCAGCCACTGGCATGTGATCTTTCTGCATTCAGTGTCATCACATGTGTTACATGAGTCTGAAGAGGAATTTGTAGATTGGTATCAGATATATGAGCTAATATCGACCCTAGGGACTTGATCTGGACTGGGCTGGGATGTTTCTCAGCTTTTTTTACAGTTTCTCTTTTATATAAAGTTCTTTCTTAAACACATGTTTCTCTAGTCAACCCTAACTAACACAAACTCTTAACTATAGCTATCAATCAACACATGTAAAACAAAGGCATCCAAAATGGCAATAAAGAAGTAAAACTCTCTATAGCTGCTGATGACCTCATTCTAAACATAGAAAACCCAAAAGCCATAGAAGAAAATTATTGAAAGTAGTTGAAAGATTAAAAATTTCACAGGTTATAAGGTCAACATAGAAAATCAGTTTGGTTTCCACATACCAATAGAGAAAGTTATGAAAAGGAAATAAAAATATAATACAATTTACAATAGCCACGTAAGAGATAAAATAAATTGAAATAAATCTAAGCAGAGAAACAAAAGTCTTACAGAAAGAAAACTATAAGGAAAACAGTACTCCAAGGAACCAAATGACACTCAAATAATTAGAATAATGGACCATGTTCAGGAAGAGGAAGGCTTAACTTTTTCAAAATAACATACTCTAAGTGATCTATAATTATAATACAATTCTGAACAAGATCCAAGTGTCTGACTTTAAGGGAATGGAAATTGCTGACCAAATTTTAAAAGAAAATACTCATCAAGTTAAAAAAAATGAAACAGACCCAGGATAAGCAAGGTCAGAACTACCCATCCGTCCTACCTCAGAGATCCTGTGGTGTTGTGGATTACACAGTAGACTATTAATTGCAACTTCTGCTGTTCATGAGCAACATATACTCTTCAGGAGAAAGATGAAGCTTTCTGATCATGGAAAGTTTTACAATCTCAGAAATCTAAAGGCACCTTATGTTTTCTCCTGTGTGATTTCTATGAGTATTCATTGGCTCAACAGCAGTCTTACCCCATATTCTATCACTTGTTTTAGTGGAGTATATTTCTGTTTTTCTGTATATTTTATTTCACGATAGTTTTTCCTCTTCTAAGTTTAGACAAAATAGAAGAGTTTCTACTGGAGTTTCCACTCAATCAGTTGCTAAGCGGTGGGAACAAAGCCAACTAAAGACGCAACAGAAAATCTCATCTGTGCTCACACACACACCTGCTTCTGGTTCCTGGGCCTGTTCATTTGGGCTTGAACTCCCCCTGCTGATCTTTACATCAGTTGCCCTTCCAACACCCGCCCCTCCACGTGCCCCAGCTGTCCTGCAGGGTGGTTTGTGTGGGGGCTCACATTGACTTTGCCTCTCCTTGGCTCCTTGCACAGTGGTCATCAGGGGTCACAGAACTCAGCTGTAGCGAGAACTGGTTCTTGGATGTGTGTGGGTGAGGGACACTTGGTAAAGCAAGCAATTAAGCTACAAAATGAGCAATCTCTTCCTCCAAAACCAACCCCACTATGATTGCATCTATTCTGACTCATAGGAACCTTAGAAGACTGATTAGAACTGCTTGTTAAGCTTTCTCTGACTGTAATTATATACAGGAATAAACGTCATCTTACTCAGGGGAACCGTTGGCTTGTTTAAATCCCTGGCCTTTTTAGTGAGCAACCAAATCTAATCCCACAGCACCACCAAAGCCCTTTTTATCTCTGCACCAACACGCCCATATTACAGGGTTTCTTAAATGTCACTTTTAGAAGCCAAGTCATAATATATGCCATATTATTATATGCATATGAACTCTGGACTATGAATAAGCAAGGCCATAGGAAAAATGATGGCATTTGACTTATGGTGTTGAAAAAGAATGAGGAAAGTACTGTGGGGCAGGCTGGCAATAAAACAAGCAGATCTGTTTTGAAGGGAGAACAGCCAGCGAGTTCCTTAGAATCAAGGATGGTGAGACTTTTATACCAGTCCCTTGAGAAAGACATCAACCATGATAAAGCAGGGGATCAATGAAGAGTAAGACACATCATGAGATGGATTGACACATTGGCTGTAACAATGGGCTCAAAAATAGTCATTGTGATTATGGTGCCAAACAAAGCATTATTTCATTCCGTTGTACGTGGCATCACTGAGAACTGGAACTGACTCTGTGGGACTTAACATCTTAAAAAAAAAAAAAACACCCCGAAACACACAACATTCTTCCCGTGTTGAATTACAGTGCTGGGGAAAAAGCATACATTTTATGTTGGAAAAAACACCTAGCGAAGGGAAATATGTAACAATACACTGTCTTTATAATAATTCTTATGTTGTCATTCACTGTCTCGGCTAATTATTCATAGTAAATGTCTTGTCTACATAATGGTATAACTTTAGGCATCCAAGGCTGTTTGGGTGCAGGATGGTTGTTAGACCCTGAATCAAAGAAAAGAACTGTCCAAATAGGATTTTCTTTTCTGTAATACTGATGGGAGACAGTTATCAGGTCTTTAACCGACAGACTCACTGAGTGGTTTTAAACTGCCAATCTTTTGGCTAAAACTTGAGCATTTAATCATTGTGCTTCATAGTTTCATGGTCCAGGTTCACCTAAGTATAATTTACATGTATCGAACTTTACTTTCTGAAGATCAACAATTTTTTCATGTTGACCAGAGTTAAGATTATATAGATTTCTTCAATGTCGGCACTACTGCTGCTTTTTGATCCTTGAGTATTTATTGTAGGATGCTGTCCTGTACATTGTGTGATTTTAGTAACAATGAGGAACATTATCTGTAGTGCCTGAAACAGCAGACGCAGTTGTGATCACCAAGAGTGATTCTAATAAAGACCAATTACCCTATAAGAAAGATCAAAGAAGATTTGATGCACTTGGGTTATGGTGCTAGAGAATAATATTAAATATATCATGGGCTGCCTGAAGGACAAGCAGGTCTGTCTTGGAATAAGCACATCCTGGATGCTTCTTGGAAGCATTCAAGTAACACTTTATCTCCCTTATTTGGGCATGTTGTTAGGAGGAACCAGAACCCGGAGAATGGTCTTGTGCTTGGTAAAGTAGACTGTCAATGAAAAGGAGAGAGACTTTCAAGGAGGCGGATTGTCACAAAGGCTGCAACGATGAGTCAAACAGAGGAACGATTCTGAGTGCACTTCCGGGCAGTATTTCATCCTGTTGAACGCGGGTCTCTGTGAGTTGAAGCCAGCTCAAGGGTGCCTAACAATATCAACGTATACAATATGGTCCAGATCATTGTAAGTTCAAATCATTACATAATGTACACTTAAGAGCATTCACTGGAATGAAAACATTGAACATCCATCTGATGTCTTGGAGACAATTTGGAGCTCACATGAGAATTTTTCCTGCATTAATATTTTTATGAAGGCTGGTGGCATAGTGGTCGTGTATTGTGCTGTGATCTGCATGCCAGTGCCCACTCCAAAGAAGAAAGACAGGGCTTTCTACTCCCATAAGCAGTTAGAATCTCAGAAACCCACAGGAGCATCACTATAAATTGTCATCAACTACATGGCAGTGAGTTTTTTTTAAATATTTCTAACTTTGACAACACACAGCACTAATAGTCTGAATTGTAAACTGAGATCTCGTCGATACCTATTACTTTGAAGCCTGCCTTTGCATAAAAGGTGAAACAAACAAAGCCTATTTCTCTGAGAGAAAAAAAAGGCAAGTTAAGATACATGAAGATTCTCTAGAGTGTGTGCTTGGTGGTCGGTAGAGAGGTGCTGACAAGGTGGGGAAGCCACAGCTTCTGAGAGGAAAACATCACTGGCTTGTCTCTGTCACATCTGCTGAAATCATGACCTGACGTACTAAGGTTTGTGTCTGGCCTCACACAGACTTCCCATCATTGTGTCTCTAGCACAGTAATACATGGCTGTGGCCTCAGGAATCACAGAGCTCAGTTTTAAATAAACTTGGCTCTTGGAGGTGTCCCTGGTGATGCTGACTCAGGACTGCAGAGCTAGATTATAGTCTGTTCTCTCACCACTCCACATTGCCCCAACCCATTCCAGTCTCTTTCCTGGAGCCTGGCAGATCCAGTGCACACTATAG
Organism: Tenrec ecaudatus; assembly: GCF_050624435.1. Classification (NCBI taxonomy): domain Eukaryota; kingdom Metazoa; phylum Chordata; class Mammalia; order Afrosoricida; family Tenrecidae; genus Tenrec; species Tenrec ecaudatus. Next base: position 68,230,810 of record NC_134546.1, on the reverse strand, counting down.
CTGGTTAAAGAGAATCCAGAGAGAGTGCAGGTAAGAGCCAAGGTCTGTGAGCTCTTCATCAGTCCAGGGCCTGACTCCTGTAGCTGCACCTGGGCCAGGACACCTGGGGATAAAGAGAAACACAGTGAGTCATGTGCTCAGATGCTGAAACCCCAAACTTCATGTGTGAATCTCTGAAGCACTCACCTCCCAGAGTCACCACCAGAAAGAGGAAAACCCACACACAATTCATGTTCGTGTGGATAAGATTTGTGACACCCAGAAAATGCTCCCAAGTGTGAGAAGGTATATGAATTTAAGTACATGCATGCTGTGATTTCATGGGACTGGAATTTGCATGTGGGAGGTGAACTTGTATGCAAAGGTGGAAAGGGCTGAATGGAGCCTGTAGCTCTGGGACTCAGACTATTAAAGCGATGCCAGTGAAGAACTTGCGAGAACGCAGCCTTCTCTCTGAGGTCTTCACTGTACCAATCATATGCATATCTGTGCAGATTTCATGTTCAATGTAACTTTATGTGCATTCCCATCAAAAGTACTCAAATGATCTATTGAAATTCAAGACAATCTCTATCCTCAATACCAGGTTAACCTGAATCATTTTGTACCTCTGAACACACAGGGAAAAAATGTATATTATCCCAAATTCTTCTTCCCACTATTACATTTTACAATATTTGGAAAGAGGTAAAAGATACCTCAATGTTATTTTCTATATTTAGAGTTGGAATGAAAAGGTTTCCTAACAACAGGGCTATTTGTGAGATTAAAAGAAACCACAGAAATAAGAAGAAGCTCACTTTTCCTCCCATGAATTAGTACCCGGGGTAGGTGTTGGGTCAATATATTCTGAGAGTCCCCTGCTGATAGCATCCCATAACATACAGCAGAGGTGTGGGCTTACACTGTCTTCCAACTTCTGTGGGTCGCACAGCAACATTTTCTCTGGCCCTAAGTGTTCAGACTATCGTCAGGAATGTTACCTGGAGTTGTCTCTGCAGATTTCCTGCAATGGGCATTAGTGCTACCACAGTGGTCAGCACAGCAGTTCTAGCTGACCAGGCACTGCAGTCCTTACCCAGGCTCCTGTACTCACTTCTTTCTTCTCTTGGTCCAGAGCTGGTGGATCCTTAGCATCCCTACAGGTCAGCTTTCTCCCTGAGACTGGATTTCTGTCTGGACTCACACTGACTCTCACTCACCATGAAAAACTTTGGCCATACAGAGTGATACAAGTTGCAAACACTCTGAATTGGTTGTAGTGAAAGGACGTGTGATCTATACATATAGATATTTATATAGATATTGTTATTGAGATATATACCACAATAAAATACCAATCAAGAAAGACATTTGCCTGAACGACAATCAAAGTATTAAACAGAGGTTAGGGTTCATTCCGTCCACAGAAAGAGGAAACATACTTAAAGCAGACTTCTATTCAAAATAACTGAAACAAGAGAGTTATAGAGATATTTAGTCCATATTAAGGAAGAAATTGTCAAGTCATAATTCTTTTTTATGAGTTTCTGCGATGCGTGTGATAGCAAAATTTGCAGCTGTCGGTAATTGTTGAAAACAATAATAATCTAATGCCATTTGTGTTAGTCTGGGTACATTAGAGAAACAAATTCACAGAAACTCATGTATAAGAGAGTTTTATATAAAGGTTAAGTGCACATCAAGAAAACATCCTAAACCAGTGGTACCCAAGCCCACAAATCCAACATGAGCCCATATGTCCAACACCAATTTCTTCCTCTTCCATCTCACAAAACATGCACAATGATGCTGACGGCAGGAGGAAAGTGGAGTAAGTGAATGTGTAAGCATCTCAGCTCAGGCAGGTGTCACCCCCAGCTGTTCCAGCACCCAGGCCTGTATGGGGGTAGGTCCGTGCAGCTTCCCCTAAGGGATGTTCTTGCAGGAAGTGAGCCTTGCAGCTGAAGCAGGGAACTGGCTAAAGCACCCGCACCTTTGTCTGACCAGCCGAAGTGACCCTAGAACTACAAATGCGAGATTCACCAAGCCATTTATCCCTTGGCCCTTCAATTGACCACATAAGTGTTTATCGGCCAGGTTGGCACAATAAACTATCTACCTCTCCATTGAATTATGCATGAGAAGAATGTTGACAATATTATTTGGTTGCACATATATGAGAAAAATAACTCAGAATAGGACGTAGTTTTCTTTTTTATTCACAATCATAAACTGATGGAAAGTCTTGCTGGTACAACAACATTTCAAAAAACTAGCTAAAATATTCAACCACAAAAGAGATTATGATACAAGCCAGAAATTTTAATTTATAAAAATTGTTACCAATTGAATAAATATTCTTATTTAATATTTTATTATTGTATACTTATTTTCTCCAAAAAAGTTTTATTGGGAGCAAATACAGGTTGCACATCCATCCATAGTTCAAGTGCATCATCAAGCAGTATAGTTTAATTGATACCACAATTAGCTTCAAAACATCATCTTCTTTCTTCAACTAGTGGCATCATCTCCCTTTATTCCACCCCCCACTGTAGCCCCAGAAGCCCTTATTCTACTTGCTGTCTCTTTATATTAATCAATTCCAGCTTTCATCTACTGTCAAACAGAAAAACATATCACTGAAATTCAAGAATGCTATCCCAATTACAAAATACATGAGATAAACTCCAATAGGAATTTAAAATTGAGGAAGCAGGCAGTCCAAGTGCAGTCTGCTGCCCTTCCCCGGAATCCATAACAGACCTAGGTGTGCTACGGATATGTTAGTTTGGCTACTGGAATGTGGGGATCTTGCCAGTTGACTGCCTTTCTCAGGATTTTCCGGATCCAAAAGCACTCTTTTGTAGCTGGTGTCCTAAAACACACCCTGTGGCTCATGCTGAACACGCAAACTGCTTGTCATGCACATGGAATTGAATACACCAAGCAACAACAACAACAAAACTGACTCCCTGCCTTCCAGGAGATTTCAGCTCACAGCACAACCCTATTTCTCTATGTTTGCTGTTGAGGAAGGAACACGATTCTTCAACTGCAGCACAAACAAGGCATGCTTGCAAACCTACATTCCTGCCCTGGCCACAGAGTGAAACCACTGGCTGTGAGGACTGCTGCCCACTCTGATGGTGAGCCGGCTCTGTCTTTTCTCTGTGTGAGCAAACTACTGTTGCACACAGAGCCTGCTTGTGAGCTGAGCTTTTGTCGGTGACCTCAGACACTGGTTTAACAGAAATCAACAGTTACATTGTGTGTAGTACACAATAAGGGGATTAATTCAACTTGAAGGGAGAATAAGGTTATTTTTATAAAAGAACCTTGTAAATTGAAGCACAATCAGGAAAAATATATTTAAAAGGAAAACCATTAACATGTTAATAAAGATTTTATAAATAATATAAAAGATATCACAGAAAAAGATGATATAATTAAAATGAAAACACAATGTTTGAAGTTCTATGGAGACCAGGATGATGGAAAAAATAGAACAATTCCTGATAATAATATCAAATATGATTAAACAAAACACAGAAAACAAATTAATGGACATAAACAAACAAAACAAGATACAATTTCAGAAATTTGATAACTATAAGCTATTGGCACCAAGTGAATCCCGAATCACAGTGACTCTAGGACAGAGTAGAACTGCTCTGTAGGGTTTCAGACACTGTTAATCTTTTGGAAGAGCAAACAGACTCATCTTTCTCCCTTGAAGGAACTGGTGGTTTCAAACTACTGACATTGCACTTTGCATCCCAATGTAAAATAGACAAAAAACGATGGCAAAATGTAAAACTGTCCCAGAGGAGGCTAAGAGCTAAGTGAGAAAGCCCAAATTCCAACAGGAAATCCTCCCTGTCATCCATCTGTGCCTGTCTAAGGCTGGGTGTCTGTGCTAAGTGGATCCTGCGCGCCCCGTGCTGCCCAGTGTCTTCCCTGCAGGGGAGGTTTGTGTCTGGGCTCAAACTGACTTCCCCTCACTGTGCTCCTTGCACAGTAATATGTAGCCCTGTCCTCAGCAGTCACGGAGCTCAGCTGCAGGGAGAACTGATTCTTCAATGTGTCTCTGGTGAAGGAGAGTCGGCTTTGGAAGGACGGGTTATAATATGTACTACCATCATAATCTATGCACCCCATCCACTGTAGCTCCTTCCCTGAGGGCTGACAGATCCAGTGCCAGCAGTAACCACTCGTGAAGGAGAAACCAGAGACAGTGCAGGTGAGGGACAGCTTCTGGGAGGGCTCGACCAGTCCTGGACCTGACTCCTGAAGCTGCACCTGGGACAGGACGCCTGCAAGTAATAAAAAAAAAAAAAACGTTCCATGTCAGTCACTTCAAGTCATAACTATCCCCATATACCCAGATTGGATATCTGAATCTCTCTCCTTGGGAAACTCTCAACAAGCACAGGAGAACTCATAGCAAGCCCATTTTTACACCCCACCTCTGCTTTCTCAAGAGACTTACAGCCCTGTCTGAAGAGAACTGATAGTTTTCCCAACCCAAGGGTGAAATTGTACCCTAGTGCCTGAAAGATAATTTACATATGATGGAGTCCTGTCCTTATAAATAGAAAGTGATAGAGACCAGGCCCCCCTTTATGTTCTGAGCTTATGGTACGGCAACTGTTTGAACTCATATGCATATTAGTCTATAACAGAAGAAGTTTTTCTCAAGAGATGTGTGGGAGAGGTCAAAGAGTGCCCAGAATTTCTGAGCCCAGTGTTCTCTCCTTCCTGCCCCTCATTGCTCCTGCCATTCCTTGAGCTCCTGTATGTCCTGTGCCCCAGAGAGTGGCAGGATATAGTTTGTTAAAACCATCAATTGGACCCCAAGTCATCTTCAGACCTCACAATCTCCAAGGTCCACTTTTTTTCCTGTACATCCTGATCTCTTAATTAACGTCCTCATAGTTCTTAGTAGTTTTCCTGGTGTGTGACTAAGATCTTTGAGACGCATGAATATCACGTTAGTACCAGGGAGTTGGGGTTGATAGGGTCCCCAAAGTCCAACTCTTCTATGAAGCCATTCAGTTCCAATTTCCACCCACTTCACTCTTGAGGAGATTCCCTCACGTTTTTTGGGTTCTGTGAATAAGTGAACCACCCGAAAGAAATTCATGAAATTATTGGGTTCTGGTTAGTCCAAATTCTGATGGTCAGGAAAGGCAAACAAGACGCTATGTCCAAACAACAAGCTTCACTCCCAGCTTTGCAGTTTATTAACGCACATCTGACACAAAGCTTCTGACAGAATGGCAGTCGACATGGTCCCTCTGCTAATCGTATGCAGCCAGGATTTCCTGAGCTTAGGCCATGGTCATCACCATCCCCACAGCTCTTACAAGCAATACACACACTACATCCCAGAGCCTGACAACTGAGGTTAACCTCAGTATAACTAAAGAGAATCAAGTGCCATAGAGTCTCAGGGAAGAACGTGACACCTAGGATATTTGGACTTCAGACAAGACAATATTGTAACTGTCGCTGCTAAAAATGCAAGATTCTGAATAGAAAACTATTCCCTTGTTTGCTAGGATATCCAGAATAGTTAAAAATCAGTCGAGTCATGATTTAAAGTGCAAAGATGCTGAAAACCAGTAAATGGAAAATAATAATTTAAGAAAGGGCTCAGAGTAAGAATAAGAGTTGATTACAATAGTTTAGACTTTGAATCCAAAGACATTTTCTTGAAACCCACAAGGCACTTGTGATTAAAATCAGGTCCATCCAACCAACTGACCCTCGAAATTTAGAGACTAAACACAGATGCTATGGAAATGTTCCTTACCCAAGGGGCTCTGGTTCCATTGAAATGTGAGCATCTCCAAACAAAGACAGCCTCTCCATTTGTGCTCTGGGCACAGCCACATCACAACTGCTTATGGATCTCTCCTTACATTTATTACCTACACTCAAGGATTGTCTAATTTTGGAAAATGGTTCATATTATTGATTATAGAAGCTGTGACACTATCTCTAAACATGCAGTTTTAAATCTCAATCCCCATTTAGTTTCCTTCCTCTTAACAAAGTTTAAAATATTTCCCGCAGACTTATGGTTGACAACACTCATTTACTGATTAATTAGAATCTGTATATCTCCAAATTAATGTATCTTTTTACAGTGTGGAAATCCAAGCACTAGGTATTGGTCACCTGGACTTCTTTGTGCCAGAATTTGCTGACGGGAATAAGCAATTGATTTGAAATTAAGACACATTGTACTCACTACAATCCAGGGGTTCAAGCACAGGATACTAGCATTTTTCGTTTGGAGATCATTGAGTCAGATCACTTTTCATATGCACACTGGCAGAGCATCACTTGATCCTGTTCATTTCATCAAAGCCCCATCTCACTGTCTGCTCTTGGTGCTTGTCTAACCGATTCAAGCGTAAGACCGTGATGTAACTTGTGTTAGTCTGGATAGACTAGAGAAACAAATCAATGGATACACATATGTGTATAGGAAAGAGATTTATATACAAGAGCAATTGAACATTGAGAAAACACCTCAGCCCAGTCCAGTACAAGTCCATAAGTCAGATTTTACTCAATATTTCTGATATCAATCTATAAAGTACTCTTCAGACTCATGAAACACATGCAATGATGCCAAATGCTGAAGATCACAGGCCAGTGGGTAGAAAGTCTTTGGATCCAGTATCATTGGGAATATCTTAGCCCTGGCAAGGGTCTCTGTGGCTTCTCTGCCTTCTGAGGTCTGGTTGTGTCCATGTGACTTCTCTTCTTCAATATCTCCCAGGGAGTAGCAGAGAAAGAGAAGTATCTTCTTCCTCCAAAAAGGAAGTACCAGATTTCCCAGAATTCTCAGGAGACGGTCATGCCAACAGAAGTCCCTTTGGCTATATCCAGATTGACAACCTAGACTCCACCCTTACACTCTCAGTCCTTAAATTGATACGAGATTAGGTGACTACCACATAGCTGCACACAAGTTCAGGCCAGTGCCTTGATCATCTCAGATAATTTCATAGCAGTGATTAGTAGAGATATTCTTAAGTGTCAACCACATGACATTATCCGTATACACATCACTTTCCTAACAGGTTTGTTACACATGTTCTCAATGAGCTCCTGGGTTCTCCCTGCATTCTGAAGAAGCAACACATCAAGTTCTTCTAGACCCAGATGTCTGGGTACCTTTTGCAGTCCCCCATCTCGTGAGGTTAGGCTTGGTTGGTCTCTTAATCAAAGTGCACTTTATCTCTCAAAATTCTGAAAGGTGGAAATGATAGAAATTATCGCGAAAGGAAAATGCAATATTATTTGCTCCAGTTGTCTATTGTTGTACATGGAATAGACATACATTGCAACTTAAAATGACAAGAACTTTTTGCTTTTTATCTGTTGCTTGATTTCCCCTTTAACTGTTGATGCACACAAATGTCTGATTTTTAGAAGGTCACTCTCATCTATGGTGTCTTCTTTGCGTGTGCTTCCTTTGCTGTGTTTGCCAATGTATGAACGCCCTGCAATGGGGCAATTCACGTGTCCCTGCTTCCTTATAGATGGACTTCATGGCTCTGGGATTTACATTAGGTCATTGATCATCTTGTGTTCATTTTTTATACATGAGCTGAGGTTTGGTTGTCTTTCATTCTTCTGAGGGTGGCAATTCACTTGTGTCAGTACATTGTTGAAGAGAATGTCTCTCTTTTAAGCCCCTTGGGCCTTTGGTGAAGATCAGTTGCCTGTATGTGGATGGATTATTTATTATTCTTCTATTCTGTTCCATTGGTCAGCATACCTATCATTGTATGAGTGTCAGGCTGTTTTGACTGCTGTGGCTGTTGAATCGTTTTGAGATTAATTTGTGTGAGGCCCCCTACCTCGACCTCAATATTTTGGGTCCCTTGACTATCCTAGCATTCTCCATATGAAATTAGTAATTATTTTTCAATTTATTTAAAGCATTAATTTGGCATTTGAATCAGGATTGCTTTATATTTAAAGATAGCATTAGGTAGTATTGGCATTTCCTTGACATTGAGCTTCCTTTTCCATGAATATGGCATATTGAGAATGTGAACAAGCTTGTATTGGGACGGATAAACATTACGGAATCATGTCATCTTGCTGAACAAGAGAGACAGAAAATAGATAAAGACACAAAGAGACTTTGGACCAGTGTTGAGTCTGACCTGCACACTTCCTACTGAAGATGAAGCCACATTCATAGGGGAGCTACATTCTGTTTTCATGTGGTTCGTTTCCTAACTTGCCGCCAGCATAACTCTAGCCTCGAACTCAATGACATTATCAGGGAATTCTATGGAAGCCTCTGCTCTAAGTCTATCCTTTCAGAAATACACCACTAAGTATTTCTCTTCAGGCATCATTTGGAGAGTTTGAATAATCAGTCTCTCTGATCAAATTCAAATATTCAACCTCCCACAGCAACCAATCGCTCCATACTTCCTCAATCTCATTAGATCTGAATCTCCAAGTCTCCCTGAGTTTCATCTGGACCCTTATCCTGAGGATCACCTGGAAGAATCATTTTCCTCCACAAAAAAATCCAGCTGATTTTGTTTGAAGAATGTTTTCTTGTTATAACACAACTTTTTAAATGTAGGAAAAATCAGGAATAGCCATAGCATGGTAATTTATATAGAGAGATTCTCTGAAGGAAAAGGAGAGATGGAGAAGAATGCCAATATCAAAACAGGAAAGCAGACCTGAACCTCCATCTGCACCTGCTCTTGGACCTGAGGTCTGTGTTCTGTGGGTCCTGCGTGCCCCCTGAGGGCCCATTTCCTCCTTGCAGGGGAGGTTTGTGCCCTGGTTCAAACTGATATCTCCTGGCTGTGATGGTAGCAACACAGAAATACAAAGGAGTCTCCTGGAATTGCAGGTGGTTCATATGCAGATACAGCATGTTCTTAGAGTTTCTTTGCAGATAGTAAATCTACCCTTCACAGAGTCTTTGTAGTAAGTTCCACCACCCCGGGACTAATACTTGAGCCCACTCCAGGGCCTTCCACGAAACTGGTGGATCCAGATCATGGCATAGCAACTGAAGGACAAGCTAGGGGATGCAAAGGAGAGTCTCAGAGACCCCTCAGGCTGCCTCAAGTCACCCCATGCTCCACTAGCTGTACCTCACTCTGGAAATCTGCAAGCAGAGATACCTTGGTTGGAAAACCATCGGACATATTCACTGTATCTCTCATTCAATACCCAAGCACACAAACTTGCCCTCGATTAAAAAAAAAACCTATTAAAATAACAACAAGGACAAACCCCTTTCAGCACAGACTCCATGCTGTCTGTGTTGTGCTCAGTCCTGATCACTGCGTGTGTTCTCCTGAGAATACAGGAGCACTTCCAGAGCTGCAGGGTTGGGGCTACATTGGCTTTCATCAGCAGAGGGAGGAGTGGATTTGCATGCCCTCCTACTATACTGCATAGCAATAAATGAAGTCACATGTCTTCTGAGATATGCATGTTCTGTTCCTAGAACAGATCTGAGTGTTTTAGGTGTGTTGTGAATGGCACAAGGAAAATAACCTTAGAAGCATATTTTATGCGACTGTTCTACACTAAATTATTATCACACTTTAATTCGTTTTATTGTTCTATCACAACACATTAACATAATTATAGTGATATGTCTCTGTTTTATAGGAATAATGCTACAAACAGAAATGTATAAACTGAAGTTTATATATCTGTGAGGGATTCACAGTATGTTCCTTCTCAATATCCTTTGAGATTTTGGAAAGGGCAAGATCAGGGTTGTAGGGTGGATGAACAAAAGTTTCCAAATTAAATGATCAGGGTAGCTCCTGCTACTCTTGAAGAGTAAGTACAAAGTCATGAAGGATAAAAAACTTATATTTAGCACAAATTCTTTGCCCTCTTTCTCGCCAGTGCAATTTTCCATTTCCCTAAGCTTTTTCATATGAGCCCTGGTCATCATCCCATAGCTATATAGAATTTCTTCAAGATGACCCCCCAGGAGAGGTGTCCTGACAAGAAGTAGTCCAATTATTGGGCAGTTAGAATTCCTTCTTCCCAGTAAGGCATCATGTCCTAAATGAAGGAAGAATTAGAGTTCTGGGTCATATTATGGATGTGGTTGTGTTTAGGTGCCACTGAGTCAATTCTGAGGCAGAGTGACCTGTGCACAGCAGAACAAAACACTGTCTGGCACTGCACCATCAGTGCACATTGTCCTATGCTTGAACTGTCTTGGGGACAGATAATTAAGGATAAATGAGGGGAAATTTTCTTCATAAGTTAGAGGTGAAAACTTGGCATTTAAAAATGGATGTTTTAGGAGAAACGGTAGAAAAAAATACTAAAAATACAATGAAACTTTCCAAGATATGCTTATTAGTTCTTTGTTTTTAAATTGACAGTAGCTCAGGCTTTGCTCATGATCATTTGCAAAGGAACACCTGAGTAGTGTAGGTATCCGGTGTGGGTGCCTCCCCTTCATGCCAGAAGATGCTGAGTTGGAACAAGCAACTGCATGGTGTAAGTTTATAGCTAGGCAGCATGAATTGATTCTAGTGCTCAACATCTTAGAGCATGAAAATGTGTATACCACAATTTATTCATCTCTTTTGGGACATTTAGGTTGTTTCTAGGTTCGTTCTTTTTTTTTTTACCTTTTATTAGGGGCTCATACAACTCTTAATCAAAATCCATACATATACATACATCAATTGTATAAAGCATATCCGTACATTCTTTGCCCTAATCATTCTCAAAGCATTTGCTCTCCACTTAAGCCCTTTGCATTAGGTCCTCTTTTTTCCCCTCCCTCCCTGGTCCCCCCTCCCTCCTGAGCCCTTGATAATTTATAGATTGTTATTTTGTCATATCTTGCCCTATCCGGAGTCTCCCTTCCCCCCTTCTCTGCCTTCCGACTCCCAGGGAGGAGGTCACATGTGCTTCCCTGTAATCAGTTCCCCCTTTCCAACGCACTCACCCTCTAATCTCCCAGTATCGCCCCTCACATCCCTAGTCCTGAAGGTATCATCCACCCTGAATTCCCTGTGCCTCCAGCTCCCATATGCACCAGTGTACAACCTCTGCTCTATCCAGTCCTGCAAGGTAGAATTCGGATCATGGTAGTTGGGGGGAGGAAGCAACCAGGATCTGGGAGAAAGCTGTGTTCTTCATCAGTACTACATCGCACCTTGTTTGACCCATCTTCTCTCCTAAACCCCTCTGTGAGGGGATCTCCAGTGGTCAACAAATGGGCTTTGGGTCTCCACTCTGCACTTCCCCCTTCATTCACTATGGTATATATATATTTATATGGTACATATATATTTTGCATGATGCCTTATACCTGGTCCCTTTGGCACCTTGTGATCGCACAGGCTGGTGTGCTTCTTCCATGTGGGCTTTATTGCTTCTGAGCTAGATGGCCGCTTGTTCACCTTCAAGCCTTTAAGACCCCAGACACTATCTCTTTTGATAGCCAGGCACCATCAGCTTTCTTTCTTTTTTAAAATAAAATTCAGGTTGAAAAAAAAATAGAGGAGATAAAAAGGCATTCACATTATCACAAATCACCATAATAAACATGGCCAATCTGAAAACCTTTCCTGAACACAAATTGTAAACTTTGTAACATTTAAAACAACAACAAACATCATATTTTGAGAGAGAGAGAGACGACTGCTATTAGGAAGTAAAAGGAGCAAGTTCTTACCTTCACTGGAGAAGATGTCTTGGATGATATTTAAACTCTATAATGGTTAGCCTGAAACATCTAAGAAACAGTTAAAAGTTCCTTAGGTTAAAGTAAATAGGAGCACAGACTTCAGAAAATACTGTTTTCTTGCAGAGCAATCCCTTAAGATGCAGATAATAGACAAAACTCATTTTACTTATATCCCTTGATCATGGCTACAGTAACAGATGGGGAGTCATTACCCCAGTGCACCCATGTCCACGCCTCCTGGCCCTGGAAGGCTCAATATAAATTCATAAAAATCTACCTTTAAAAGAACATGTCTAAAATCATGCCCCAGACCACCTCTCTATTTAGGCATGAAGTCGTCGATCTGAAGAGGAAGAGCATAATGATTAGTAGCTGAGGCACTGGGGAATCCTTTGCACCAACGGAATGAACAACTTGGAAGAAAAGTTCTCTGTCCCATGGGAAAGGGCAGGCAGAACGTGTAGATAAGTAGAACCTTCACAGACTAAAAGGAACAGTTAGAAACCACATCTCAAAGCCCGGTCAAGGAGGATCTCCTTGGAATGAGGCTCAGTCAAAAGACCAGAGAAATACTCAGCACCCAAACACTGCCACAACAGCTACCGGCACTCAGTAATAATAACAGCAGGGTGCCTGTCCATCAGGGAAGTTAATATCAAGATTCTCTCTAGCGATAGTGCAAGTGAACACAAAGCAAACAAACTTTAAAAAGAGTTTTATAGAGGAATCTGAATCCTTAATATTTTAAATAAAAACCAATTTCAGCAGTGATGTACATTGTTTATAGTTATGTAAAATGTGTCCATGACTATATTTTAACAAACCCTGACAATTAAAGTCTAGCAGAACTTCGGTCATAATTAGTCCTCAATAGAAAGCATCATACAGAACATAATATGCTGATATGTATGGACATATTGAACATGCCCATCTATCCACAAAAAGTATGGATAATACAAAACAGTAAGAAAAAGTTGTAAGTGATACAACATCAATATGAGATACACAATTGACACAGAAATGGATACTATGAAGTTAAATATGAAACTCTAAAATTATAAAAATCTACAGGAAAATGTCAATAAATGTGTTATAAATAGTAGCATTAACAAGGTCGCAAAAATGACCTGGTAGAAAGAAAACCATAAAGTGGGTATTTATTTTTGGAGACTATTATTATAGAAAATAAAGAACATTCTATCCAATAATGTAAATTACGTGTAAGAAAAACCAAGAATACACAAAAATGAAGATCATGTAGCACTATGCAGCTCAGACGCCTTTCTTTACCTGGAGTTCAGGAGTCACATTGCCTGTTCCCTGCCTCCTTTGACAGTGATGCACGGCAATGGCCTGCTCAGCAATAGAGCTCAGTGTTCAATGAATGTGACTATGAACAGGGTCACTGGGGATGTGTACTTGATATATGGGAGGAGGAGTATAGTCTGCACACACCACTCCATAAGATGCTGACTCATAGCTGATGTAAGAGAATCAGGAGACAAAATAGTGAGACAAAATGTATACACTTTATATATTGGTCCAACCCCAGTAGATTGTCCTGGAGACAGAGATCCAGGTGCTCAGATGAAGTATTGCCAAACCTTCATATTTCAGCCTCTGACCTACTCACGTCTGAGAGCTGCCCCAAGAAGAGGAAGAAACTGACATATTCTTGGGAATGAGGTCCATGATTCCGAGATGTATTATAAAGAGTGAATGAGACCTAAATTTAAACAAACACATCATGAAACTATATCTGGTTGGAGATTTGCATGTCATTTTTTAAAATGGGTTCATCTGGGATGAGAATGTTGACTGTATCCTCAGAGAACACAATTCTGTCCATGATTATTCCATTCACCGAGACCAAGGTCCAGTTTTTCCAGAACACAGAAAGTGATGGGGAAGATGACTGAAGAGGTAGGCTTGGCTTAGCATTGAGGATGACTTTAGAATAAAGGCAGTGGTCCTCTACTCTCAGGGACTTATATACTTATAAGACATGCATAACAAAACCAAGAACATTTAAGTTGTCAGATACACATTTTCTCTTCTCTATTAGATTGTGTTAAAATTGTTAGTTATTCAAAAGTTAGATCAGCTAAATCTAGCAATCTCAGTGAATTCAGCCCAAAGTGGCTCCAATTCAATGATTGCTGTAAACAGGAATGGCTTTTGTGAGTCACTAAAAAGAAAGAGCTTTTCTTCAACAACTACACTGCTATGTCTACTCAAGAGTCATTCTACTGTGGAAAGAGTACATATCACTGTAAAGCAATTTACCTTTGTCACAGGAAGATATTTCTCATACAAAAAGTCATTAATAATGTTATTCACACCTAATCTTACATTTTATACAGATTCTTATACTGAAATATAGGAAAATCCTCACGTAACATTGTGTGCCACTAGATACTGGGAATGTTCCTGGTATCCCAATACAAAATAGTAGCAAAGCCACCAGAAGGAGAGTGAAAAATATGGACCCTCTTGGTGAAACCAGAAAGAGTGGCCGACATTGTGTGGGGCTGTGAAGGTGAAGATACAACATCCAGCATGAACTGAATGATCCCGTTTGGCCCTTGAGCTGCCCCTGAATCCTGAATTTGCACAGATAAGTTCGTGTCTCTCAGGACCATCATGAGCTGCAGTTTCTTAAGGACAGACCTATACAAGATATTAACACAAGATAATAACATCCAATGGGTGAGTTTATGTATTTTCAGATGTGTGTTACAGAAAAGACACACATACATGTAGTCTGCCATCCAGGTTAGGAAAACAACCAAACCAGAAAAGAGCAACAACAACTAAAACTGTGTCATGTGAAGAATAAATTCAATATAAATTTGGCTGACTGCATGGATTTTAACTAAATCATTAGCTAGATGATTGTCAGACTACTTCACAATTGTGATGGAAGAACATACTGTTAAAATTTCAGCAATTACTCAAACACTTAATAATTAACTTTACCAGCTGCCATTTTCCTGGAATCTGATGGGAACGTATTTAGCTGAGCGTCATGAGAACTCTGATGCAGGGACCCCTGGCAGAGTCATTTCTTGTCCTTAAAAGTTAACAAACTGATTGTTGCTGTAGGACAGAATATCTTTTCCTGTTACAATATAACTTTTGAATTCAGATATCAGGAGTAGACACATAATTATTATTTTTAAATTAGATGGACATTCCCTGAGGAAACTCTGAAATTTAGAGGATCCACATATGAAAACAGGAAACCAGCCTTGAAGCTCCAGGTGCACTTGCTCCTGGGTCTCAGACCTGTGCTCTGTGGGCCTGAGTGACCCCTGGAGATCAGTCTCTTCCCTGCTGGTGGGGTTTGTGTCTGGGTTCTCATAGATATCCCCTCACTGTCTCTCTTGCGCAGTACTACATGGTCATGTCCTCAGTTTTCAGGATGTCCATTTGAAGATAGAGTGTGTTCTTGGAGTTGTCTCTGAAGATACTGAAGCAGCCCTTTATGGAGCCTGTGTAGTATGTACTACCGCCGTCATAGCTTATGGTTGCCATCCACTGCAGGCCTTTCCCTGAAGCCTAGTGGACCCAGTTCATGCCATAGTCACTGAAGGTGACTCCAGAGGCTACAAAGGAGAGTCTCAGTGACCCCCCCAGGCTTTCTTAGTCACCCCCAGACTCCACCAGTTGCACCTCACACTGGACACCTGCAATCATAGAGGCACTGTGATTAGGCGACACACATACAAACACAGTCAATCACAATTATACACACACACAGAAAGCTCTCAAAAATTACCATGTAAAATGGTCAAAATAAAAGCCAAGTTTGGTATGAAACTCATTATGTGTCCTCTGGACTAGCTCTTGAGTTCAAAATAGTAACAGCAGAGACTGAGACTGTCCTCTCAGATGCCCCACATCAGGGACTGTGGCTGGTTTATCAGCAGACAGAGAGCTGCATTTGCATGTTCCCTGATATTTAGAAGCACATGACTATATAATTTGGACAATAATTCTCCCTCGGACTCAGAGAAATACAAACACTCTCAAAGGAAAACTGCCTTTAAACAAACTGTTTATCAAGCATTGCTTTAATTGTTATACATTATCAATATTTTATAAAGTAGTTTTCTATTTGTAAACTTTATGTTACATACACAAACGTTCTAACTTTGTAGTATGGCAGCTCGTTGCATTCACTCTCATTCCCCTTAAGATGTGGATACACATGATGATAGTGGACCACTCTATTATCTGTTTCTTGCGTGGGAACCTTACTGATTTTCTTGCCTTCCAAGGCATTTCCACATTTCAGTGTTATTTGTACACTGTGGACAGGAAGCTGTTCAAAAAGCATGTACACAAACATGCAGAATGGTGTCTCCTCTCTGATTTCTGATCTGGAAGATTCCAGTCCCCCTTCTTTTGTCATGATCAGGAAAACTGGCTATTTGTCAATTTTCTTCATCTTCTAGAAGAGTCCGTTTTCATATAATCAGCTTACTGATGGCGTTTCTGTAGTTTCACTTATCTTGGTTCCTTTTTTACTGCCTCCTCCCCTCCTGCTACCTATGCTATGGATACTACCTATGCATACTCATCTTTTTCTTGGCCCATTAGTTGGAAACGGAGGTCATCAATTCCAGGGTTTTACTTCGATAATATACAAATGTGTGTTGCTATTAATTCCCTTCTAAGTTCTCTTCAGATGAATCCCACAGTATGTTGTCTTGTGATTTCAGTTTCCTTTAACCCAGTACAGCCATCCAGGATGTAAAAAACCATTAAATGCATGTTAATGATACAAACAGTGTAGTACATATCCATGTATCAATCACTCACACTCACTGCCATGAGTTGGCGCAGACTCACAGTGACACCACAGGACAGAGTAGAACTGCCCCTGAGCATTTCTTAAGCCATACTTCTTTGTGGGAGCAGAAAGCCCCATTTCTCTACTGTGGAACAGCTGGTGGTTCAGAACTCCTGAAATTTCAGATCGCAGCTTAATGAGTAACCAAAACACCACCAGGGTTCCAGTATGCATGCATACATTCACATGTTTGTGTTTTGGCATACACCATATAAATGAATGAATGTTGAATTGATGTTGGGGTTTATAATAAATATTAAGGAAGACAGGATTCTTGGAGAAAATATTTTGGATGAAAAGGAAACTCTAGATGCTAAGAGGAAACTCCTTGCTCCCATGCCTCCCCATTTCCCTTGCCCAGAAATCTGGCTCCTGTGCTCTGTGCAGCCCATGTGTTCCATATAAACTGACATCATTATTGCAGGGAAGGTTGTGCATGGGATGGCACTGAGTCCTCTCACTGTTCCTCTCACACTGTAATGGACAGCTGTACCTTCAGGGGTCGTTGAGCTCACCTGTAGGGAGAACTGCTTGATGGACATTTTTCTGGAGCTTGATAGTCAACTCCGTTGAGGTGGGTAATTGTTTTCTGCTGCTCAGACATATTGATAACAACCGGCAAACTTTTCTGCAGGTTGTGGTCGATCCACCTCCAGAAATATGGAGCCACCAGAGACAGCAAATCTTAGCGGGAGGATTGTGAGGGATTCATCACTCCTAGACTCAAACCCTGATGCTGTACCTCTCACAGGAGACTTGGGAGAGGGAGAAAAATCAATGATGACAACTAATGTAAGCCTCTTTTATGTCAACCCATTTTTAGAATCTCTTGATATTATGAGAGAGATATAACCACCAGGCCAAAAAACATCTGAAAGAAAATAAAAACTGATGGACAAGATATGTAGTTCCAAGACAGCTCTGACCACAATGCACTTTCACCATGTTTTGAACTTTAACCTGAAAATTGAAGGGGTGATCTGCATGTTACAGCTCCAGGAGGAAAAAGTAGAGAGGCTTTCAATCTTTTCTCAAAAACTGAAAAGAAAAAAGCCTTTTGTCTTCATCTTCTCTGGGATTGGCCTCCATTTATTGAGAACTCACGGTCCTTAAGCTAAAGAAAATGTCTGGCCACAGAAAGCATAGAGAGTGTTAAGAAATTCTGATTTCATTTAAACTCCCAATTGACAGCAGATGTTAATTTTACTGTGTTTTCTCATTTCTCTGAATATTCTCTTGAGAATTCAATCCTCTTTATTTATCCTAACATCTAAATTAGCACTAGTTGAGACAGTGGACATGTACAGTTTTGAGACACAAAATGGGAAAAGGCCATGAATAGATACTTGACTAAAGGAGGCATTCAAGTTGCAAAAATACACATATAAATATGTTAACTCCCATTACTCATTGATGTTGTTATTGTTTATTTGGTTCACTTTGTTTATGAGAACTTTTCTTGGAATAGTTAAAGAATACGTGGACTTATTTTCTGGAAAACATTTTAAGCCCTTTCAAGGAATCTTTTATTTTTATTTTTTAACATATACATTCAATTCAATGTGGTATGGTTAGTTTGTTGTTTCCATGGGCTTTCAGTGTGCATCATATTACAATAGAATCATTAAAAACTTCAGTAGTTCCTCTTTGCAACATGCTATACTGAACAAATAACCTGAGAAGCTGTACTAAGTGAAAACCACGACATCAATATTGTCGGATGGCATGTTAATAATCTGGCACATGCAAGTGACATAAAAGTACAGGGTGTAAGACTGCATGACTTGTAAAACTTACTGATACAGAGCAGGGACTGCTGCCTTCACTTCAGATTAAAATTCAATGTAAAGAAAAATTAAACTCCCCACTATGGAACCAATGGAAAATATCAGGATAAATGGAGATAATATTGACGCTTGGAAGGAGTTCATCTCACTTGGATCTACAATCAATATTCATGGAAGCTTGCGTCCATCAAATGGTGCATTTCATTGAGTAAACCTGCTTCACAGACCTCTTTAAAGGAGAAGAGCAAGGATGTCTCTTTGAGGACTCAGATGTACCTGGCCCAAACTGTGAGGTTTCCAATTGTCTCATGTGCATGTGAAAGTCTGACAAAGATCAAATGAATGCACTTGAATGTGCATGAAAAATATCAAAGATCAAATGATGCACTTGAATTATGGTACTGGTGAATAATTTGATGATAGGATGGACTACCAGAAGAACAAACAATTGTATATTGGTGTTTGGGCCGGGTCCGAACTGGGCAGCCCCCACCTCCTTTCTGGCACCTCAGGAAGACAAAACTTCACAGCCCCCATCCCCAGCCTCTTGGAGAGATGGATGACATATCAAACTATGCAACTCTTGTCCCAGCACCACAGAAAGCAATTTACCTTCCCAGGTCGATCTGCATAACCCATTCTCCCAGCACTTCAAAGAGCAGGTCTGCATACAAGATGTCCTCCCAGGGGTCCCATCCTGAATTAAGGTCCTGCAGCTGCAAGCAATAAAATTATAAGGATTCTCCCTTCTATTAACCTATACTTCCTTAGCTCGAACCCTATATAACTCCCACCACCTATCTGGTGAGTTGCAAGTGCACTGACCTAACTCAATCATACAAGCAGTGTTGTAAAATCATTATCAAAATCAGTTAGAAAACATGTTCTTCCTTGTTGAACTCCTTTCTATTAACTTCCCTTTCCCCCCCACCTCTCTTGCTGAAGCCCCCAGGAATCATTATTCTAGTTATTGTGTTTGTAGATTCACCCATTCTGTACTACGTAAATTGAAAAACATAGAAAACGACATCGAGAGTGAAAAATGCTGCCAACAATTGCTAAACAATGCAGAAATAAATCCTAAATGTATAAAACAAAACCAGAAAATATTAAAACCCAGATTAATCACAAAGTATATCAAAGGGGAGATCAAATGACACGTTTTTAACCATCAAAGTCAGATGTGTCATTTTAACCTTCTATAGTCATCACTCCAATACTCACTCTCTCTCTCTGACCGCCAGGTTATTCCATCTCTGTTATGGTGAGAGGGAAATCACTGTAGGTCAATTCCCTGTGAAGATCCTGCAAATGTGTTTTCAGCTTCCCCTGTAATCCATAGCCTTCTGCATGTCAGAGTCTCACAGTTTAAGCTCTGACACTATTCCCTCCTTTGGATTTGGATTGTATAATTTGCAATCCTTATAAAGTTTTGGATAGCCTCATGTGCCTCCCTCGTAATGGTTGGTGGATTTTATCGGCTGACATTCCACTTAGCAACCCAATGTGAATTTCCTCTATGCCACCAGGGAGAGTGAATTTTTATATATTTATTTCTTTATAGTATTTATTACTTATTTATTGTACTTTGTTTTCTTAATTATTTGCAAAGCATATACCTCTAACTTAATTAGAAATAGTATATTTAGTGTATTTTAAATGTTAAATAATTTAGTTTTGAAAAAATTTAAATTGTATAATTTATCATCAATTTAGGTAATTACACTTGACTGACCAAAATTAATCTCAATTTTCTGCACCTCACTCTATCAAAGATGTTGTTGGGTGATTTTTGAGTAAGTTTTACAATAGTTCTGTGCACACAATAGGACAAATAACTAAACTGCCAAGTCCTGGATCATCCTCACTTGCTCTTAAGTTTGGGACCATTTTTGCAGTCACTCTGTCCATGCATCTAACTGAGTGTCTTCCTCTATGGGTGACACTCTGCCAAACAGGATGTCCTTTCTCTAGGAAATGGTTCCCCTGATCACCTGATCCAAATATGTGAGAAGTCTCCCTACTCTCAATGAGAATAAAGAACATTCTGAGATATTAATCTGCAAATATCCTCCTCTTGTGACTCATTTGCTATCTTTTGGAATCAAAGTTGTCCTTCCAATGAGTTTTCCCTTCATTGTGACTAATAAATGACCTTATTAATGACTCTGCCCACCAGACAGGTCATTTCAGTTCACCCCCTGTCAGTGTCAGGAGTCTCCCTATGCTTGGATGCCTTGCTTAAGCATAAACAGAGACAATGGGTAGCAAGCATCACTAAGGATTGGTCACACGTTTAGACCCAGATGTATCTACAATTATTTTCTCAGACACAGAACATTATTCAATAACTACCCACAGTGCACAGGGAGTAGTGCAGAGAGATACCTCCAGAGACCTGACTGTGTGCTGTAATACAGCAATGAGCTCAGGACACTTAAAATCATGTACCACACGCAGGAATCTGCACATGCCTGTATCTCATTGTCAACATATTTTGAGTCACAGATAGTGTGAGGATGAGAGTCTGTTTCTCACCAAGGGAAATGGGGCATAGAGGATGATAATGAAGGTCAGCGTCACTTTTAATATTAGCACTGCAGAGTGCTAGTTCTTCCTTTCCCTCTTGAAGTAAGGAGAAAATTTAGAGAAAGAGAAAAAAAGACAAAGGCAAAATTGTCTCTGGGGATGCTGAGAGCAAAGAGAAAAAGGCCCTAATTACAACAGGAAATCCTCCCTGTCATCCATCTGTGCCTGTCTGGTGCTGGGTGTCTCAGCTCAGTTGGTCCTGCGCGTCCCTTGCTGCCCACTGTCTACCCTGAAGGGGCGGTTTATGTCTGAGCTCACACAGACTTCCCCTCACTGTGTCCCTTGCACTGTAATACATGGCCATGTCCTCAGCAGTCATGGAGTTCAACTGCAGGGAGAACTGGTTCCTTGATGTGTCTCTGGTGATGGAGAGTCCGCTTTGAAAGGACGGGTTATAATTTGTACCGCCACTAGAGCATATGTGTCCCATCCACTGCAGCCCCTTCCCTGAGGGCTGGCGGATCCAGTCCCAGCAGTAACCACTGGTGATAGAGCAACCAGAGACAGTGCAGGTGAGGGACAGCTTCTGGTAGGGCTTCACCAGTCCTGGAAATCGACTCCTGAAGCTGCACCTGGGACAGGAAGCCTGCAACAACAACAAAAAAAACAGATGGTCCCTGTCAGATAATTGAAGTCGCAAACATCCCTATAGACCCAGGTTGGATATCTGAACCTCCCACCTTCGGGAACTTTCACCAGGCACAGGGGAACACACAGCAATAGCATCCTGCGACCACAGCTCTGTTTCCCAAGAGACCTACAGCCCTGTCTGAAGAGAACTGATAAGCTTCCCAGCCAAGGGCAAAATTGTATCCTAGTGCCTGAGAATAATTTGCATGTGAGGGAGCCCTGGCCTTATAAACAAAAATTGATAGAGACCAGACTCCTCTCTTCCTTCTGAGCACATCGTAGGGTAACTCTTTGTTTTAGCTCATAAGCATGTTAGTCTACAGTTGAAGAAGTTTTTCCCCAAGAGGCTTATGGGAAAGGTCACAGGAAATGCAAGGATTTCTGAGTTCAGTGTTATCTCCCTCCAGCCCCCCATATCCCTGCCATGTGTTGGGCTCCTATATGCCCTGTTCCCTAGAGAGTGGGAAGGATAGAGTCTGGTGAAACCATCATTTTGAGATTGGACCCCAAGATACCTTCAAACCTCACACTCTTTAAGATCCCTTATTTTTTCCCTGTATACCCTGATACCTCCCAATTAAACTCCTCATAGTACTTAGTAGTTTTCCTTGTGTGGAAGCAACATCTTTGAGAAGCATGCATACCAGATTAGTCCCAAGGAGTTAGGGTTGATAATTCCTCAAATGTCCAACTCTTCTACGAAGCCATTCAGTTCCAATTCCCACCCCCTCCTCCCTTGAGTAGATCCCCTCATGCTTCTGGAGTCCCGAGAGCCACTGCAACGTCCAACAGAAATTCATGAAAATTTGAGGAAATGAATCATGTTGTGGTGGGTTCTATTCAGTCCAAATTGCGAAGGTCAGGAAAGAGTAAACCAGGCGTTGGGTCCAAATGACATGCTCCCCTCCTAGCTTTTCATTGTATTTATACACTTCTGACCCGAAGCCTCTGGCAGAATGTTTCCAGTGGGAATTGTCCCTTTGCTAATCTTATATAGTCAGGATTTCCCGACCTTGGGTCATGGTCATCACCAACCCCACCGCTCTTACACGCAATACACAGACTATATCCCAGAGCCTGATGACTGAGGTCAAACTTAGTGTAAGTAAAGAGATTCAAGTGTCAGAGGGTCTCAGGGAAGAGCTGCAACCTAGAAAAGTTGCACCCCAGACAAGACAATATTGTAATTCTGTAGCCTCTAAAAATGCAAGATTCTGAATAGAGACACTCCCCCCGCCCCTTTGTTTGCTGGAATATCTACAAGAGTGCAAATTCAGTGGAGCCATGATTTCAAATGCAAAAATTCTGGAGAGCAGTAAATGGAACATAATCATTAAAATAATTCTAAAAAGGATCCGCTTACGAATAAGAGGCAAGCACAGTGTTTTACATCTTGAAGCAAAAGACATTTTCTTGAGACCCAACACGCACTCTCCATTAGAATTACGTCCATCCATGCAGCTGATCTTCAAAATTAGGAGAATGAGTGCAGACACTCTTTAAAATGTCCCTTAACCAGGGAGCTTTGGTTCATTTGAGGTGTGAGCATTTCCAACCAAAGATAGCCTCTCCATTTCTGTTGTGGGCACAGCACCATCACATACTGCTTATGGATCTCACCTTAAATTTATTTCCTAAACTCAAGTATTGTCTAATTTTGAAAAAAAATGTTCATATTACAGACTATAGAAGCTATGACACTCTCTCTAAACATGCATTTTAAAGCTCAATCTCCATTCAGTTTCCTTCCTCCTAACAAAGTTAAAACATTTTCCCCAGACTTAGGGTTGACACCACTCATTTCCTGGCGAATTAGAATCTGTATATCTCCAAATTAATATATCTTTTTACAAGGATGAATATAAGGAAGAAAAGGGTAGTGGGGTCATGGGGCATTAATCCACCCAAGGGGAGGGTATTGTTTATATCTCCACAGGGAAATTGGGACCAGACTTTAACCCAGTGCTGCAAGGTGTGAATGCAATATCCCAGCATGGAGGAGGGAACCAGTGGAGAGGTCTGGGAGGCTGGCCCCAGCACCATAAATTAAGTGGATTCCTGCCCCTCCCCCAAAAAGAATTTGTTCCAAAGGACGACATTGACTCTGCAGCTCCGGGAGATGGACATATCTGATCAGAGGACATGGGAACAGACGAAGGGGCAGGAGAAGAGAGTGGAGCACAGCCTGGCCCACCAGGCCGTGATGATGATGTTCCTGAGTAGACCAGCCAGTCCACAGAGAGAACAACACGGCTGGCCCTACTATGAGACATGATGCCCCTCAGTGACTAAGGGCGATACAGGGGACAGCACCGGAGACACAGTGTGGGAATTGCACCTGACCTGATCCCACCACACCGAGGCAAATCACTGGGGGAGTGCAGCGGAACAGCAAGGGAATGGAGTGGCAAGGTCCCCAGGGAATGCTGAAAGTGGACTTTGGATCCAGGGCGTGGTGCCCCAACACACTGGACTGGAAAATGCCCCTAAGGGCCAGCAAACGGTCCCTGAACTAACTACAAGCTTTTCTCTTGAGAACTGTTTTGTTCTGTTCTTTGTCAGTGGTTTGCTTTGTTGTTGTGTTGTCTGGTTGCATACTGTTGCTTTGTTTTCCTCTGTCTTGTTTTCGTGCATGTTAGTGACTCCACAGGTCTGTCTGAATAGGACAGGCAGGATGAACTATCTGGAGGAAAAACAACGGGACCGACAGTTCCGGGGGGACTTGGGGAGGGGGGTTAGGAGGGTAAGGAAGTGGTGTTAACAAACCCAGGGACAAGGGAAAAACATGGGACCCCAAATGGTAGAGAAGGGGGAGTGGCAGGCCTGGTGGGAAATGATCAAGGGTAAGGTTGCTTAGAGAAGAGGTATACTCTAGCCCAGGTGGCAATGAAGCATGGTAGTAGGGCAGGAGGAAAGTCAAGGGAGATGGAGGAAAGAGCTAGGAGTCACAGGGCATTCATGGAGGTCTAGACAAAGTCATGTACATGCAAATATATATGAGGATGGGGAAATATATCTATGTGTCTATATTTATAGGTCAAGTATTAAGGTGGCGGAAGGACCTTGGGCCTCTACTCAAAGACTCCCTCAATGCATGAATACCTTCTTTTATTAAATTGGAACTCTATGATGCTCATTCTCCCGACACAACGGCTGGAGCCAAAGTGGGTGAACAAGTAAATGTGGTGAAGAAAGCTGATGGTGCCCGGCTATCAAAAGAGATAGTGACTGGGGTCTTAAAGGCTTGAAGATAAACAAGCGGCCATCTAGCTCAGAAGCAACAAAGTCCACATGGAAGAACACACCAGGCTGTGTGATCGAGTGGTCCCAAAGGGATCAGTTACCAGGCATCAAAGAACAAAAAATCATATCATTGACTGCACACCTCAATGATAGGATCGCTGAAGACAAATGGGTGCATAAGCAAATGTGGTGAAGAAAGCTGATGGTGCCCGGCTATCAAAAGAGAGAGTGTCTGGGGTCTTAAAGACTTGAAGGTGAACAAGCGGCCATCTAGCTCAGAAGCAAAAAAGCCCACATGGAAGAAGCACACCGGCCACTGCGATCACGATGTCCCAAGGGACCAGGTATAAGGCATCATGCAAAAAAAAAACAACGATATAAGTGTGTGTATGTATGTGTATATATGTGTATATGTATATGTATATATGTACCATATTAAATGAAGGGGGAAGTGCAGAGTGGAGACCCAAGGACCAAGTGTCGGTCAATGGAGATCCCCTCTTAGAGGCGTTTAGGAGAGGAGATGGGTTAATTTGGGTGTGAGATAGTACCGATGAAGAACACAGCTTTCTCCCAGATCCTGGATGCTTCCTCCCCCCAACTACCATGATCCGAATTCTACCTTGCAGGCCTGCATAGGACAGAGGCTGTACACTGGTACATATGAGGGCTGGAGGTACAGGGAATCCAGGGCGGATGATACCTTCAGGACCAAGGGTGTGAGGGATGATGCTGGGAGAGTGGAGGGTGAGTGGGTTGGAAAGGGGGAACTGATTACAAGGATCCACATGTGACCTCTTCCCTGGGAGAGGGACAGCAGAGAAGGGGGGAAGGGAGACTCCGGATAGGGCAAGATATGACAAAATAACGAGGTATAAATTACCAAGGGCACATGAGGGAGGGGGGAAAGGGGAGGGAGGGGAAAAAAAAGAGGACCTGATGCAAGGGGCTTAAGTGGAGAGCAAATGCCTTGAGAATGATTGGGGCAGGGAATGTATGGATGTGCTTTATACAATTGATGTATGTATATGTATGAACTGTGATAAGAATTGTATGAGCCTTTAATAAATTGGTAAAAATTAATATATATATATTTACAATGGGGAAACCCAAGCACAAGGTGTTGGAAACCTGGACTTCTTTCAGCGAGAATTTTCTGAAGGAAATAAGCAATTGCTTTGAAATGAAGATGCATTGATTTCACTAAAATCTAGGTGTTCAATCACAGGACACTCTAGCATTTTTTCAATTGAAGATCAGTGAGTCAGTTCCCTTTTCATATGCACACTCGCATAACATCATTTGATCCTGTTCATTTCACCAACCCCCATCTCACCGTCTGCTCTTGGTGCTTCTCTGACCAATTTAAGCTTGAGACCTTGGTATAGCTGTACACAAGTTCAGCTCACCTCCATCTCTGAGTTTTATTGCAAGGATCGTCTCAGATAATTTCATAGCAGTGAGTTAGTAGGAACCTTCTTAAGTGTCAACCTCATGACATTGTCCATCTGCACATCATTTTCCTAACGGTTGGTACACATGTTCTCAATGAGCTCCTGAGTGCTCCCTGAACTTGAAGAAGCAACACATTGTGCTCTAGGCACAGATGTTCTGGGTTTGCTTTGCATTCCCCTATCTCCTGGGGTTGGTCTTGGTCGGTTACTTAATCAAGGTCTCTCAAAATTCTGAAAGGTGGAAATGAAAGATACTAATACTCCAAGGAAAATACAATCATATTTGCTCCAGTTGTCTATTGTTGTACATGGTATAGACATGCAAAGTTGCAGCTTAAAATTACCCGAAATTTTTGTTTGATTTTTTATTTTTGGCTTGGCTTCCCTTTTTACTCTTTTAATTAACAAATGTCTGATTTTTAGAATATCACTTTCATCTCTGTTGTCCACTTTGTGTATAATTCCTTTGCTGTGTTTGATAGTGTATGAGTGCCCTGTGGGGCATATAAGTATGTCCCTACTTCCTTATAGATGTTCTCTATAGTTTTGGGATTTACATATAAGCCTTTGATCATCTTGTGCTCATTTTAGTACATGAGCTGAGGTTTTGGTTGTCTTTAATTCTTCTAAAGGTGGTGATCCAATTGTGCCGGCCCCATTGTTGAAAAGAAAGTCACTCTCCCTTATAAAGTTCCTTGGGCCTCGTTGAAGATCAGTTGCCTGTATGTGAATAGATTATTTATTAGTTATCTATTCTGTTCCATTGGTCAACATACCTATCATTTTATGAGTACCAGGCTGTTTTGAATATTGTGGCGGTGTAATAGTTTTCAGGATAGTTTGTGCGAGAGCCCCTAACTTGATCTCAATCTTTTTGAGTCCCTTGATTATCCTAGGAATCTCTATATAAAGTGAGTAATTATTTTTTTCCTTTTCTTTAAAGGGTTAAGTTGGCATTTAGAATCACAATTACATTGTATTTAGAAACAGTATTGTGTAGCTTTGATATTTCCTTGGTACTGAGGGTCTTTATCCATGAACATAGCATATTGAGCATGTGAACAGACTTGCATTGGGAAGCAAAAACATTCCAGAATCATGTCATCTTGCTGAAAAAGAGAGACTGAAAATAGATACAGACAGAAAGAGACTTTAGAGAAGTTGTGAGCCTGACCTGCACACTTCCCACTGAGTATGAGAGCCATATGGATCCATAATCTGCTTTGATGTGCCTGGTTCCCTAACTAACCACCTGCATAACTCTAAACTGGTATTCAATATCATAATCCAGGAATTCTATGAAAGCCTCTGCTCTCAGTCTGTCCTTTCAGAAGTAACATCACCAAGTCTTTCTCTTCAGGCATCCTTGGCAAGTGTGAATAACCAGTCTTTCTGATTCAACTCAATCATCTCACTCAGGGATAGGTACAACTGGCAGTATAAAAATAGAGAGATTCTCTGAGGTAAACTGCGAGATGGAGAAGAATGCCAATACCACAGCAGGAAAGCAGCTCTGAATCTCCATCCCCACCTGCTCCTGGACCCAAGGCATGTGTTCGGTGGGTCCTGAGCGCCCCCTAGGGGCATGTTTCCTCCCTGCAGGGGAGGTTTGTGTCCTGGTTCAATCTGAATTCTCCTCACTGTGATGATAGCAGCACAGAAATACAAAGGCGTGTCCTCGAATTTCAGGCTGTTCTTATGCAGATACAGCATGTTCTTGCAGATTCAAAGACACCTTGGAGAAGTCTTTGTAGTATTCATCATCACAACTGATACTAATACTTGAGACCCACTGCAGGTACTTCCATGGAGACTGGAAGACACAGATCATGCATAGCTACTGAAGGACAATCTAAAGGCTGCACTGGAGAATCTCAGAGACCCCCCTTGGGACTCCCATACTCCACTAGCTACACCTCACTCTGGACTTCTTCAAGCATAGACATCCTGGGTAAGAAAACCATCAGACATATGCACCATGTCTCTCACTCACACCCAAGCACACAAAAATGGCTCTTGACAAAATCACATCTTAAAATATCAACAAGGACAAACCCCTTTCAGCACACACTCCATGCTGTCTGTGTTGTGCTCAGTCCTGATCACTGAGTGGGGGCTCCTGAGAATCCAGGAGCACTTCCAGAGCTGCAGGGTTGGGGCTGCGTTGGCTTTCCTCAGCAGAGAAAGGGGTGGATTTTCATGCCCTCCTACTGCATAGCAATAAATGAAGTTGCATGACTTTTGAGATCTGAGGGTTCTTTTCCTAGAACAAATATGAGTGCTTCAGGTGTGTTGGGAAGGGCATGATGACAATATCCTTGATAACATGTATTATGTGACTGTTCTATGCTAAATTGTTATCATATATTAATTTATTTTATTTTCTATCAACACAGAATACACGAGATTATAGTTATATATTTCTGCTTTACAGGAACAATACTACATATAGAAATGTAAAAATGGTTTTTGTATCTATAAGGGATTCACAGCATTTCCTTCTCAATATCCTTTGAGATTTTGGTAGAGGTAAGATCGGGGTTGTCCTGAGGACTAATAATGAGATTAGCCATATCAGGACGGCAAGGGGAGGTGGGGGCGAAAGGAGAACCGATCACAATGATCTACATCTAACCCCCTCCCCCAGGGTGCTTGATAACGGGAAAGTGGGTGAAGGGAGACATCGGACAGTGTAAGATATGACAAAATAATAATTTATAAATTATCAAAGACTTGTGAGGGAGGGGTAGTGGGAAGAGAGAGGGGAAATGAGCTGATACAAGGGCTCAAGTAGAAAGAAAATGTTCTGAGAATGATGATGGCTACGAATGTACAAATGTGCTTGACACAATGAATGTATGTATCAATTGTGATAAAAGTTGTACAAGCTCACAATAAAGTGATTTTTAAAAGATCAGTGTTGTAGGATGAATGAGCAAAAGTTTCCAAATTAAATTCTCAGGACAGCTCTTGCTACCCTGAAGAATAAGCAGGTAAACGCTTAAAGAGTATAAAAACGGAACAAAGAAAAGTGGCACAAATTCTTTGCCCTTTTTCTCACCTGTGAAGTTTTCCATTTTCTTAAAACTTTTTTATATGAGGCCTGGTCATCACCCTGAAGCCTTTAATCTTTTCTATAGGACAGGGGTCCTGACAGGAAGTAGACCAGTTATTGGGCAGTTAGAATGTCTTCTTCCCATTAAAGCATCATGTTCTGAATGAAGGCAGTGTTGGAGTT
The DNA here is from genome assembly GCF_050624435.1 of Tenrec ecaudatus. Classification (NCBI taxonomy): domain Eukaryota; kingdom Metazoa; phylum Chordata; class Mammalia; order Afrosoricida; family Tenrecidae; genus Tenrec; species Tenrec ecaudatus. The sequence continues at coordinate 68,201,292 of NC_134546.1, read as the reverse complement.
CTGGGTCATGTGGTTGTTGTGGATAGGTGATATTGTGTCAGTTCAGACCCACAAGGACCCTGTGCACAGCAGAACAAAACAGTGTCTGGTACTACATCATCCATGCTCAAGATCCTATGCTTGATCTGTCTGGGGGACAGATAATTAAGGACAAATGAGGAAGAAATTTCTTCATAAGTTCTGAGGGCAAAACCTGGCATTTAAAAATTTATTATCTAGGAGAAATGGCAGAAAAAGTACAAACAAACAATAAAATAAAACATTTAAAAATATGTTTGTTTTTTGTTTGTTTGCTTGCTTTTTAATTGTTGAAAGCTCAGGCTTTGCTTCTGATAATTTGCAAAGGAATACTTGTGTAAAAGAGAACTTTATATCAAGAAGTTACTATTCATCAATAAAACATCCCAGCCAGTCCAGATCGTCTATAAGTTCAATATTAGCCCATTTGTCTGATATTAGTCCATGAATTCCTATTCAGATTTACACAACACACACAATGATACTGAATGCAGGATGATCACAGGTGGGTGCGTAGAATATCTCGTGGATCCAATGACAGTGGACACATCTCCAGGGTTTTGGCTGCCATCACCGTGACTCCATGTGGCTGGCTTGTCCATAGGATGGTGAGAGAAAAAGAGAGAGAAAGAGAGAGAGAGAGAGACCAGCCTCTTTTAATGGCAGAATCAAGAAAAAGTTCCCAGAAGCCTCATAAGAAGGCCACACCCACAAGGAGGGATCACAAGGCTGTGACCTGATTGATAGGCTAGACTCCACCCCTTTAGGCTTTTATCAGGTTAACATGAGATCTTACATCTACCACAGCATAAAATCTACAAATATATGAACAGGGCATTATCTGTGGGGTTTTGTAATAAAACTTTTAGGGAGAGAGTATTTTGGCGGGGAACTGAAACCCTAGTTGCTAATAGGATGATCCTTGCTGTCATGCCTCCCCCATTGCTATGTCCCCAGAATTCTTGTCCCTGTCCTTTCCACAACCCAAGTTATACCCATAGACCAATGGCATAATCGCAGGGACGTTTGTGTTTGAGATGGTAGTGAGTCCTCTGCTTCTCTCACACATCAATGGACAGCCGTGTCCTCATTTCATTGAATTCAGATCCAGGGAGAACAGCCTTTTGTTCTGCATATTTTTCTGAAGCATGAGCATAAGCTCCTTAGAGACAGGAGGCTGTTTTCTGCTACTGAATTATATCGCTCACAGCTGCTCCAACCTCTTGGGAAGGTCTTGGCAGCTCCTGCCCCAGCAGCATGAAGTCATCAGAGACAGCAAAGCCTACAGAGAGGATCTGTGATGATTCCTCCCTCTTGGACCCAAATCTCTGACAACTAGGAACAGGGAAAATAATCACTGACGACAAGTAATTGAGGCCTCAGTAAGCCAGCCCATTTTTGGAATCTTGACACTGCTAGAGAGAAGTAATGGCTAGGCAGAGTTATCCCCACAGGACCTTGATGACCTATGGAAAAGGTCTGTGGATCCTAGAGTATCCTGTCCATGATGAAATGATTCTCACTAGGTTGAGACTGTACCTGGAAATTGATGAGGTGCCCTGCGTATTAGATTCCCAGGAATAAAGAGGAGAAGTTCCCAGTCTTCCCAGAAACTGAAAGTCTGACCCCATCATCTTCTTTGTACTAACACCAACACCACACTCACTGCCATCAGTGGATACCGACTCATAGAGATACTATAAGACAGAGTGTACTATTGTGTTGAAAAGCACACTCAGCAAAAGGAAGTGTGTTACCAACATGACTCCTGCTAGCAACAAAAACAGGGCTGCATGACAGTGAAAGGAGTCTGCTTCCCTTGGATCAAGCAAGGACTGAGCCAGAAGATTCCCCAAGGAAAGCTTCTGGGAAAAAAAGGTGACCACGGTTTATAGTATAAAATATATACTAATAAGTAAATGTATAGGATTATGGATGTGAAACATATGTCACAGGGATGGTCACGAATATGCATTAGGGTAAGGTTAAGTTTCTTAACAAAATACAGGTCTTGGTCCTTCTTGGTTCCGAATGTCTTCTTATTTGGCCTTTATTGTGACTTTTGATTCCTTGACCAAAGTTCTTCTGTTCCATGTGATGTGTGACTGGAAGGTTGGGGATGTCTTTGTGGACATGTTTGTCTGGCCAGTTTGGGTCAGAATGGGTACTCATTTGGTGTAGTGGGATACTTTTTGTGAGGGAAGGGCTCAACAGAGATGGGATATCAGAAAGGGATTTGCAGAATAATTATGGGAAATAAATGGGGCACTCCAACATCCAGTGGCATCGTCTCATATCCTAAGGAGAGGTTTCTTGGACAAGCTGTGGAATTTACACTGTGACACAACGTTAAGCAGGTTGGGGAATAATCTTAAACAGAATGTCCAATGTTCATCTTATACTGTACTCAGAGTCCCCTTAGCTACTATATTCACAACAAATATAATCTTGCCACAAGACATTAGTTATTGAAGATTACTTTTCCCCAGAAATGGTAAGTCTATTGTCATTTATTGTTTGTCTCTTTTTTAGGCATTTGGCAGTGATTGGTAGACATAGTTTAGCAAGAAATGTATATATTATTTCCTTTTTTGTTCCTCATAAAGATCAAACTGGAACTTCAGTTAAAATTTGGAGAGTTTATTAAGGAACAAAACAATCTAGGAATGGACGATAATAATTGTAAGGATTCACAAAGTCTCAGAGTAAATTTTCAGAGTTTAAATGCAAAAGGATCCCGGAACTTAAAAGAATATTTCAATCCTTTGATCTTTACTACATTTGGCTCAAATGGAGATGGCAATATTAAGGACACTATACAAAGATCAAGTCATGTAACAATTTTTATTTGTTTTGTTTTGACTTTAGATATTGGGAAAGAAAGTGAATGCTCTTCCTGGCAGTGTTGTGGGAGGAGCTATGCTGACTTTTGAAATTCAGTTCAAAATAAACAGTAATCATAAACAACACAATTGTAATCTGGCCTGCATCTTTTAGTCTTCTTTACGTTGACTCTTATCCATAATGAGCTCTTCAACACTTGATCATCAGCAGCAAGTGTTTCAAGTCCTCGTCACCGTCAGGAAGCAAGATTGCAGCACCTTCATATCAGAGGTGGTTAATAAGGCTTTCTCCAGGCCTGATGCCATATTCTTCTTCATATACACCAGCTTCTCTGATTATTTGCTCATCATGCAGCTTGGACAAGTATGATGAGAAGGTACAACCTGACACATACTTTTCTTCATTTGCAGTATTCCCTTGTTCTGTTAACACAACTACTTCTTGATCCATGTACAAGTTCCTCATGAGCACTACGAAGTGTTCTGGAATTGCAGTTTTTTCCAAGGTTATACGTAATTTATTAAGAATATTTAGCTTAAATTAATATTTACAATGGCAAATGTCCAAATTCTATAGAACTTATTGTTTTTTCTTTCATGAAAGATTTATGTTTCTATCAAAAAATCTCACATTCATACAGGCATACATGCAAACACTTATATAATGTCCAATATTTTATTTTAGAATATTTTTGACTTTGCATTTTGTTTTAACATCTAAACACTTATATATATATAATTTTTCTTAATAGGAATATATTCTGAATAAATTTTATTTGTTTTACATTTTTTGTACTATTGATTGAATAGATTTTCATTTGTCAAATTAATTTTTAAACAGTCAAATAACTTTCTCTTAGAGCTGGCCTTGAATTTGGACTTCTAGTCTCTAGATATTCAATAAACCTTATGTGACGACTTTCGGGAAGATGGCGACTGAATGACAAATACCAGAGGGACTCCGCAGAATCCAGCCCAGGAGAGTTGCTCAGAGGGAAATTCAACGCCACTGGATCGCAGGAGGTGCATCATAAAGATAAGTAGGCACAGATCCAAGGGGTTTTGAGGGGCTGGGGGCTGTTGACTTACCTCAGTAGAAGCTGGCTGGGGCTCGACCCTAGCCCAACTACTGGATCTGCCGAAGCCGGGACTATTGGGAGCCTGTAGCAGGGCTTGGTCTCAGCACAGCCACAATTCTCCACTGGCAGGGATCGGGGTTCAGCTACATTGTTGCTTCTGTTTGCGTCTCTGCTCTATATTCCCACACAGCCTTGTAGGGCTGCGCAGGGTCTTTTTCAAGGAACAGCCACAGCCGTGCCGCGTGGTCTGAGCAGGGACTAAACCCAAACCATCACAACTCCATATACAGGGATGAAGCTTCAGCTACACTGCGGTGTCTGTTAACATCTCTGCTCTCTGTCACCCCACTTCTCTGGGGGCTGCTCAGCAGCTTTCTTGCGACTCTTCTTGAGGCTCAGCTGCGGACTACCCCTAGAGCTTGGGGCAGTAAGTAAGCCCTTGCAGGTCCACAGGCAGGGAGTGGGACTCAGCTACATAGTTTCTTTGCTTCCCTCGCTTCCCTGTACCCCTGCACAGTCTAGTCTCACTCTTTGTTTCCCCCCCCCTGACCCCCCCTCCTGTCCTGCTCTGTCACACTCCATTGTGGACTTACGGGGCACTCCCATTGCCCAAGGGCATTTGCCCCTGGGTCACACCCAGCTAGGTGAGCTCCACCCTGCATAGATAGCCCAAGGCAAGGGTAAGGTCTGCTTGCTCTCCAGGGATACTCCTCATACTTCTCACCAGGGAGTTCCTGCCTGTGTACCTGGGGACATAAACCAGCTCAGCCAACACTTATCAATATTCAAACCAATAGCGGGAACTTCAGCCCAGCCTCTGCAACACTGGGGCAGGCAGTCGACCTGCCATCTGGGGCACTCCCCTGATAGGGAAACCACAGGAAGATCAAGTGGTAGGTTAATCCCATAGCAAAATCAGCTGTAGGCAGATCAAAGAAGCATTCCTATAAGTCTTCCAGAGAGAGACTAGAAAATGGCACCTGGTCCCTCAAAAACAACTCAACGCAAACAGCCATCACCCCCAATGACCTCAATGAAAAAACAGGAGAAACAAAAGACAAAGGCAGAAGATGTCCTGAACATAGCAACATACATAGAAGAAGCAGACATTGAGATGCCATACAAAGAAACTCTCAGAATGCTGCTTGGAGCCATGCAGGATATGAGGGAAACAATACAGAAAAAGGATGAAAGATAGAGGAGATAAAAGACATACACCAAAGGGAAAAACAGGAGCTTAAGGATGAGATAACGAAAAACAATAGCAGAATCATGTTCCTGGAAATAGATTGGAGGAATCAGACAACCGAATCAGTGTCTTGGAGGACAGCCAAGCAGACTTTAAGAAACATGAACAAAAATCTAATAAGAGCATCAGAGAAGCCAAAGAAAACCTAAGAGCTTTGTGTGATGCTATGAAGCTGAATAACATTAGAATTATTGACCTACCGGAGGAAGACACAACACAGAAGTCATCTGCAATAATAGCGAGAGAATTCTTGGAGGAAAACTTTCCCAGCCTAATGAATGAAAACCAAGCAACCATCCAGGAGGCTGAAAGAACACCAGCACGACGGGACCCCAAGAAGAAATCACCAAGGCACATAATAGTTAAACTCTCAAACTTTGAGGAAAAGGAGATAATCATGAGAGCAGCTAGGGAAAAGCAAGCAATCACATATAAAGTTTTCCACATAAGGATATGCTCAGACCTATCAGCAGAAACGATGAAAAAAAGGAGAGAGTGGAGTAACATATTCCAAAAATTGAAAGAAAACAACGCAAATCCAAGAATACTCTACCCAGCCAAATTATCGATCAAGATCGATGGAGAAGTAAAAGTCTTCCCAGACAAGGAAAAACTCAAAAAATATGTTACAACAAACCCAGCCATACAAAAGGTCCTCGCTGACTCAGTATGGGCAGAAGAACAACACCCATCAAGCACAAATAAGAGACCAACACATAGCACAACCTCACCCAGAGCACAGCAAAGAGAAAACAGACCACAAGATAGCAATGGCTTAAGGATGGAAAGAAGTCAAGAATGATACACACACAAAACACAAACTAATGAGAAAGGAAAGTAGGAAAATTCCCAACACAAAAGGTATAAAATGGCATCACAGCGTCCGCACATGGAGATAATAACCCTGAATATCAATGGCCTAAATTCAGGGATTAAAAGACTGAGACTAGCAGAATGGCTTAGAAAACACAACCCATCAATTTGCTGCCTACAGGAGACACATCTCAAGGCTACAGACAAAAATAGGCCGAGAATCAAAAGCCGGAGAAGGACCTACCAAGCAAACAGCAATACAAAAAAAAAACAGGGGTTTCAATCCTTATCTCGGATAAAATTGACTTCAAAGTGCAAACCATAAAAAGGGATAAGGAGGGACACTATATATTGCTCAAGGGAATCATAGACAATGAACCACTAAGCATTATAAACATATATATCCCGAATGAGAAACCAGCTCAATACGTCAACCACACCCTCCAAAAGATTAAGAAAGAAATCACAGACTCAACAATTATAGTGGGTGACTTCAACACACCACTCACAGAGAAAGATAGATCACAGGGAAAGAAACCCAATAAGGAGACTAGAGAGCTAAACTCCACAATTAGACAATTTGACCTAATAGATATTTACAGAGCTTTTCATCCAAATATAAAAAATTTCACATTCCTTTCAAGTCCACATGGCACATTTTCAAAGATAGACCACATCCTGGGGCATAAGGCAAATCTACATAAATTTAATTACATTGAAATAATACAGACCTCTCTCTCTGACCACTGTGCCATAAGACTGTAAATAAACTAAAGGAAGACAAAATTTACAAATACTAGAGTAGAGTCAGTAGGACATCCTACTAATACCAAGAGAAAAGAAATGATAAAAATTAGGGGTGAGATTCAGGAGAGGAAATGTAAAAAAAACTATGGAAAAAATTAATATCGCTAAAAGTTGGTTCTTTGAAAGGATAAACAGGATCGATAGATCATTGGCAAACCTAACCAAAGAAAGGAGGAAACAAATTTCAATAGCAAGAATAAGGGATAAAAGAGGGGTCATTACAACAGACCCTAATGGAATCAAAAGGATAGTTACACAGTACAATGAAGGATTGTACTCCAATGAATTCAACAATTTGGAAGACATGGACAAATTCCTGGAAAAACAATCCCCCCCTAGACTATCCTCAGTGGACATCAAGAATGTCATAGACCCATAGCAATAGAAGAAATAGAAAAGGTTATCAAGGGATTACTAACAAATATTCCCCTGGACCAGATGGCTACACTGGAGAATTCTATCAAGCATTCAGGGAAGAACTAATACCAATCCTACCCAAATTTTCCAGAACATAGAAAAAGATGGCAAACTCCTTCTATGAAGCTAGTATAACTCTGATACCCAAACCTGGCAAGGATCCCACAAGAATCAAGAACTACAGACCAATATCCCTAATGAACATTGATGCAAAAATCCTTAACAAAATACTAGCCAACAGAATACAAAAGCATACAAAACAAATAATTCACCATGACCAAGTGGGATTCATACCAGGGATGCAGGGATGGTTCAACATACAAAAGACCATTAGTATTATTCGTCACATTGACATGAAAAATTATAAGAATCACATGATAATATCAATAGACGCAGAAAAAGCATTCGACAACATCCAACACCAGTTCCTGTTTAAGACACTAGCAAAGATAGGAATGGAAGGAAAGTTCCTCAAGATAATACAAGCTATATATGAAAAACCAACAGCCTAAGTCATAGTCAATGGAGAAAAGACTAACACAATCCCACAGAAAAAGGGGACCAGGCAAGGATGCCCCTTGTCCCCACTCCTATTTAATATCGTGCTGGAGGTTTTAGCTAACAGCATAAGGCAAAGAAGTGACATCAAAGGTATTTGTCTGGGGAAGGAAGAGGTGAAACTATCGTTATTTGCAGATGATATGATTTAATATATGGAAAAGCCCAAAAGTTCCACAAGGGGAGTACTGGAAGCAATAGAGGAGTTTGGCAGAGTGGCAGGATACAAGATCAGCAAACAGAAGTCCAATGGACTGTTACACACATCAGATAAGACCACAGAAGATGAGATAAAAAAAGGTGGTACCCTTCACAATAGCCAAACGCAAATTGAAATATCTAGGGGTGCACCTGATTGAAAAACCAAAAGATCTATATAGGGAAAACTATAGAACACTATTAAAAGAAAACAAGAGTGACCACAACAAATGGAAGAATATTCCATGCTCTTGGATTGGGAGACTTAATATAGTTAAGATGTCAGTTCTGCCAAAAGCACTATATAAGTTTAATGCTATCCCGATACAATTACCATCATCTTTCTTCAAAGAGATGGAAAAACTGATTACCAACTTCATATGGAGAGGGAGGAAGCCCAGAATTAGCAGAGAACTCCTCAAGAAGAAGGACACCGTGGGAGGGCTTGTTTTACCTGACTTTGGCACATACTATGCAGCCACAGTTCTCAAAACTGCATGGTATTGGTACAATGACAGATACTCAGACCAATGGAAAAGAATTGAAAACCCAGAAATAAAAGCATCAGGATACACACAGCTGATCTTTGATAAGGGCCCCAAAAATATCAAATGGGAAGCAGATGCCCTCTTTAACAAGTGATGCTGGAAAAAAATGGATATCAACATGCAGAATAATGAAGCAAGACCCTTATCTCACTCCATGCACAAGAATAAACTCAAGGTAGATCACAGACCTTGAAGTTAAACCCCAAACTATTAGGACCATCAATGAGGGAATTGGGACCAACTTGAAAACTTTGTTGCAGGGAATACACAGGCTGTCAGAAATAGGGAAGGACACAAACACAGAGGAGACACAAATTGACAAATGGGATATACTGAAGATAAAACACTTGTGTACATCTAAAGATTTCACCAAGAGAGTAATAAGAGAGTCCACAGACTAGGAAAACATCTTTAGCAATGACACATCAGACAAAGGCCTTATTACTAAAATTTACAATACTCTACTAGATTCCAAAAAGAAAAAACCAATAGCCCACTTGAAAGGTGGGCAAAGGACTTGAACAGAATTTTACAGGGACAGAAATCTGAATGACCAACAAACATATGAGAAAATGTTCCCGATCTTTAGCCATAAGAGAAATGCAAATTGAAACAACAATGAGGTACCACCTGACAACCTCAAAGGTAGCCCAATTCAAAAAATCAGAAAGCAACAAGTGTTGAAGGGGCTGTGGGGAGACAGCAACTCTCATCCATTGCTGGTGGGACTGTAAGTACGTACAGCCACTATGGAAATCAATCTGGCGATACCTAAAACAGATGGAAATAGAGTTACCATATGACCCAGCAATCACCCTACTGGGCATATACCCAGGAGAAGCAAGAAACAAACCAAGACCAGACATCTGTGCTCCAATGTTCATTGCGGCACAGTTCACAATTGCAAGGAGTTGGAAGCAACCCAAATTTCCATCAACTGACGTGTGGATTAAAAAACTGTGGTATATACATATAATGGAGTACTATGCATCACTAAAAAGCAGTGATGAACGTATGAGGCACATAGCGGCATGGGAAGAACTGGAGGAAATCATGCTAAGCGAGGTAAGTCAGGCACAAAAGGACATGTACAACATGAGCCCGCTGAGGTAAGAATTAAAAATTATTTTAAAAAGCAAAAGTGGCATAGGGGAAAAAGCTACTGTATACAAACATTTTTGGGGTTAAGCTGTGTAGTATGGCAGAGACCAGACCAAAACCAGGGATGCACATGGTAGACAATGTTGGAGGAGGGGGGGAAAGGAAAACAAAAGGATGAATATAAGGAAGAAAAAGGGAATGGAGGCATGGGGCACTAATCCACCCAAGGGGAGGGTATTGTTTATATCTCCACAGGGAAAGTGGGACCAGGCTTCAACCCAGTGCCGCAAGGTGTGAATGCAATATCCCGGCGTGGAGTAGGGAACGAGTGGAGAGGTCTGGGAGGCTGGCCCCAGCACCATAAATGAAATGGATTCCTGCCCCTCTCCCAAAAAGATTTTGTTCCAAATGACTACATTGACTCTGCAGCTCCGGGAGATGGACATATCTGATCAGAGCACATGGGAGCAGATGAAGGGGCAGGAGGAGAAAGTGGAACACAGCCTGGCCCACCAGGCCGTGAGGAGGATGTTCCTGACTAGAGCAGCCAGTCCACAGAGAGAACAACATGGCTGGCCCCACTATGAGAAATGATGCCCCATAGTGGCTAAGGGCGATACAGAGGATACACAGTGTGGTAATTGCACCTGATCTGATCCCACCACACCGAGGCAAAGCACTGGGGGAGTGCAGCAGAACAGCATGGGAATGGAGTGGCAAGGTCACCAGGGATTGCTGAAAATGAACTTTGGGGCCAGGGCGTGGTGCCCCAACAGACTGGACTGGAAAACGCTCCTAAGGCCAGCAAACGATCTCTGAACTAACTACACGCTTTTCTCTTGTGAACTGTTCTGTTTTGTTCTTTGTCAGTGGTTTGTTTTTGTTGTCTGGTTGTATACTGTTGCTTTGTTTTCCTCTGTCTGGTTTTCGTGCATGTTAGTGTCTCCACAGGTCTGTCTGAATAGGACAGGCTGGATGAACTATCTGGAGGAAAAACAACGGGACTGACAGTTCCAGGGGGACTTTGGGTGGGGGGATAGGGGAGGGTAAGGAAGTGGTGTTAACAAACACAGGTACAAGGGAACAACATGGGACCCCAAATGGTAGAGAGGGGGGCATGGCAGGTCTGGTGGGGAATGATCAAGGGTAAGGTTGTGTAGAGGAGAGGTATACTGTAGCCCAGGTGGTAACGAAGCATGGTAGTAGGGCAGGAGGAAAGTCAAGGGAAATGGAGGAAAGAGCTAGGAGTCAAAAGGCATTTATGGAGGTCTAGACAAAGACATGTACATGCAAATATATATAGGAGGATGGGGAAATAGATCGATGTGTCTATATTTATAGGTTAAGCATTAAGGTGGCGGAAGGACCTTGGGCCTCTACTCAAACACTCCCTCAATGCATGAATACTTTCTTTTATTAAATTGGAACTCTATGATGCTCACTCTCCTGACACAATGGCAGGAGCCAAAGTGGGTGAACAAGTAAATGTGGTGAAGAAAGCTGATGGTACCCGGCTATCAAAAGAGATAGTGACTGGGGTCTTAAAAGCTTGAAGATAAACAAGCAGCCATCTAACTCAGAAGCAACAAAGTCCACAAGGAAGAACACACCAGCTGTGTGATTGAGTGGACGCATCAAAGAACAAAAAAATCATATCATTGACTGCACATCTCCAGGGTAAGATCGCTGAAGACAAATGGGTGCATAAGCAAATGTGGTGAAGAAAGTTGATGGTGCCCGGCTATCAAAAGAGAGAGTGTCTGGGGTCTTAAAGGCTTGAAGGTGAACAAGCGGCCATCTAGCTCAGAAGCAAAAAAGTCCACATGGAAGAAGCACACCGGCTAGTGTGATCACGAGGTGCCCAAGGGACCAGGTATAAGGCATCATGCAAAAAAAAAAAAAGATATATGTGTGTATATGTATATATATGTGTGTGTGTATGTATATATGTGTATATGTATATATGTATGTATATATGTATATATATACCATATTGAATGAAGGGGGAAGTGCAGAGTGGAGACCCAAGGCCCAAGTGTCAGCCAATGGAGATCCCCTCACAGAGGGGTTCAGGAGAGGAGATGGGTCAATTAGGGTACGAGGTAGTACCGATGAAGAACACAGCTTTCCCCCAGATCCTGGATGCTTCCTCCCCCCAACTACCATCATCCGAATTCTAACTTGCAGGGCTGGGTAGGGCAGAGATTGTACACTGGTACATATGAGGGCTGGAGGCACAGGGAATCCAGGGTGGATGATACCTTCAGGACCAAGGGTGTGAGGGGCGATGCTGGGAGTATGGAGGGCGAGTGGGTTGTTAAGTGGGAACTGATTGCAAGGATCCACATGTGACCTCCTCCCTGGGAGAGGGATGGCAGGGAAGGGGGGGAAGGGAGACTCCGGATAGGGCAAGATATGACAAAATAACGTTGTATAAATTACCAAGGGCACATGAGGGAGGGGGGGAGTAGGGAGGGAGGGAAAAAAAAAAGAGGACCTGATGCAAAGGGCTTAAGTGCAGAGCAAATCCTTGAGAATGATTGGGGCAGGGAATGTATGGATGTGCTTTATACAATTGATGCATGTATATGTATGGATTGTGATAAGAGTTGTATAAGTCCCTAATAAAATGTAAAAAAAGAAAAGAGGGGAAAAAAAGAAAATGATTAGGGCAAAGAATGTACAGATGTGCTTTATACAATTGATGTATGTGTATGTATGGACGATGATAAGAGTTGTATAAGCCCCTAATAAATTCTTTTAAAAAAAACAACTTATTTTTGTTCTTAAACACCCTCTACTTGTGATATCAAGTTGCAGTAACTTTCAGAAACATAGAATTTATTCAAAAATTCACTATATGAAAAAGAGTCACAGATCTCTAATTAAATATCAAAATAAAAGTAAGCTAAATTGGTTTTACCTTCATCATAACTGTAACAGTTTAGAAAGTCATTCAATTTTTAGGCTGAGAGGATATAATATTGTTAATAGACACCACCGTGTACACTGAATAAACATACAATGAATCTGGTGAGAGCAAGGACCCAGTGGAGCTGTCTGACAACCCTACACCCACTGGACTCACAAATTTTCCACCATGGACAGGGTATAAGTTTACCACTTTCCGATCTCTTATTTTGTGGGTGATATTTGTATTTTACTTTTGTGACAAGTTTTCATCTTCATAAGGCACCAACTTGTAGTGGTTTTACTGTCTTCCTTCACTTTTTTAAGGGACATTCTCTTTGTTAGAATTTAAGGGATGATCGTACAGTCCCTGAGTGGAGGATGTTGGATTTCAACCAAGTGACCTTGTGGTTAGAAGCCCAATACTTAGCTTTCAACACCACCACCCCTCTTTGTATCTTTGCCCCATGGGGCCTATTTCTCTGGCTATCATGCTGGTACTTTCATGCGAACTCCAGGTTTATATAAATCACTCATATTTTCTATACTTTCAACTAACTAAGTTGAAACCAAGAAGTAAAATCGCAGATCACATTGCAGAATTTTGCAGGACCAACCACTTCTATGCAAATACCTTTTACAGGGGTAGTTCAAACCTTTGGTTTGCAATCAATTATTTGACAGTGAGAGTTTCTTTTTTACTATTAATGAGACACTAGTACACTCCCTACAATTGTAAACAGAGTTTCCACTGAACCAGTTTGAGAGCTGTGGGAACAAAACCAAATGAAGGCCCCCCCAGAAAGCCCCACCTGTGCTCATCTCTGAACCTGCTCCTGGATCCTGGGCCTGTGCTGTTTTTCCTGATCGCCACCTGCTGGTCTGAATGATCCATGCAATTCAGCCCCAGAGCAGTCCTGCAGGATAGTTTATGTGAGGGCCACACTGACTGCCCTGTCTGTGTCCACATGCACAGTAATACACAGATGTGTCCTCAGTGCTCACAGAGGTCAGGGGTAGGGAGAACTGTTTTCGGTAAGCGTCAAGGTCAGCATTACAATGATTTATACTAGGAGATCCCTGTACACCATTGCCTCTCCCTGGGTGCTGCCTGACCCTAATCAATCTAAAATACTCATCCCTGACACTGACCTCATGGTAGGACCAGGATCTTCAGGAGAAACGGGGAGAAAGGAGATAGAAATTTCTGAACCAAGGTCTTCCTGGCTCATGAGGGTTCGGAGTCTTTTAACCAGAAAACTATACCAACAACTTTCCAGAGTATAACTGACTGGCATAAGGTCTGGGATCCATGAGAAGTTTGTTAATCCCACAGCAACACCACTTCACCAGGAGTTTCTATAAAACTGTTTCCTGAATCAAGTTGAATGCAGGCAACTGAATCCAGTTAGAAAGCAACAATGATCATTTGGAATACTTATTAAGAAGAAGTTCTAGTAATACTGGGAATGGTCTTGGTGAGGGAAAAAAATGAGCTGAGGAATTTCACTCCTATTATGACAATGCACCTGCTCATTCTTCAAAGGAAACAAGGGCTGAGCTCTGAGGATTTAACGAAGAAACCTTACATCATCTGCTCTATAGCCCTGCAGTTATTCAGAAGTGATAGAGTGAGCCACTCCAGAGAACCCCGATCCAGTAAGAGGCATCAGTGCCCCAACGTGGGGAGATGTCTCCCTGTCGTGTCAGTGGCCTGTGTTCTTGTTCTCACTCTCTAGGAGACAGCAGACTGTATCCTCTGGTGCTACACTGAGAGATGCCTCTGAGACTCCTGCTCTGCAGCTGCATCAGGCTGAGGGTTTCTGCCCCTCTCAGGAAGGGATTTCTCTCACTGTGTCCCTTGCACAGTAATACATGGCCGTGTCTGAGTCCTTCAGGCTGCTCCACTGCAGGGACATGGTGCTGATGGAGTTGTCTGTGGAGATGGTGACTTTTCCTTGGAAGGATGGGTTGTACCTGATGTCAGCATTACTAGGATTAATCAATCCTATCCATCGCAATCCCTTTTCAGGTGTCTGCCTAATCCAGCTGATCTAGCTTCCAGGAAAGCTGTACCCATATGCCTTACAGGAGATCCTCAAAGATTCTCCGGGTCTCTTCACCTCTGCCCCAGACAGCACCAGCTGCACCTGAGCACAGACACCTGCGGAGGTAGGATTCAGATATCAGAGATTCCCTACATACACACACACCCACCCCTCCATTCATCTCAAACCCTGTGATGATCCTGACCTGGGAGAAGAGCAATGAGGAGAGCTAGGGTTGCAGGCCCATCTTGCAAGGAGGATGGAAAGGAATCACACTGTGGCCGCTAGCTGGGTGATGAGGGTGCTTCCCCTGTGGAGGTGACCTGTGGGTCTAAAATGGATTCTTCCACTTTGCATATTTCTGCCCTGCCCTCCATGTCAGATTCTTCCAGCCTCAAAACCCTGGAAACCCAAGGCAGGGGTGGGTGAAGGTCTTAAGATTGCTGAGAGGGACAGAACATGATCCTAGTAATATCACGCAACACACACACACACACACACACACAGGCACTGGCACCTTGATCGTGGAGAGCTTTGAACGGTGGATCTCCACTCAGTGCATCACTCAGTCCACACCCAGGAGGAGTAATTTCAAACCCAGTGTGAATCTGCAGCTCAAGAAGCCTGGGACCCTCACAGATGGTACCTTGTTAATGTCTGTGGGGAATTATGCCCAAGACAGAAAGCACCTCTGTTTACTTAGTGAAGATTTTGAAGAATCCGATCTTCTGAATGGCCCCATCTCAATAGACTCTCAGGTGTATCCTAGCACCCAGGTCTGCCCTGTGCTTCCTGCTGTCTGTCGAGGGGAAACAAATCTCAGGGGATGTAAGTTTTACTCAGAGTTGTCAGACAAATCTGTGCAGAATAAAGACAAAGATGAGTGTGTCACTCTGAATACTCATGGTCAACCTGACCCTTGTCACCATCTCTCTGACAGTGGAGCTCTGTTAAGAAGAGAAGTTAAAAGTCTAACATGGGGAATATTTCACCATCAATTTCATAATCTGTCTAAACATTTCTCTGCTCTACTCTGATCTAAACTAAAGAAAACCTTCAGTGTGTTAACTTTTCTCTCTCTGAGGAGGCCTTGGGGTTCAGGGACCACCAAGAACCACTGACATAACAGTCCACAAAAACAATGTCCTACATCTGGCTTTTGAGAGTAGTGTTGGGGACTTTAAACCACATGAGGTGCAACTAATTGTTTCTCCCTTTCCAGAGTGAGGATAAGTGAAGACACATGGAAACCATTCATCCAATGCTGTAATAAATCATGGATACGAGTCTTCTGAACTCTATGACCAGAAGAAGTAGGTAGTGCCTTGATATCAGTACCCACTTCTTTGGAAAAGATAGCGTTAGAATGTCTTGCGTAGGGTGGGGTAAAAAGTGAAACAATATACATACACACACACACACACATACACACACACACACAAACACGGAAAAGTAAAATACAAAGACTAGGCTTACTGGTTGGGTAGACTGGTGGAAGTCCTGAGACTATGGCTGTCAGTGTCCCTTCAGGTGTGGGACTGCACTCAGCCCTTGAAAAAACTTCCAGCCAAATAATTGACAAGCCTACCAGGGAGCAATAGTCCTGGGGAGATACAATTACCTTAAAATGATCAAACTTGTGAGTTTGAAAGAGCAGCATTTATTCAGGAAAGAATTCAGAATGTTTGGATAGAAAATGTAATTGTAACAGGAGTTTGTGTGTATTGTAGTCAATGAAATGAAACAAAAGCGTATGAATTGTTGAATGAACACTAATCTTCTTGGTACACCTTCACGCAATCCACAGGAAAAGTAAAGAGAAAATAACATTAGAACACTTCCCCTCAGGTCTCCTCTGGTGGGAAGAGAGCACCTTGGGTTGTGGTTTGTGTACTCGGGGTCTCCCAAGCAACAAGCCAGGACACAGAGAAGATGTCCTACATCCATGCCTCATTCCCCTCCCTCTGTTCTCTGGGGTTGTCGGTCATGCTAAAAACATCTAAATCTTGGTTCTCAGAGGCAGGACGAGGACTAAAAATCATGACACAGGGGAAAATGGGATAGGGGAGGCTCCAAATTCTGCTACGAAACCTGTATCTTGCTCCCCGTGCACTGAGTCTTGAATGAGGGTCAGGTGTCTATTTGGCCTGAGACCCTGTGCCATAGATCCAACCTTCCCTTCATGGTGGTTACAATCTGTTCTCACATAACTTCACTTACCTACTTTTATCTGCATCACCACATACTTCAAATATGTGATATAACCCTGTTGTGGGGACTCAGGTATTTGAGATAATCTCTTGAAGAGTGAGTCATTGTTTTATAAAAGCCATGTACAACACCTTACTCCTGATGAAATAACTCATGTTGTAGTTCGTGCATTTACTCTCCAATTTATGTCAGGACAGACAAGAGTGTTGTCTGAACAACATCTTCCTGGACTCAGCCCAAACCCTTGAATCTGAATATACAATGACACTGGAGTCTGTTTAACAAGCTTTTCTTTCACTCTCTCATCCATCTATATATTTTCCTATCTCTGCTATATATCTATCTATCATAAATCTATTAATTGGTCTACCAATCTACTGAACTATCAATTTAACTATCATCTATTTTCTCTATATATCCTGTCCATATCTTGTAGCTGACGTCTATCTGCATTTATCTATTTTTGTTTCTATTTCCATATATTTCATGCTTAACTTTATTTCTGAAATAAACCCCATCTTAATGGGAGCAAGTATGTTTTGTTCCTTCCTGGTGGAGTAGGCTATATTTTGGTCATTGATTCTAGTTTGCTAGACTCATTTATTTATTTATTTATTTATTTAATTCTTGATGACCTTGTGGATCTATTTCAATATCAAGTCCATAATTGAAAATGGTGAATTGAAATATTTACCTATTTGGTTGCATCATGCTGTTACTTATTTATAGTATTTAAAATATTAGCTAGAACTTATATATTTTGAAGAAATAATGTTATATTCTCACCACCTGTCTGGTTGTTCATCATACTGTGGTGGCCTGTGTTATGCTGGCACGCTGGAATATATGTCAGTGATATATGTAATGCCAGCAGAGTCACCCAAAGAGAGCAGATTTCAGCAAAGCTTCCAGACTAGGAACAGGCAATACAGAAAGACCCCTCTCCCCTCTTCAGAGGAAGAAGCTGCTAAAACCTTATGCATAACTTTGGAGCATTGTTGAATACTGAAAGCTTACGGAAAGGAAGTAGGAAATTGTTGAAGTTACTGCCAGAGGATGGGCCCCTCAAGTTCAAGGGCCCTAAAATGTGACTGAAGAGAGGCTGATTTCTTGGAGGGGGGACGTCCATGAGGACGTGACTTGAGTAAATCCTCTGGGAGTGGAGCCCTCAGCATCTTCATTTACTGATGGGGTATGACCCAAGGTAAAGAGAAACAGCTGAGAAAGTCTCCTAAGGACCAGAATTAGGAATTTGCATAATACAATTTTAGGGAACTTGGAAGTGGTCAAAAATAAATGAGATGCATGAATATTGATTGGTATCCTAGGCATTAGTGAGCATAAATGGAATGACTAGTATTGGCCAATGTGAATCATAAAATCATAGGATTTACTATGCCGGGAACAGCACAGTCAAGAGAAAGGCATGGCATTCATGGTCAGAAAGCATCTTCCTAAACCCATCATGAAATACAGTATAATCAGTGATAGGATTATATCTGCCTTCATGGAAATCCAGTCTATATAACTATTATCAAACATTACTTGAACAATGCAATTGCTGCCAAGTTTAGTATATCAATAAGTAATGTATAATACTAATAAAAATATTTTAATTTGCTCCTCCCTCCCCACTTTCTGCTGAGACGTCAATTCCATTATTATACATCCCACATGCAATAGGTTTGATTTTACATATTTCTTATATCGTATTCCTATGTCATAAAAAGAGAAATCCCTTGGGGGAAACAGCGATATGGAGAAGCATCTCCCGACCACAACAGGAAACCAGTCCTGAAACTGTCACTCTACACCTGCTCCTGAGTGTGTCCTGTGATGTGTGGGTCCTGAACGCCCCCTGCAGCCCAGCTCTCTCCCAGCAGGGAATCTGTGTCTGGGATCACACTGACTTCCTCTCACATTCTCACAGAGTAACAGAGGGTCTTGTCTTCTATTTTCTAACCATCCTTTTACAGATAAACTGTGTTCTTGTCATTTTCTCTGGATATGAGGAATCAGCCCTTCATAGAGTCTGCATTGTTCTTGGTGCCATAATGGAAGTATTTACACAGAGATGAACAAAGGCTACATACCAAGGTATTTTTATCCTCCTCTCTTGAGGGGTGATTTAATGTCACAGGCAAGTAAGGCCAATCTCAGGAAGTAATTTACTTAGTCTGTCATTTTTAAGTGCATTACTGGCAAATAAAGGATTCAGCGAAATATTCCAAGTCATGGCCTTAGTGAACACAGCTGCCATTCCCTCAGGTTTCCTGACGCTCTCAGGATGTGGGTTTCGCAGCGTGTGTCTCACACAGGAATAGGTGCAGTATCCTCACACTTCAGGCGGATAATCTGTAGATGAGCTGTGCTGACGGAGGCATTCAAGGAGAAGATATAACCCTGTGTGAAGCCCTGGACATATATTGACTTTCCAGTATGGGTGTTCATCGAGCTCTTCCATGAAAGGCGTTTTCTGGGTGCTTGTCAAACCATATTCATACTGTAGCTGGTGAAGGTTTTTCAAGAAGTCTTACAGGACACTTTCATCAATCTCCCAACTTTTTCACCTACGCCCCAGACTGCACTAACTGCATTTGTGCATGCACACATGCGAGGAAGTAAACCAGATGGTACATGCACACCTTTTAGGAAGTAAACCAGAAGGTGAGGGCTCTGGAAATGCCACAGTAGTCTCTCCATCCCCATATGTTATCTTACCTAAGGTGACTGTCTATAGGAAAATTAAACTCCAGTTACTTCTTCATGAGTGCACTCTGTTATTAGTGGTTTATATTTTAATGTCCTTACTTAATGCTTCCTCAGGCAAGATGGCTTCAGCTTTCAAGTCTATAGGGCACTTGGATGTGGATATAATTCACATTCATGAATGTATTTCTGGTCTACATCAATGATAAATAATAGGAAACCTTTATAATGCTAGAGCTGTGGTTCTCAACCTAAGGGTCACGACCCCTTTGGGGGACAAAGAACATTTTAACAGGTGTGGTCTAAGACCATCGGGAAACACATATTTCCAATGTTCTTAGGAACCAAGACACAGCTCCTCTATCTGTCTCCAGGCAAGGCTACCCACATGCAGATACACCCACATACCGGTACCCAGCATGATGACATTATCTTGCCAACCCCATTTTATACACTCCGTACAAATACAGGTGTATATGACAGGGTTGGCACCATAATGTACCTATGTGGACCAGTCACACATGTGTAGAATGCACCTACTGTGTAGAGAGCAGTTACTGTGTAGAAAGCAGCTACTCTCTTAAAAGCATCTTCTATGTTGAAAGCAGCAGCTTTGAAGGTAAAACATTTCAAGAATTATAATTACTGGGTAAATGTAAAATCATCAATGACTACAAAAATATATACGTCTGTACTATGGGAACTTAATCTAGATGCTGACCGGTCTTTTTATGTTCAACTGTCGTTGATGTGAATACTGCCCCCTTGCGATTCTAACAGGTATGTAAAGAAAACAACACAGAATCGTGAACCATAGGAAACTTTAATGTACTGTATTGACTGAACTATGCCATGTATCACTTTTTGTATTATTAAAAATTGTTATATATACTTTCATTAGCAAACCATTACATGATAAAGGATTGTGTAGAGAAGAACGTTAAGAAATGAAAATATAGTTAAGATATTTTACAGTATGGTTTTACCTCAATCATTGCAGCAGGAATTGAGAATCTGGAATATGATATTAGTTGTGAAGTTCTATCAGCTGAGTCCATGAAGTCAAACAAACAAATGCCACTTTGATAACAAGCATCTGAGCTTTGCCGGCAAGGATGCCAACTATTTTAGAGGAAAAGATAACGAACTTAAGAAAACCAGACTTGATATTGGTAGCAAGTATTACAAAGAAAATGTAGGAGCCATTGAATCTTCATATTTGGTGGCACTCAGAATAGCCAGAGCTATGAAACCTCACACCATTGCTGAGAATTTACTGTTGCCAGCGGCCAGTCATTGTTGGGTTCTGACCGGAAATGAATTTGTTACGAAATTGAGTGTAATTTCCTTATCTAATGACACTATCCCCAGAAGAATAGCTGACATGTCTGCTGATATTCTTGATCACATAATCCAGGAAATTAAATCTGCTCCACTTCCAATATTTAGCATCCAGCTTGATGAATCTACAGACGTTGCAAACTGTTCACAGTTACTGTTTCACGTGAGTTATATGAATGACGACAACTTTAAAGAAGAGTTTCTTTTTTGTAAACCTCTTGAAATGACAACTGCTGCACTTGAAGTATTTGATACATTTGGTTCATTTCTGAAAGAGCATACGATCTCTTGGGGAAAGGTTTGTGGTGTTTTCACAGATAGGGCTCCAGTTATCCTAGTATGTCGATCTGGATTTCAACGTTTGGTACTGAATGAGTCACCAGAATTCATCTGAACTCACTGTATGATTCATTGGCAAATATTAGCAATGAAGAGGCTGCCACAAGAGTTACAAGAAGTGATGAAAAGCATCATAATTTTGGTCATTTTGTAATGACGAGCACTTCAAACAATGAACTGTTTTCTCAACTGTGCAACGAGTTCGATACGCCAAATATTGCTCTATTTCACACTGAAGTGAGATGGCTGTGGAGAGGATGAGTTGTAAAACGTGTTTCTGAGCTTTGTGATGAACCCAAAGCATTTTTCAATCAGACAGCAAGACCACAGCTTGAAGCACTTTTCGAACTGCAGAAAATAGCTTACTTGGTTGACATGTTTGTCATCATGAATGAGTTAAATTGATCCCTGAAAGGACCAAATGCAACATGCCTCCAATTTTCTGAAAAGATACAATAATTCCAAATGAAACTTCAGCTTTGGCAAAAAAAAAAAAATTGGTTGAAAATAAAATGTACGTATGGCCTACCTTATCTGCTTTCTTTGAGGAACTTTACATTGAACCAGACAAAAGGAATCCGAAGATAATTTCTGTGAAGGAACACTTACACGTGCTTGCAGCTGTTCATGTGTTTGTTGACCCCCTTGAGGTCCCTTGCGTTAAAGTCCTGCATTCCTTTGGATTCTGATATGACAAGCCTATGCTTGTGTCCCTGCACCAGCTACCTCAGGTCCCTGGATCTGACTGGTGTGTCCACTGCAGACTTAAGACCTGGATTCCTTCCCAGTCTGCAAGAATTTCTCAGCTACCCTGACCTACCTGACCTTAGCTGGCTGTGACACTGATGACTCTCAGCTCAGTGCCATGCAGCCTGCTCTGGGCCATTGTTCCATGCTCAGCACCTTGGTATTGGGTGGAAACTCAGTCTCCATGGTTGTCCTACAGTGCCTACTTCATCATACTTTGCCACTGTGCAAGTTCTCCCTTCTGGAGCTCACTGTCCCTCGAGATTGCTACACGGGTCAAGGTTCTCTGCACCAGAATACTCTTGCAGAGGTACTTCAGGGATTAAGGTGACCCTGCAAGTCTACAAGCCTTTCACTGTTTCTCTCACAGCAGTCCTAACAGATAGTGGGATGCAATCATCACACACACAGACAGCTAATGTCATTACCCTCTCAACCTTAACCTCTGCTTACAAACCTCAGTTTTAATACGTTCTCATTTCCAATGCATATGGGATTGTTTTAAATAAGGTTCATGAGGATTGGCCATCCTCAGAATTGCTCTTTTATGGATGACCATTGTTGTATCCTCTATGTGAATTCACCACCGTGAGGGCCTTCCTCTTTTGTGCTGCTCCTCCACTTTACCAAGCATGGAGCACTTCTCATGGACTGGTCCCTCTTGACAATATGTCCAAATGATATCCGACAAAGTATTGTCATTCTTGCCTCTAATGAGCACTCTGGCCATGGGTGGTAGCACATTAATATCTCAGGAGGGTTATAGGCTATGGATAGTTACAAGCAATTGCTGATTTTGTAAATAACTTAAATTACTGAATATGAAACTGATGGATAAATATGAGAGGTTAAATGCAGGTGCAGAACAGAGACAGAATTTAGCCAGAAATGTGAAATTGAGAAAGATTTTATTGAGGCAGGGAAAGAATTCCCGGGAGGGAAGGGAGAGCAGAGAAAGGGAGAGTGGCATCTTGAGCTCCCGGGCAGGTTCTGAGACCCAACGACTTAGATCAGGGAAATCGCACCTGGCAGTGAGGCAGTGGGACTTATATAGGGTCCAAGCCAACGACATATGCGTTGATGAGGGAAAGGGAGTTTTTAGTGCTGTAGCTGCAGGATTTGAGCCAGGATAGGGCCTGTGAGTAAATAATCTTGTTCTCCGAAAACTTGCTTCCTGGAACACTGGGGAGAGGAGGCTGTGTTCTGCCCCAGGAGGTAAGCTTTGTAAACTGCTGGAGGCAGATGCTTTCAAGTTCAGCCAGGTCATTTGTCTTCTAGAGAAGCTGGTACAGGTGGCTGCCTTGGTCCAGACCTGGCCCAAACAAAATCCACACCTAAGTCACAACAGAATTTTAAACATGAGTTTTTTTTCTATTATCTGTTCTTCTGAGACAGACTATCACTAGTCACAATCACGCCATCTTTTTGACTGAAGAATGACCTGCATCCTTCACCTTCCCGTCTCAGAAAGTCTCACTAGTGATTGATTTTAAAATGTACTCTTATGTTCTGGAGATCAGGACATTGTAATTAATGATATTGTTGAATTTGATGTTGTAATTGGGATATTGCTATTTTTCTTTTATTAACCAGGATGTTATCATCAATCCTGTACCCCCATAGGACTCACTCATTCTAAAGAAGAATAACATTAGTTTTACTTTCTGCTTTTGTCCATGCTTGCTTTAGCCCTAGACAAATGATAAATGAGCGTTTGTCTTTAAAGACTGACTGAAATATCCACTCAGGACTGCAATCAAAGAGTCACTTTTAGATTCTAGCAGTCCAGTGATAACCAAATAGACTCTTCTAAATTATCAAGGCATTACAGTGTCCATAATTTATTTGATGCCACAACACTTCTGCCAAAAATCGCATGTCTGACGAGCAAGTTTAAGGCTTAGTCCCCAACCCTTTCATCTCAACCCCAAAAAGAAGATGTTTTAAGATGGGTAGACTTAAGGGAGTTCCCCTGTAGACATTTAAAGAGAAAGAGATTAGTCCCCTGTCCTCCCTGTCCTCAATTCTGACCATATGGATGAAAATATTCACTCTTGATTACTAAGATATTAATAAAGAGCTTTGCAGAAATGACTCTGTGTTTAGGTTCTCTGGTGAAAGAAAGCCAAAAACAATTCGATTTATAAATGGCTCTGCCAATATTTTTCTTTAAATTATGGCCGGCAAAGATTCCTTGGGGTATGAGCCTATTCCTATCTTTTTTTCTACCACATATGCAAAATGAAATTCTCTTTGTTCTCATTATTATAACTTTGATGATTCCCCCAGTGGGCAACACGTTTCACTTTAATACTTTGTTTTCATAAGTTGCTCCTGGAAATATTCTGTTCAGCTCTTCCTTCATCATTTCTTCCATTTGCTTTAGGATACATTTCTACCAGTGATAGGTACCATTCTCTTTGATGTCTGCCTTGATCTTTCTTTCTTTTCTCTCTTGTGAATGATGTTTCTTTCTTCATACATGATATTTATTACTGATGCCATTCTACAGCTAATCCAGTTTCCTGTTGTTAGTGTTCAATTAATCTTATCTGTACGTGAGATGGTCTTGGCATTCATGTGTGATGTACCTAAGGTTATATTTGTGCTCTCATGTCTTTGATTCATGTCTTCAGCTTCATGGTCCCAGCTTCATTTTGACTGAAGATAACAAGCTCCTCCAAAATCTCTATTATGTTAGGCCTTACATTTTATAACTTCACTTTGGGCAGGGTATACATAACATGCAAAGTCAACAACAAAAACACGAACCCAAATCATTGAATTCCTTGAGATAATGTCACAATGAAGTAAATAATCTTGCCTTCAGGTAGAGTACATTGGAGAGTGAATTACCGCTACCTTCTGTACAGTCAGTCTAAGGAGGAACAGTCCCTTAGTGGATTGACTGTTTGTCCTTCACAGATAGTACAGTACTTGAGGTTGCATACACAAAAGTTGTAACTTAGCCATCTTGCCCAGACTGCCTTTTTGGAAGGACCAATCTTTTAAGCTCTATGCAATATAAAACTTATGTTGGTTTTTTGCCCCCTATGAGCTTCTATAATCCCCCTTCTATTGTGATTAATTAACTTTCAGTTACACGTGAATTTGAAAGTTTCCTATATTCTATGTCTTAGTGATGTAACAACCTGACTGAATATTTGGATGTTCTTATGACTTTCATTTTGAATCAGACAGTCAAACAGTTTACTGTGCTGAGAATGACACATACAAGAGGAATCACATTCATCTTCCTGAAGAACGTTTCAAGATCTACTTGAAGTACAATGCTATTGTGATAAAATACTATCTATCTGCAAACAAGAAAATCCAGTCAATACGGTTATTTAAATTGATGCACCAATCACTAAAGCTGATGATGAAGAAACTGATGAATTTTACCATCATCTTCACTCTGAAATTGATCAAACACACAATCTGAATGCATGTATAATTATTGGCGATTGGAATTCCAAAGTTGGAAACAAAGAAGAAGGAACAATAATTGGAAAATAAGGTCTTGGTGATAGAAATAAATCTGGAGATCACATGATAGAATTTTACAAGGCTAACAACTTCTTCATAGCAAACACCTGAGTGGGCATACACAGGAATCAAATTGTCTACATCTGTGGGAAAAGAAGATGGAGAAGCTCAATGTCAGCAGCTAAAATCAGTCCTGGAGTCAACTGTGGAACATGCCATCAATTGCCCATAGCTAAGTTCAGATTTAAGCTGAAGAAAATTAAAACAACCCCACGGGAGCCAAATACAACCTTGAGTCTATCTCACCTGAATATTAAGATGTCAGGAGCAGATTTGACTCACTAAACACTAAGGACAAGACACCTAATGAGCCGTGGGATATCACCGAGAACATAAAGAAACCAAAAGGTCATTGAAGAGACAAGAAAGAAAGGATCAAACTGGATGTCAGAAGAGACTCTGAATCTTGCTTTTAATCATGGGTTACCTAAGGCACTTCATAAGAAATGATGTCAAAGAACTGAACAGAAATTTTCAGAAAGCAGCCGGAGAAGTACTATACTGAAATGCGCAAAGACCTAGAGTGAGAAAAACAAAATGGAAGAACATGTTCACTATATCTTAAAATAACTGAAGAAAAACAAATCCAAGCTTTGAGGTGCTCTACTGAAATATTCTATGGGGAAATTTTGAACGATCCAGGAAGCATGAAGTGAAGATAGGAAGAATACACATTATTCTACCATGAAGAACTAGTTGGCATTCCACCATTTCAAGAGGAAGGATATAAACAAGAACCAACAGTACTAATGGAAGATATTCAAGCTACACTGACAGAATTTGCCAAAACCAGTTGCCAAGCAAGGACTGAATTCAATCAAAAAGTTTCAACAAATTGATGAAGCACTGGAAGCATCGGTGGAATGATGTTTTGGAGTTCTGGGATCCTGCTGGAATGATGTTCTGAGGGATCCATGACCCCACCAGAATGATGCTATTTGGGGTCCGGACCAAACCAGAAAGATACTCTAGGAGTCCGGGACCTGCCTGAAAAATTTTTGGTGTATCTGAGACCTCTCCAGAAATTTGCTCTCCCACCAGAGAGATCCTCTAGGGGACCGGACCCCTCTGGAACCATCATCCACTAAGTGCATGCTTCTATGGGGGTGCCGAAAACCTCCTTTACTCAAGCATACTTCTTTCAGTATTCCAGCTCCACAACACTCCATTCACCCACTCTCAGCACAGACTGGTGCCGACAAAAATTAAGAAAAATTATTGTTAGTAGGCATTGTGTTTGACCCTAGAGAATCTTTATAATAAAAGACTTACTTGAAGCATAAACTCTATCGAGCAAGACAAACTATTCAGAGTGTAATAAATGTCAACTTTATAAATAATGTACTATAGTGGAGCAGAGGAGTGAACTTTACATAAGATGTGAGAAGGCTAAACATTTAAACTAAGATCTGAGCAAAAAATGAGCCATGTAGAAAGCTGATGTTTTCATGGATTGGTCGACTGATTATTACCCAGAGGCAATATTTTACAACTCATCTACAGATTCAACCTAATTCCTCTCAAGGTTTGTTTTTCCAGAAAATAACAAGCTGATTCTAAAATTTCTATGGATATGTGACAGTTTTAGTATAGCCAAAATAAGCCTGAGAAACAATAAAATATACGTGGAGAATGCGTATTGCATGATATGAAAACTTACTAAAAAGCTATTGTGATTAAGACTGTGTAGTAGTGACATAAAGGTAGACATATTGATGGAATATAATTGAGAGTCTAAAAATTCAACCTCATACATCCATAGTTAACTGATTCAAATAGTGCACAGTGAAGTCACTGTGATTTCAGCAAATGCTGTCGAAACAACAAGATACAGGAAAAAAGAATGGGTTTTGACTCCCATCTTGCACCATATGCAAACACTAACTCAAAATAGATCTTAAGACCTAAATGTAAGAGGCAAATCTATAAAACCCTTAATAGAAAACATATACATAAATGTTTGTGACCCTGGATTAGGGAATGGTTTCTTAAGATATCTTGCATTTTAAGCAATTATGACATCTTAAACATAGCAGCCCAAGTTCATAACTTGAACTTGATCAAAATTAGTCACCTATAATTGGAAAGACACAATCAAGAATTTGAAAAAGGCAACCTACATCAGTAACTATTCATGAGATACCGAATAATCTTGTATTCAGAATACATAAAGAAATGTTATAAGTCAGCAACTAAAACTCAACAAATTAAAAATTAGTCAAGAAGTTAGTCACTACTCTAAAGACATAAGTATGCTAAACATAAACTATATAACTCTATTATAGATTTAGTCTAAAATTTCTGTAAATTGTTTGAAACTGAAAAATATTCAAACGAGTCTACAAGAGCTGCAATAATACTTGGAGGCTATCCAATCTGAATTTAGGTAACATTTAATGAAGAGACTTAATGGAATGAACACTAATGGCCTGATGAGCTGGGTTGGGGGTGTGATATTAAGAACACCATATGTGAAGGAAGCAAAAGGTCATTAAAGACAGAAAAGCAAGAAAAAAATCAAAGTGGATATCAGAAGAGGCATTGAAATTGCTCATTACTTAGAGTAGTTAAGGCAAATGGAAGAAATGATGGAATTAAAGAACTAAACAGATAATCTCAAAGGGCAGCTCAGGAAGACAAAGTATTAAAGAATTCATCATTTTTTCAGCGTATATGCTACCAAGTCCTGCCAGCCACCCCCACCCTCATCTGCCCCAACCCAAAATGGCTCTGATATCTCCCATCAGCCTCTACTACAATCCCTATGCCACAGCCACATTCTTGGACTATCCCCAAAACCTCCCCAAAGCTCTCCCTGCATCCACACCTGCACCCCTTCTCTAAGTACCTGCACCAGGCTCCACACTGAAGCCCCAGTGATATACCTCATGCTGCCATGAGCATGTCACTGATCTGCTCATCTCCCTCCAAAGGTTCTCTGCCTTCATCAGGAAGCTGGTTATGAGTTCTTGGAGGCCGGTTAGCAGCAGGACCTGGCTGACCTGTGCCAGCTACTTCTTGTCCTTTCAAATACCTGTGTCCCTGAGGCATTTGAAAGGGAGGACAGGCCCCAACAATGTTCCTGCACCTTCATCCTCAGCTGAAAGTATCCCATGGCCTCATTTCCACTCAGTCCAGCATCATTAGGATGTGTGTGCATGCCGCTGCAGCACAGATCACAGCAGCAGCCACTGACTGCCTGCCAGACCTGCACTGAGTCACTTAACCCTCAAACATCTGGCCCACTTTAGAGGTGAACCACTAGAGGCTCAGTGAGGTTCAAAGATTTTCCCAAGGAAATCAGCTAATGAATAGAAGCACTAGAATTTGATCTCAATTCTGACTGTAGGGCCTATCAGCCTACACAGACATGCTGGAGGGCTTTTGTCGCTACACAGGAGCTAGATCTAGAAAGTACAGTGTGAACCTTCATGGAATCAACAAGAGCAGGTCTCTGCACATGAATCACCCTCCACACTCAGGCAGGGACTGGAACAGAACTTCCCCCTAGTGAGATATCAAAGTTTATTGGTGGTTAATAGGGTCAGTATGCAGAAAGTGGGGGGTGGAGAGTAGAGGTGATGGGAAATCTACAAGGATCATGGAATGTTTGCTTTCAACCAGATTTTTATAATTGCTGTCAATAAGGCTTAAACCTGTAAATACTGAACAGGCAAAAGTTGTGAGATAGATACAAGGGGGCTTCAAAAAGTTTGTGGGAAACTTCCATTATTTTCAGATTTGTTTGGAGTCATCACTGGGGCTTTTTCTTATTCTGGTTTCTTTGTTGGTCTGCTTTTGCACCTGCATGACCAGGTCCAGGGTCTTCTTGAAAGCTGGAATGACATGGTCCACTGGGGTGAGTGGTGTCCCCCAGGTCCCATACACACTCAAGGCACAACTGTCAACAGGTGTAGTTGTTCAGGATCCAGCAGAACCCCCAATCACTCCCCAGCCCCGAGGTCCCACACCCCATTGCATCCAGCCCCACCTTGCAGGTAATTGAGAAGCATGTCTACAGCGGGTTCTGCTTTGTTCTCAATTTTCTCCAGGTTGTAGTCTGGCTGCATGGCCATCTCAGGAGAGCTTAAGTCAGGTTGGCCCTTGCTATGACACAGAGGGAAAAGACCCAGCCAGTTCATTAACTGCCAGTCAACGTAGCAAGTTATTTCTGGGGTGCTGACTCAGGTAAGGATTGCAAATGCCTGCATAAGATGCCCATATCCTGCCTCCTGATCCTCATCCAGGAGGTCCCCAAATTTTAGCTACATCACAAAGCTGAGTGTCAGCTTTATTTCTTGACCCTGTATGCTACCAAATGTTGCCAGCCACCCCCTCTATAATCAACCCCCAACGCAAAATAGCTCTGATATTTCCCGTCAGCCCCCACTACAATCCCTATGTCACAGACACACCTCCTTTCTGAACTATCCCATCCTCTGACCCGCTCTCCCTGCAGCCACACCTGCACCCTTTCTCCAAGTACATGCACCAGGCTCCACACTGAAGCCCCAGTGATATACCTCATGTGCCATGGCCTTGTCACTGCTCTGCTCAACTCCCTCCAAAGGTTCCCTGCCCTCATCAAGAAGTAGAATGAGTTCTGGGAGGCTAGTTAGCACCAGGACCTGGCTGGCCTGTGTCCAGCTCCTTCTTCTTGTCCTTTCAAATGCCTGTGCCCAAGGCATTTGAAAGGGAGGACAGGCCCAGCAATTTTCCTTGGCCTTCATCCTCAGCTGTAAGTGTTCCATGGCCTCATTTCCACTCAGTCCAGCATCATTAGGATGTGTGTGCATGCCGCTGCAGCACGGATCACATCAGCAGTCACTGACGGCATGCCAGACCTGCACTGAGTTGCTTAACCTACAAACATCTGGCCCACTTTAGAGACGAACCACTAGAGGCTCAGTGGGGCTCAAAGACTTTCCCAAGGAAATCAGCTAATGAACAGAATCACTAGAATTTGATCTCAATTCTGACTGTAGGGCCTATCAGCCTACACAGATGCTGGAGGGCTTTTGTCTCTTCACAGGAGCTGCCGTCCAGAAAGAACAGTGTGAACCTTCATGGAATGAACAAGAGCTGGTCTCTGCAAATGAATCACACTCCACACTCAGGCAAGGACTTGAACAGAATTTCCCCTTGGCCAGGGGACTGTAGGAAGTCCCATGTGGTATGGGGATGAGCTTTCCTTGAACCGCTAGATTGGATGGAGATTTAAGACTACAGTAGAGAGCAGATGTCCTGGTCTCTGGTGGGTTGCATGCTGTGCTTCTAAGCACAAAGCCATCAGCTGGAAACCACTGGCTGGAAAAAGATGAGGCTTTCTACTCCTGTGAAGAGTTACAGTCTGGGAAACCCACAGAGGCAGTTCTACCCTGTCCATAGGGTCGCTGGGTCAGAATCACTGGCAGTGAGGTTTCATGGGAGCGCTGCCTCTTGTCATGTCAGCACGTGTTCAAGGCGTAGTGTGGAACACCAGGCTAGCCCCTCAGTCCCTCGCTGGCAGAGCCACACCCCACCTGGATGATCTCCTTGAGCACCTCTACAGCCTCCTTCAAATCCAGGATCCGGCTCATGGCTTCGTTAAAGCTGAAACTTTTCCTAAAATCTCTTATTCAAAACCAAAACCAAACCAAAAAGAACCCCCCAAACCAAGCAACACACTCAGGGATTTTCATTAGAATAGGGATAAAATGACTCCAGGTGGGAATACACAGTTAAAATGGAGTCGGCATAAGTCTAAACATCGGACAAGCTACTTCTTCATTAGCAACAGAAACAGAAATTTCCCTTTGGGCAACAAGCAGGAGCAGTTCCCACACTAACACATTTGCAGAACTATGGATCCAGGTCAACTGCCTGGATGTCTTTACTGGCTACTTTCTCTGAATGAAAAGCAATTCATTATTGATGGCAATTTTCTCCTGTCTCTCTTCAAGAAACCTTCCCTCCACTAAGAAGCTTTCCTCCAGCTTCTTTCTACTGTTAAACACAAACAAACAGGGTTTGGTAAAAATTAAAGAAATAGCATGCAAAATTTTTGAAGAGTAT
This sequence comes from Tenrec ecaudatus, assembly GCF_050624435.1. Taxonomy (NCBI): domain Eukaryota; kingdom Metazoa; phylum Chordata; class Mammalia; order Afrosoricida; family Tenrecidae; genus Tenrec; species Tenrec ecaudatus. Next base: position 68,169,753 of record NC_134546.1, on the reverse strand, counting down.
ATGTGGGAACGGGGGATCTTCTGTTCTTGAGGGGTCTTGCCCTTCTTTGGAGACTTATACACTTTCCCAAAGAAAGACTGGCCATCTCTTTGGCTGAGTTCCTGCTCACTGAACCCCATCTTTGTACAGCTGGGCCAGTCTCTTTCTCCTTTTACTTGCCACCTGCCATACTGTGTTGACTGATAGCCACCAACCTGGGTCATCTCCCTTGAGGTCTCAGTCCTGGACTTAACCCAGCAACCTGGGAATGCCAATCATGTCTCAATGCGCGGTGGGGGTGCTGGAATATCACTTCAACACCCTCAAGGCCTTGGGGGCTCCCTGCAGCCGCCCTAAGGGATGTCAAGAATGAGCAAGGAGTTTCAGGACCAAGTTCACCCAATCCCCTCCCCTTCCCTGCTCCAGGAGAAGATACCGCCTAGGTGACAAGACTGAGCAAACCTCAGGAGGAAGCCCTAACATTTTGTGCACCAGCTGCAGCCACTCGCGTCCTGAATAGCAGTCACAGACCGGCCCTCACCTGTGAGTTGAAGACATTCTAGGAGTCACAGGGAGGAGGCACTGCTGTGTGAAAGGAAACAATGTGGGGCGGGGGTGGACATGCAAAGTTCCCGTAATGAATCGGCAACTCCGACGCCCAAAGCCCCAGTCTGGGATCCTCCTTACTCCAACAGGAATTCTCCCCCAAGAACCCCAATCAATCCCCAAACGGGGGATGGAACCAGCCCCTGGGACACCCTCCCACATCTCACCACACGAGAGGCGCTGACGGAGCGGGGTAGCGGGAAGAAGGGTGCTTGCACCCCTGCCAGCCTGCTGTGTGCACCAGGGTTACCCCTAAACTGGTCACCGCGCGACCCCTCACCTGGGTGCGCCCATTACACAGAGCTCAGGCTGCTGGAGCTTCTCTGGCACCACGCCCCAGGCACAGCAAGGAGCAACCACGGTATGACCCTCACTTCCGTCTAGGACACCGCCACTTCCAGCCCGTCTCAGCATGACCCGGAATGAGAGGAGAATAGTCATGGATGTGATCCGGAAACACGTAAGAGTTAAGACTTCATTAAGCTCCATAGCCAATCAGGAAAATAAGCATCTTACTTGATATGGCAGAGATTAATATGACATCATTCCCACCAACATTATTTGAAAGTTTGTTCTTCATTACACTAACCATACAGGAAGGGATTGCGATGAATTGGAAATAATAAATGTGTAGGTCTTAGTGGGAAAACAACGTTTCTTATCCTGACAAACGATTAGATTATTATCAGATGTGTCATCAAAGTCACATCCCTCATAGACAGCACTGACTGAGCTAAAGACACCAACTTCCCTATGTGACACTGAATATCCACATGATAAAAGGTCTGCTCAAGGCCACATAAAAGGATAAGCAATATACTTCTACCATAGCAAAGCAATTTTAATGTTATACAAAACAAACTGAATATTTTCTTTTTAAACATTTTATTAGGGATTCATACAACTCTTATCACAATCCATACATGCATCAATTGTGTAAAGCATATCTGTACATTCTTTGCCCTCATCATTTTCAAAGCATTTACACTCCACTTAAGCCCTTTGCATCAGGTCTTTCTTTTATTCCCCTCCCTCTCCATTCCTCCTTCCCTCATGAGCCCTTAATAGTTTATAAATTATTATTTTGTCATGTCTTTCCTTGTCCGATGTCTCCCTTCACCCCCTTTTCTGTTGTCCAAACTGAATATTTTCTTCATCTCTTGGATACTGAAGTACAATTTAACTTCCATGGGGTGCTTATGCATGTCTGAGACTGAGAAAATAAACCACTACATCACCGGTCTAGTTTTGGACTGTTGTTTATAAGGACACTACATGCTACGGTAAAGATGAAACAGTATGTTCTATAAAATGGGGGGAAAAAACAACAGCCTAAGGAGCTTTTACTCTGCTCTGTATGGTTCTATGAGTCTAGAACTCATATGACAGGTCTGACTTTATTGTTCTTTTAAACGTATGTTCTTATTCATATACGTAAAACCTTAGTGTGTTGGTGTATTTGAAATCTGAAAATAAATACAATAGTAACATCACATTAAAACTGGTGCTTGGTAGAGTAGTGGGGCAGCAAACAAAAATAAAACTTTTTAGAGTGACAAAGACTGAAGCAATGGGCTCAAATATACGAATGATTATGAAGATGGTATAAGACAGGCCAGTGTTTCTTCCTGTGGTACACAGGGTAACTATAATTTAGAACTCACTTAATGACACCAAACAATAACAACTTCCATTGTACACTGGCTCTGAGTACAATAAGTGCTAAAATGTTAGAGTATTTTTAAAATAAGCATTAACGTAATAATCATTCAGAACAGTTGTTGAAAACATATAATAATGGTTTTAAAATATATAACTGCAAGATTAATCAAGAGTTAAGGACAATATTGAATAACTGTAGATTTGCATGAGAACTTTTATTTTTTTTATTTTAATGCACGAGAAATTTTAATACACAATTTTACAACTGCAGAGAATGTGGAGTAAAAGCATTTAAAAATACACTCTACAACGGGATATATTATACTGGCGTTTTAACAACACAGTAACAAATTTGATGATTTCATGACTAATTGAGGAGAATGATTACATCATACACCCTAACAGTTTATGTACAGATTTGTGGAAATGGGATGGATTGAGTTAGAGAGCACCTATCTCTGCCTTTGAATTCATATTTCACCTTCACTGAGTGGGATTATTACCAGGGATGCAAGGATGTTTCAACATTGGAAAACATATTAATGTAACCGACTACATAAACAGGAGAAAAATAAGAACCCTCTGATCATGTTAATAGATGCAGAAAAGATATATGACAATATCCAACACCCATTCCTGATAAAAACACTCAATAATATGGAAATGGAAGGGAGAGACCTCAACACAACAAATGTATTAAAGGAAACACTGTTGGTGAAGGACAATTAGATGACTGGAACTTGCTGGAAATAAGACACACACACAGAAAGGTTTAATCAAAAGAGTAATACAGAACCCACAGATTGGAGGTAATAAGTCTTTAACAGTGAGGAGATGGAGACAGAGGGGGAGGAGAAGAGGAGGAGCTGAAGACAACTGTGGCATTTTTAGGAATCTCTAATCTAGATGCTCACCTGAGCATGCACCAGGGAAAAGGAGGCTGGAGTCTGGGTGGTCTAGCATAGGGAGCAGAGCCTGAAATCAGTGTCTGAGGATGAATTTTTGTGATGGGTCTTTCCGTTGTGGCTCTTGAGTCTACAAGGCTTAGCTAGGCCTCTTCTTTGACTTGCGTGATTGGAAGAGTTCATGAGAAAGTCACATGGTGCCAGGAGAGACATGGCCAAGTGGATCAGATGACATCAGGTGCTGTCAGGTATGTCTCTGTGGTCCATGCAATGGGAGTGTCACCTGGGGATAATCCCAGTTGAGATGCCTGCTCTCTACCCACCACGTTCTGTCTACTTGTCTTCCTGTCATGGCTTGTGTGTTGTTTTGTTTCAAATGCAGACAGGGTCACCCAAAATGAACAGGTTTCAGCAGGGCTTCCAGACTATGCAACTAAGAATGAATCAGTTGCCACTCCAGGTGCTGAAGCTCACCCCTCAGCCTCTCCCTCCACATTTCTTCCAGATCACACCCCTTAGGATAGACTCCACCCCACCCCCTACCTAGGAGATGCAATTTCCTGTTGAACCTACTTCCTCTGCCTGAGAAGGTTCCGAGTGAGTTTCCCACAAGGGTAGGTGAGTCTCCGTGTTTCTATATGGATTCCATGTGTGGAGTCTCCTGCAGGGTGATGTGCCTAGCGTTGTCTTTGTTCCTGAGGACATTACAATTCCTGTACCCTGTCGGCCCCCATTCCAGGATGCCACAATCCCCTGGAACGTTTCCATTTAAATCCTTTCTGAGCTGGGTACAGGCCTCAGAGCATTCACACATGGGAATACTCTGCCTCCTTTATCCTGCCCAGAACCCCTCATGCACCCTTACCCCTCAAGCCAGAAAGGCCCGATTCGGTGTAGGTTCTTGTCTGGTGTCCATTCCCTCCATATCAGGTGTCAGGCATGAGAGCAAGGGACTCCAGAGTGGCCTTACCGAAAGGAGAGGCCAGCCTTGCAGTCATCAGGTCACTCCACTGATGACTGAGGTCTGTATTAGAGCTTAACTTCCCAGCACCTTGCTTTGCAAAAGGGTCCCATAGCAGTCACAGCCCCAAACGCCGCACAGTTTAAGTCCTCGCATAGAGTCAACCTCCACTGAGTGCGTTCTTCCCAGGAGACAAGGCTGTGGGTGTAAGGAATTTTGGGGCGCGAAACAGTACCAAAGATCCAAATGGCAAAATTTAGAAGCAGGCTTTATTGAGAGGTTTGTGGGCAGATTCAGCAACTCAGGGGATTGAGCCTTTGAAACCGGACTTTGGGAAATTTGGGCTGCATCTTTATACCCCTGCTGGCAGGCACAGCTGAGAAGGATCCAAACTGGGGAGGATCTGTGCACACAGGTGCTTCAGAAGGGAGAAGATCTTTGACCTTATCCATATGACGGGTAGCGTGGAGTGTGCTTATCCTCAGAAAACATTCTGGCTCCAGGAGGAGCCGCCTCCAGGAATTTGAAGGTTGAGCAGGGGAGGGGGAGATCAGTGAAATAGAGGTCTATGAGAGGTGAATTCTGAGAGCCAAGCTGAAGGCACCGGATTCAAAATGGAGTCCCTTTTGCCAAGACCAGGCAGTAGGTAATCTGGCCCTCAGGCAGAGGGCTTTGGAGACTGGATTACTTTAACCTCTCCAGGCAGCCCAGGGAGGGGCAGTCTCTCTTAGAGGTTTGCCTGCATGTGTGTCCTTGATGGAGGACACCAAACAGTATAGGGGTCTCCTAGAGAGGAGCCATGTCCTATCAGCCTTGCCCTGACTGCTATGTTCAGGAGTCCCTGGACCCATCTTGTAATCCCACTATCTAAGGATGGAAGAGTCTTTCATTGTGATGTATTCAATGATCACCAATCATGCTTTTGTGGCAGTTTCCTTTGCCCTGCCCCACTCCCACCTCTTTAATTCAATTCTCCAGATAGATGATTTGTTTGTGTCTTTACTTTGTCTTTGTCTCTTAAGATTTAACAAATATTCTCTTTAAACTATATTTAAAATGGAGTCTCCTTTTTACTCTAAAACATCTTGACTGCGTGTGCTTCCTTAATCATCTCTGCCCATTGGAAACTAGCTTGTGCTCTGTTTTAGACTGCAAAAGGGACTCCAATCTCAAATAAAATTTAAGGAGAACATTTATTAATGATCAGAAATAATGCGGAGGAGGATTTTATCTATGGGGATACCCTTTAAATCGACTTTAGGCATGCACTGCCTTCCACAGCCCTTTACTAAATGGGGTGCTAAGACTTTAATCTCTAATATAGCTCCTGGGTTTTGTCTCTGCTGATGCTGTACTTTTCCACTTGGAGTGTGAAAAGCACCTTGGCTCAGAGATTGGTTGTGTTAATGGCTCATCTCTCTTTATCACTGCACTTTTCCACCCATGCCACTACCCCCTTATCTTCTCTTGTGACTTGTAGAGCATTGCTGGCCAAGATTTAATTTCCACTCATTGTATTAATAGGGAATTTTGGTTTCCTTTATCATCCTTTTGATTTGCAGAATCCAGCAAATATTTTATTTCTTTTCAGGTCCTTTTGTGTATTAATCTGAAGAAAGAATAGCTTTTCTTCAACTGTAAAGAGTTTCAGTTTTGAAAATCCAGAATTGAATCGATGGCAGTGAATTTTGGTTTTGTGCATTAATATTATCTTTTAGTGACACATGCCTTCAAGGTAAGCACTTTTTTTTGTTGTTTTGAGTTATTTTCACACTGACATAGTATTTAAAGCGTTCACTTATCAGTTATCCTAGTGGATACAGACAATGTTTCATAGAACCCAATTCTAATTATGTAAATTCATTTAACCCTTTTGATTTATTTCATTTCTTAACGGTTTCTTCTTCAATTAGTTTGATTTGACTGTGTAGGAACTGTGTCCTACTAAGGTTAGCTCCTCATTGTAAAAAATTGGTTCACAATTATTCCTTATTACATGATAACTTTCAGATCTATAATTCTTACATTGAGTAAGACGTCATCTTATTTAAAATAAAGTTACCATTTTCTATCTCCGACTCCATGGGAATACTTAATTGTTCTAACATTTTATCCAAGTATTCTTGATAAAAGGCTTGTTTTCTTCACTGCTTTATTGTTCTCAGGTGCACTCTGGCACACTCTGTTTGTGATGTCATAGGACCTTAAACACTTCCTTGTGGTTTCTAGGCTATAATTAATGTGACCAGAGTGCCACATCGTGGGATACAACTGCTTACATTTCATGGAGCTGCCATACATTTACTGTAGCAGTAGGATTTCTTCACTAAGTTATTTAGATAGGCCAAATTCTCAGTAGGCTTACATGTTTTTCATTATGGGCACAGTGATTCTTATTGAAGATTGTTTTTGTGTTTCTGATTTAGTCATGTTTTCAACATAAAACCAATGTGTGTCCATAGACATGAATATGCTTTCATCATGTTTAGTTTTCCCTTTGGTTAGGTGTCATGTCATGTTGATTCCATCTCATGGCAACTTCATGTGTTATAGAGCAGAACAGTTCCATAGCGTTTCTGGAGCATCATTTATGGAAACAGATCTCTAGTCCTGTCTTCCACAGTAATGCAGGCTGAATTTAACCCATCAACCCTCAGTGGAACAGTCTAGTTCAAACTGTTTGTGCCAACTACAAACCTTCATTGTCCTTAACCCCCAAAAGCAAACTCACTGCCACAAAGTCAATTCTCACTCATAGTGTTCCTATGTAGGTGTCTTAGATTCAAAATCTATACAGGAACCACCAGCCTCATTTTCTTTTACAGATCTGCTGGTGGGGTTGAACTGACAGCCTTGAGGGTAGCAAATGAAGCCAGCATTCTCCCCCACCCCTAGAAATGAACCTGGCCAAACAGATGCCATCAAACCCACACCAACTCCTGAAGACTCCATGTGTGTCATTGTACAGGGATGTTGCAGAGGGGTTGCAGTGACTGGTTTCTCAAAGTGCATTACCCAGGCTTTCTTCCCTGGAGACTCTGAGTAGACACGCACTTTGAATCTCTCCATGAACACCTACCCATGGTAACCATTATAATGCTCAGGGACATCAAAAACTAAGCCAGGCACACATGCGTACATGTACACACATGCCAGAACCTATGTAACCTGGCATTCTTTCAAAGAAGGAAAACTCAAAACTATACAATGAGGTTGAATTTTTAACTATAACATGAGAAACTACCTTTTGGAATATGCAAAATTGGCAGAACCCAGACATAATAAGGCATTTTGTTAATTTTCAGCTCTCCCATGTTTCTATGTGACTCATACAGATATACTGTAACCTAACTGATCTCTTTACCATAGCTAGAGAATAAAATTAATACCAATTTTAATCTTCAAGAAAGATAATCTATATACATTTCTTAATATTCTTTCTGAGTTTTATGGAAGATGAACAGGTTTCTTAAATATTTTAAGATGTATAATTGAGGAATTATAAAATATTTATTACATTATTCTGTTTAACATAATAATACTGCACTCTTTAGCATTATCTATTAGGGACAGACATGCAGAGGCTTCAAAAAGATCATGTATAAATTCCATTATTTTTATTCCATTTTTCCATGAACTTTTTGAAACCCACTTGTGCATTCATGGCATGAAAGATTAGCTACTAATGAGCTCCTTGTATTTAAATTAGATAATAATTTGATAAATAGCAATCATTTGGCCCACCATTTGATTCTGTGTGGTGACCATAAGTGGTTTCAGAGTAAATCTATACTCTGTAAGATTTTTAATGGAAAACTTCTGAAGGTATTTTCTCCTGGAACAAATTTTTTTGGTCTATATCTTAGTCAATCCCATCACATCCTTCAAATCACAGTTTTCAATGAATTAAATTAATTAGACTATTAAGGGCATAGGGTGAAAACCACTACTAAACAAAATGGTCCCATAGGCAGGTACATAGAATGATTTCACAGTAGAAATCAACTGAGAGCATACCTACCTATGTGTACCTACCCCTGGTTTTGAGGACTGATGTTTGGTCTGGGTCCTAACTAGATCAATTAATTAGAGACATTGAAAAGAATACCTTTCTTATTGTTAGCTGCAATCTAGTTTTCTCTAGTTTATAAGAACACGATGCACCCATGGGGATGTAGTGGGTTATGTGTTGGATTGCTAACCACACGTTCAGCAATTCAAAACCATTAACTGGCGATGCTTTCTGGTCCCTTAAAGAGTTGCAGTTTCAGAAACACACAGGGCCTTTTGTACTCTGCCCTGTAGAGACTTCATAAGTCAGAATTGACTCAATGGCAACTCTTTTTTTTTAATGTACAATAGAACAAAACCATGCGCGGTGACCTCAGTATTCTGAGTTCAATATGGTCGCCTTTTTTCTTGGGGACTGGAATGGTGACTTTGGGCTCTTCACGTATTGGTCATAAACCTAAACGTCCTCATTTGCATTTTTTCTAACTATTGCCTCTTTTCTTTTACTTTTTTGCTAGTGTTTCTTCATGATCCATTTATTTTTCCAGTGTGGGAATGAGATTTTCATTTCATATATAGAATATACATATACAAACATGTATAAGCCACTTTATTTTGCCACCTTCCATGAATCAGATACAAATGCCTTAAAAGTTTACTGAAAATGTGCTTGTGATTCCTGGTTTTGCCTATCTACCTACCTTAGTTTTGTACATTTAGGTAAAGTCTGAAAGAGCAGACAGTTCCACATACATAATTAGCAATGTGAGTTTCTTGATGGGTTAGATTCAGGTTCAGTGTAGGGTTGAAGAGTGCTAGAGTCAGAGTCTATGTAAGACTGGAATCTAGGTCCTTGGATTAATGTTCCTGGTTCAAGAACAAGAGTCAATGTCATGAGTTAAAAGTCAGATGTTGGTGGATGGATTAAAAGGCTTTATGTTTAGAATGTGTCGTGCCTACCAGCTTATGTTTGGAGTTGCTTAGGGGCTTATGTGTTACTGTATAAAGATTTCGAGTTAGGGTTTCAACAGTATAGTTTTGGAAGTTGGTTTCTGATATTGAGACATTGTGTCATAAAGTTAAGATTAAGGTTATAGAACATATTCAAAGTTGTGTTCCTGATTCAAGCAATTGGGATAAATGAATTAGGTTAGTTTGAGTGTGTATGGCAGGGGTCTTCAAACTTTTTATGCAGGGGGCCAGGTCACTGTCCCTCAGGTCGTTGGAGGTCCAGACTATCGGTTTTTTTAAAACTATGAGCAAATTCATATGCACACTGGATGGGTCAGCTCCTAAGCAGGACAGGCAGCGGTAGCAAAAAACAATTGGTTTTTGCTCGGCAGGCCGCGTGTGGCCCGTGGGCCTGGTTTAAGGACCCCTGGTGTAGGGTGTTAGGATTTCTTAAGGAAATCCTATTTTCTTTTCCACTTGGCTGTGGGTATCAGGGAATGCTCAGGGTGCTAATAGACATTGTGGATGTAAAGAGCTTTTCAGGTGGTTAGGGGTTCAGTGTTTTAGGATATTATCAGTGTGCTGTAAGGATGCTCAGCGTGTTAAAGTGTAAGGGTTAATGGTTTGGGAGTTGTTGATTAGCAATGAATAGTTACTGGGTTAAGTTTCAAAAGTTATTTTTGCCTGTTGAAATGTAGCCTACAATGTTTTTATATTTATTAGCTATTTATGGCATATTTTCAATATTTTATGGATAGGACCATTAATTTATAATTAAAGGCAAGTTTATTTCATTTTGGAAGCCTCTTTTCTTTCTTAAAAAATCTTATTTTGATTGCTCTAGTTAGAACATACAGTCAATTTTTAATATCAGTAATGAAAGTGAACATTTATATTTGTCCTTTTTCTGAGGTGGGGTGATATTTTTCTCTTTCCTCTAAGTATGACATTTTCATTAATAAATAATAGGAATGTGTATTAGGATATTCACATATTGAACTATATTGTATCATGTTAGATTTGCAAAGGTGTTTTTTTTAACATGAAAAGCCTCTGACTTTGTTTAGTATATTTCATGTGTCTATTTAGATAGTTACTCCTTTTTTTGCATTAATTGCTATATTACAGAGCTTATTTTCTTGTGTTAAATCAACTCTGGGGAAGATTCCAATTAATAATGGTATATAATTATTTCAGTGTGTTGTCTCAGTTCCCAATATTTTCAAGCACTTTTTCAAGTGGATCCATTACAAATATTGGTCTACAGTTTTCTTGAAGTATCATTATCTGACCTTGTTAACAGTTTATTACTGTCTCATAGAAAATGTTAGTAAGTGTACTCTCACAACTATTGTTATGTTTTCACCCAATAACTTGAACTTAAGAAAAAAGTGTATGTTTATACTGTGTGAATCCTCTGGTCTTTAAATTATTTTAGTTTTAGCCTTGAAGTTTCTCATGGAATTTAATTGTGATTCAGTTGATTCTGGACCCTCTGAGCATCTTGAAACCCACTCACCTCATAGATCACTTGTTCTGGAGGGATCCTCAGGTCTTCAAGCTGACCCCTCAATGTAGAGCAGTGTTTCTCAAAATTCCTAATGCTGTGGCCCTTTAATACAGATCTTTATGTTGTGGTTAACCCCTAACTATAAAATTATTTTTGTTGCTACTTCATAACAGTATTTTTGCTACTGTTATGAATCCTAATGTAAATATCTCATATGCAGGATGTATTTCCATTGTTAAAAATTGAGCATAAATAAAGCATAGTGATTAATCACAAAAACAACATGTAATTATATATTGTGAAATATTTCTTTCTAATTATAAATAAATGAAAATTTGTCTTGAAGCCTGGTGTAGCATGGGTAATAGTCTTCACGTCAGGGACTCATATGTGGTGTATCTGCATGTTGGCAGACCTGCCTGGAGACGGATAAGGTCTCAGTTCCTATGACCATCAGAAATATGTGTTTTCCGATGTACTTAGGCATCCCCTGTGAAAGGGTCGTTCAACCCCCAAAGGGGTTGTGACCAACAGGTTGAGAACCACTTGCATAAATGATTTACATTACTTTTGATGGACAAATAGTCACTCACACATGAGTGACTGTGTGCTACCCTCACACTTGAGCCCAAGATGAGAAATACTCTGCCATAAGACATGCTGGGTGGATCATAGAGAATTTCTTTCAGCCCACCTCCAGGAGAATGGTGTAAATCAACGAGGGACAGGAATTCCTTGGTGATTTTATCATCACTTTGTTTTTTTTTTTAAGCAAAGGCAACCCATTCCTTCTTTTTAATAAGACAGTTTATGTTCCAGCAAAGTTCACATGAATGGTTTGGTATCCGTTACCATGGAAATAAATTTTGTAAATATAACTATTACACTAGTATTATGTGCTTGTCTTGTGTATTGATTAGTGGTTTCTGAGTTGTCAATGTTAGGTGCCACTGAGTTGATTCCACATCATAGGGATCGAGTACACAACGGAAGGAAACACTGCATTCTCCTTTAATAGACTTTCAAATTAGGATGAACCCATTGTTGCCATCACTGTGTCAATCCATTTTGTTGAGGGATTCCTATTTTTCACTGCCCCTCTATTTTACCGGACATACTGTCATTCTCCAGGACTGCTCCTTTCTGACAACATTTTCTAAAGTATATAATATGGGCTCTCACTGTCTACCTAACTTGCATTCAGAGCTCACTTCTTCTAAGACAGATTTGTTTGTGCATTTGGAGACCAATATTATTTCCGTATTCTTGGCCATCACTACAATTCAGTGAAACCGATTCTTCTTCAGTCTTCTTTATTCAGTGATTAACTTCCACATATGAAGCTATTGACAATCCGGTGGTTTGGGTGAGGTGAACCTGCTCCTCAAAGTAAGATCCCTGCTCTTCAACACTCTAAACAAGCCTAATATGGTTTATTTATCCAATACAACATATCTATTGATCTCTTGACTGGTGATAGAATTACTATCACCACTATGGGTTTTTTTTGTTGTTGTTGTTTTTTTCTTGCATAAGCTACCAGTTTTCTGGAAGGAGTTAGAACTTAGTCAAGCTTAGATTAAGAATGTTGCTCACTGAGGGGTCTGGAAGGCAACCTTTCTCTGCAACCGACCAAAAGAAGACCCCTGAGTTGAAGCCTGTTCTTAAGACTTGGTGGTATGGTGAGCCTTATATTTAAAGTATGCTTGATGACTGGGCATTAAACGAATTTTGTTTTTCCTCTAGTAGCCTGACTTGCTGATTAGTTTTAGAGAAGCACTAATCTGGCCCACACAGAAGAGAAGGTAATGGATCAGAGTGCAGGTCAGACTCCTTTCTTCACCTGGAGTTCGGGAGTCACACTGCCTTCTTCCAGCCTCCTTTCACAGTGATGCCTGGCAATGACCTGCATAGGAATGGAGTTCAGCCTTCAATTAATTTGACTATGAAAGGGGTCACTGGGGTCATGTACTCAAGACATCAGAGTAGGAGAATAGTCTGTGCTCTCACCACTCCACAGCATACCGACCTACAGCTGATTCGAGAGAATCTAGAGACAGAAGAGGTGAAGCACAACATCTGTGAGCTTGACAAGCCTGGTTCAAGCCCTGCAGCTGCACCTGGATACAGTGAGCCAAGTGTGCAGGTAAAACACTCCCAAATGTTCATGTTTCAATTCCTGAGCTTCTCACCTCTAAGTGCTGCCCCCAAGAAGAGGAAGAAGCCAAAATATTCTTGAGAACAAGGTCTGATTCTCAGGTGTATTATCCAGAGTGAGTCAGCCCTACATTAAGCAATGTATGATGAGACTCTATCTGATCAACTATGTTGAGATTAGCGTGTGAGTGATCCCTTTGTAATAAAGTGAAAAAGGGCTTCATCTGGGATGAGAATGTTGGCTGTTTCCTCAGAGAACTCAGTCCTGTCCATGACTTCTCCATTCACCAGGACCAGAGTTTCCAGGCCACAGAAAGTGATGAGTAGTATGGTTGAGGAGGTAGCTGTGGATGTAGGATTGAGAATGACTAGGAATAAAGGCTGTGTTCCTCTGTTGTCAGTGGTATATATTTATAAGCCACTCATAACAAATCCAAGGACATTTAAATGGTGAGATACTCATTTTCTTTTCTGCATTAGATTATGGTAACATTATTAGATACTCGGAAGTTTGAAAATCAGCTAAATCTAGCAATTTCAGTGGATTCAGCCCAAAGTGGCTCCAATTCAATGTGTGCTGTAAATAGGAATGGCTTTTGTGAGTCACCAAAAAGGAAAAACTTTTCTTCAACAACTACACTCCTATGTCTTCTCAGAGTCATTCTAGTGTGGAAAGAGTACATGGCACTCTAAAACAGAAGTAGGGTAAGCTGACTAAAAGGGCAAATGTGAACCCTCTGGGTGAAACCAGAAACTATGGACTGACATACTGTGGGACTGAGCAGGTGAGCTCTCTGAATCCAGAATTTGTACAAATAAGTTCTTATCTGTCTTGACCCTCCTGGGCTGAATGTTCTGGAGGATAGACAGAAAATACTAGCATCCACAGAATGAAATACAATTAGTGAATTTATTTATTTGCAGATGGGTTTCCAGAAAATACAAATAAATAAAATACTGGGCCACCATTGTTAGGAAAACCAACCAAATCAAACCAAACAATGTAATTTGAAGAAACAACCAAACAAAAATAGGCTGACCACCTAGATTTTGTTTAAATGGTTGTCAGAATACCTCAGAAAGTATGAGGGAAGAATATACTGTTACATTTTCAGCCAATAGTCAAACATCTATTGTTTATATTTCCCTTTGCCCAGGCCCCAGTTGGCTGTGAGTCTTACTGGGAAGTACTTATCTGAGAGACATGAGAACTTTGATGCAGAGACCCTTAGCAGAGTCATTTCCTCTCCTTAGGGTAAACAGGCCGATTGTTGCTATAGAACAGAATATATTTTCCTGTTGCAATATAACTTTTGAATTCACAGATAAAAGGTGTAGGCATGGATTTTTTTTTGTTTTCATTAGAGAGGGATTCTTTAGGGAAACAGATTTAGAAGAATCCACAAATCCCCACAGGAAACCAGACTTGAAGCTCCAGCTGCACCTGCTCCTGGGCTTAGTACTGTGCTCTGTGGATCCTGAGCGCCCCCTAGATACCATTCTCCTCCCTGACAGGTAGGTTTGTGTCTTGGCTCTCACTGACTTCCCCTTGCTGTGTGGCCGTGTCCTTGGCTTTCACACTGTCCATTTGAAGATGGAGCATGTTCTTGACATTGTCTCTGAAGATGGTGAATCTCCCCTTTACGGAGCCTGTATACTATGCACTACCATCAGTATTCATACCTGAGACCCACTGCAGGCCCTTCCCTGGAGCCTGGCGGATCCAGATCATTTCATAGTTACTGAAGGTGAATCCAGAAGCCCAACAGGTGAGTCTGAGACCACCCAGGCTTTCTCAGATCACCCCAGACTCAACCAGCTGCATTTCATACTTGACACCCACAAACACAGAGACCCATGATCAGTCGTCACACACATACATACTAAGGTACGCACAATTACACACATACACAGCAGGGTCTACAATGATTACCATGTAAAATGGTCAAAATGAAAGCCAAGATTGGTACAAAATTCATTATGAGTACTGTGCACTAGCTCCTGTGCACAAAAGGGAAACAGCAGAGACCCCAGAGACTGGGATTGTACTCTGATATCTCCCACATCAGGGGCTGTGGCCGGTTTCTCAGCAGGCAGAGAGCTGCATGTGCATGTCCTCTGATATTTAGAAGCAGATGAGAAGAGAATATGGGCAAGAGTTCTCCCTCAGTCTCAGAGAAGTACAAGCACTCTCAAGGGAAAACAAAGCTTTCAAACAGGTTGTTTATCAAGCATTCCTTTAGTTGTTGTATATTATCAATATTTTTAAAATATTTTATTAGGGGCTCATACAACTATTATCACAATCCATACATATACATACATCAATTGTACAAAGCACATCTATACATTCTTTGCCCTCATCCTCAAAGCATTTGCTCTCCACTTTTCCCCTTTGCATCAGGTCCTCGTTTTTTTTTCTCCCTCTCTCCCCTCTCCTCCCTCCCTCATGAGCCCTTGATAAATTATAGATTATTTTGACATATCTTACCCTATCCGACATCTCCCTTCACCCCCTTTTATGTTGTCCATTCCCCAGGGAGGAGGTCACATGTAGATCCTTGTAATCAGTTCCCCCACTCCAACCCACTCACCCTGTACTCTCCCAGTATCGGCCCTCACACCCCTGGTCCTGAAGGTATCATCCACCCTGGGTTCCCTGTGCCTCCAGCTCCTATATGCATCAGTGTACAACCTCTGCTCTATCCAGACTTGCAAGGTAGAATTCGGATCATGGTAGTTGGAGGGGAGGAATCATTTAAGATCTGGGGGAAAGCTGTATTCTTCATTGGTGCTGCATCGCACCCTGACTGACTTATCTCCTCCCCTAGACCCCTCTGTGAGGGGATCTCCAGTGGCCGACAAATGGGCTTTGGGTTTCCACTCTGCATTTCCCCCTTCATTCACTAAGGTAAGATTTTTTTTTTTATGATGATGCCTTATACCTGATCCCTTTGGCACCTTGTGATTGCACAGGCTGGTGTGCTTCTTCCATGTGGGCTTTGTTGTTTCTGAGCTAAATGGCCGCTTGTTCACTTTCAAGCCTTTAAGACCCCAGACACTATCGCTTTTGATAGCCGGGCACCATCAGCTTTCTTGTCCACATTTGCTTATGCACCCGTTTGTCCTCGGCGATCGTATCATGGAGGTGTGCAGCCAATGATAAGATTTTTTTGTTCTTTGATGCCTGATAACTGATCCCTTCAGGACCATGTGATCACACAGGTATTATCAATATTTTTAAAAGTAGTTTTCAGTTTATAAACTTTATATTATATACATAACAACTTTGTGATATGAGAGCTCACAATGTATTCTCTCATCCTCTTTAAGATGTGGATATGTGTGATGATAGCCAATGATTCTATTATTTGTTTCTTTGTGAGAACATTTTCCCCTCTGCCTTCCAAGGAATTTCTCCATTGAAGTGATAATTTTATACTGTGGGCATGACATTATCCATAAATATGTGGCATGGCATCTGCTGTCTGGTTTCCGATGTGGAGGTTCGGGTCCTCCCTCTGTTGTCATGATCAGGAAAAGTGCGTGTTTGTCTTCTTATTTTGTCTTCTCACAGAGGCCGTTTTCGTTTAATCAGATTACTGGTTGTGTCTCTTCCATCTCATTTATTTCAGTCCTTATTTACTTCCCCCTGCTACCTGTGCAGGGGCATACAATTCCTTTCTTCTCGTTCCATGAAATGGAAACTGAGGTAATTAATTTGAGAGCTGCATTTCTATATGATACAGACGTGTGTGGCTATGAATTCCTCACTAAGTCCTCTTTGTTTGTATTCCACAGTTTATAATGTTGAGCTTTCATTTTTATTCAGCCCAATACAGCAATGCAGGATGTAAAAATCATTAAGTATGTCATAGCTATCAATCATATATATCAATGTGTGCATCACTCACACTCATTCACACCCATCGAGTCAATGCAGACTCATGGCGACCCTGCAGGACAGGGGAGAACTGCCCCTAAGTATTTCTGAAACTCACTCTTTATGGGAGCAGAAAGACCAGTCTTTTTCCTGTGAAGCAGCTGGTGGTTTCAAACTGCTGACCTTCTGTTTTTCAACCAATTAAGTAATCACTATGCGACCACAATGCATGTAATTATGTAAATGTATATAATGTATAAATGAATGGATATTATAAAGTATATTGGATATAGTCATAAATACTAAGGTGGAGTATATCAATTGAGAAAATATCTTAGAGGGAAAGAAACCATAGAACTGAAGAGGAAGCTCCTGGCTCCCGTGACTCCGCTATTGCCCTTGCCCAAGAAGCCTGGTCCTCTGCTTTGTAGAGCCCATTATTGCAGTGCAGTTTGTGGATGGGATGGTACTGGGTTCCCTGACTGTCAGTCTCATGCAGTAATGGAGAGCTGCTCCCTCAGTGCTCATTCAGTCAGCTGCAAGAGAACTGCTGTCTGGACATTTTTGGAGCTTGAGGGTCAACTCCTTTGACATGGAAGTTTATTTTCTGCTACAAAAACATACTGTTAACAGCTGTTCCAGCCTCGTCTGCCTCTTTTGGCAGATCCAGCTCTGGAAGTATAGAGTCACCAAGATTGCCAAACTTAAGGAGAGCCCATCACTCCTGGGCTCAAATTCTAATGCTGTACCTGTCACAGGACACCTAAGAAGGGGGAGACAATCAATAATGGCAAATAATGGACATCTCTTTAATGTCAGCCCATTTTTAGAATCTCTTGACACTACCAGAGAGAAGTAACCTCCAGACTGAAGAATATGCAAAATGAAAACAGGATTTATGGACAAGGTCTGTCGAGGCTAGAGAACTCTGCCCACCATATGATTTTTCCTTGAGTTTTGAGATTTAACCTGGAAATTGGATAAGAGATCTGATGTGTGAGTTTCTGGAGATAGGATGGGAGAAGTAGAAAAGTGGCCAGTCTAATGCCCTCCTCTTCCCTGGGATGGGTCTTCATTTACTGAGAAATCAAGACTTTAAGCTGAAGATCAGAGAAACTGTTGGTCCACAGTGAGCATAGAGAAAATAAAATATGATTTCATAGAAACCCTGACTGATAGTGGACATTTATTATACCCTATTTTCACATTTCTCAGCACATTCTCTGGGGAGTTCACTCCTCTTTCTTTATCCTAACATCTCACTAAACATCAGTTGGGACTGAATATGTGGTACAGTTTTGAGACTCAAAATGGACAAGGGGCATGAATAGGTACTTCACTAAAGAATACATTCAGTTGCCAACAAACACAGACAAAGTATATTAAGTCACATTACTCATTGGTGCTGTTCTTGTTAGATGATGTCAGGTTGGATTTCGCTCATTCTGACAATACAGAACACGCCCTGATCTATGGCATTCTCTCAACCATTCTGTTTGAACCCGTTCTTACAGAGATCATGTGAATCAATATGGTGGAGGGTTGTTTGTTTTCTTTTTACCTGAACCCGTTTCAGAAATCCTGTCAAGAAAGCACTACACGCTTCTCCAGGGACTGACCCTCCTGATTACATATGCAAAGTATATGGCAGTCCATCTCCCCATTCTGGCTTCTAAAGAGCATTCTGGCTATACTTCCTTCAAGACAGATAGGTCATTGTCATTCTCACAAGCATGGAATGTTACTCATACTTTTACTCATTGATCTTTTCTAGTATTGTTTAGATTCTCGTTTCCCAGCTCTCCTGAGTTCACAAACAGATTTATTTTCTCTTAAAAAAATCATTTTCCCCTACGATATATCCTTTGCATCCTTTTTTATTCTCCATTCTCTTCAAAGGTGTTCATCAATATAAATGGTTCCGTTTAAAAGTGTCCCACAAAATTCATATATTAGGGTTCTTAAAAATAAATATTTCTTTTAATTTAGTGTCGAGAGATTTGTCTAAGTTCATTGATCCAGGTTTCCATTGTTTCAATTTTACAACTTTTATCTTTCAGATTTATTTATTTCAACTATATTAGTGTTTCTCTTTTGGATTTGTTTTTGGAGTTGTTGAATTATTCCTAACTTTTATCGGTTTTGTTAGATATTTAACAATTTTTTCTTCTATCGCCATTTTTTTGTTTTTATGTAACTTTTTTGGGAAACATTCCTATAATTGTTTAAAACAGCTTAACATCATTCTTCTGAACTCCCTCATAAGGAGCTCTAATCTGGAAAATATCCATCCCGTGTCTGTCTACTTTGCTGGTCATGTGTAAATGGATTTGATAGTATTCCCTTTGCACTAGTTGTAGCTATGGAAAGTTCAAATGTTGTAGCTGTTGCATGTTCAAACTTATTCAGAGAAAGGATTGATAACAAACTAAAGATAGTCCCTAACCCCGTTCAGAGGCCCAGTCTCAGGTTGGTTTCTGTAGTTGACGGAGTTGGAAGTGAATGACAAAAATTGTGCCTTCTAAATGATTGTCTTGAAAGAAGGAATATAAGAACTCCCGAGACATTCAAACTGCCCACTTGGTATCCATCTCTGTCCCAGTGGAGGGACTGGAGCTTTTATCTTCACCCCAGATGAATGTCGCAGCAAGGCCCCAGGTCAATGGAAAGCTTCCTTCTTAAACAGGAAACTACTGTGTGGCTTACCCATTAACAAACTCCAGGGCTATCTTGGAAGCAGTACAACCAGAATGCTCCTTAGAGACGAGGTTGGCAAGACTTCATGTACCATATGTTGGACATGTTGTCAGAAGAGACCAGTCCTTCAAGAAGGACATAATTCCTTTTTACAGGAGAAGGGCAGTGAAAAAGAAGACCCTTAACAAGATGGATTGACATCGAGGCTGCAACAGTGGAATCAAATATAAGAACAATTGAGAGGATGACACACAAGCAGGCAGCATTTCTTTAGTTGTACATATGGTCTCTGTGAGTGGAAACAGACTGGCCCCAAACAACAGCAACAGAGATGCAGGGATGTAATAAATCACAGCCTTTCTCATGCAATGTTCAGCCAGGTTTGCCCTCTTCCTGAGGGGACTCTCTCGGAACGGGAGAGGAAGTGGTTCCATTGTCCTCCACAGCGAGTGGGGATGGAGGACACAGCTCACCTCTATCTTTAATTTCTGGGGAAAGAGTGCTGGGTGAGGGACAGTACAGCATGGACTTTTGTTGGACCACCTAGAAATTGCCACTTTCTCGGCCTACTTGAACAAGCTTGCTCCCTCCCACATGTCTGTAATTCAAAACAGGGTTTTTATTCTTCTCGTTTTTTTTATTGTTTGCTTGTTTGTTTGTTTGTTTTATAGGGGGTTTGTTTGTTTGTGTTGAGATCTTTACTTTGAATAGGTGGTTACTAAGTATCTGGCTATATTTTCCTAGAAGCATTTTCAACTCTTTCAAGGAATCATTTTTATCATGTATGCTCGGTGCAATCTGTGGTATGATTTCTCATTTGTTTCTAAAATGGATGCTAATCGTGCATGACAGTAATATGGCATCATCGAAAACTTCAGTAATTTCTCTGTGCATCATGCTTTGCTGAGAAAACAATCTAAGAATTTGTCTTGAACATGGAAGAGCACGGAAATAAGATTGGAGCAAGCCTTATTAACACCCTGCAGTACACAGATAACATAATAAATACCACATACCATAAGTTAGTATGCCTTGAAAAACTTACTGATTCAGACCAGGGACTGGTGTCTTAACTACATATTGGAGCTCAATGAAAGAACACCAAAATCGTCACTATGAGCCCAATAAAAATTGCCATGAAAAATGGAGATAGGATTGAGTTGTCAAGGATTTCATCTCACTTGGATCTCCAATCACTATTCACAGAAGCCATAGACAAGTGATGCATTTCCCTGGGCAAATCTGCTGCCCAAGTCCTCTTTAAACATTTATAAAGCAATGTATATTTGAGGACTAATATGTACCAGGACCAAGGATTCAATAAAACTTAATCTACCTTATTTGAGTGTGTCATTAGCAGCATCACAACCCGGAGTATGGTCTTGTGCTTGGTCAATTAGACTGTCAATGCAAAAGAGAGAGTCTTTCCAGAAGACGGATTGTCACAAAGGCTGCAACGATGAGTCCAAACACAGGAATGATTGTGAGCAGAGTGCAATTCCGGGCAGTATTTCATCATGTTGTACATGGGATCTCTGGGAGTTGAAGCCAGCTCAACATTACCTAACAATTCAACATGTTCAATATTATTTAGGTCATACTAGGTTACATAAATGTACACTTGTGAGTGTTCACTGGAATGGAAACATTGAACCTCCATCTGATGGCTTGGAGAAAAATGATCATTTTTCCTGCATTAACATTTTTATAATGAGATTGGTGGCATAGTGGTTATGTGTTGGACTGAGATCTGCATGCCAGTGCCCACTCCAAAGAAGAAAGACGGCTTTCTACTCCCATAAGCAGTTAGAATCTCAGAAACCCACAGGGTGTCACTATCAATTATTATCAACTGGATGGTAGTGAGTTTGGGTTGTTTTTTTTGTATGTTTTTTTTTTAATATCTAACCTTGACAAAAAACAGTACTAGTTAGTACCCTGAATTGTAAACTGAGATTTCATTGATACTTATTACTTTGAAGTCTGCTTTGGAGAAATGATGAAACAGAGAAAGCCCATTCCACTGAAAAGAAGGTAGGTTCAGATACATGAAGGTTCCCTAGAGTCTATGCTTGGTGGTCCCTAGAGAGGTGCTGACAAGGTGGGGAAACCACACTTTCTGAGAGGAAAACATCACTGACTTGTCTCTTTCACATCAGCTGAAACCATGACCTGATGTATGAAGGTTTGTGTCTGGGCTCACACTGACTTCCCATCACTGTGTATCTTGCACAGTAATACACGGCTGTGTCCTCAGGATTCACAGAGCTCAGTTTTAAATAAACTTGGCTCTTGGATGTGTCCCTGGTGATAGTGACTCTGGACTGGAGAGCTGGATTATAGTATGTGCTTCCATCACCCCATATTCCACCAACCCACTCTAGTCCCTTTCCTTGGGCCTGGCGGTTCCAGTGCACACCATAACTGGTTAAAGAGAATCCAGAGACAGCACAGGTAAGAGACAGGGTCTGTGAGGGCTTCACCGGTCCAGGGCCTGACTCTTGTAGCTGTACCTCGGCCAGGACACCTGTGGATGAAGAGAAACACAATGAGTCATGTGCTCAGATGCTGCCTCCCCAGCCTTCATGTATGATTGAATCCCTGAAGCACTCACCTCCCCGAGTCGCCACCAGAAAGAGGAAAACCCACACACAATTCATGTTTGTGTGGATAAGATTTGTGTCACCCAGAAAATGCTCTCCAGGGTGAGAAGGAATATGAATTTAAGTACATGCATGCTGTGATTTCATGGGACTGGTATTTGCATGTGGGAGGTGCACTTGTATGCAAAGGTGGAAAGGCCTGAATGGAGCCTGTAGCTCTGGACCACAGGCTAGAAAAGTGATGCTGGTGGAGTCCTTGGGAGAACACAGTCCTCTCTCTCAGCTCTTCACTCTGCCAATCATATGCATATCTGTGCAGATTTTATGTTCAATGTAAACTTATGTCCATCCCCATCTATTGAAATTAAAGACAATCTCTATCCTCACCATGTTTGAGTCAGTAGAGCTACCATAGTGGTCAGCACAGCAGTTCTCGCTGACCAGACACTGAAGTCCTTACCCAGGCTCCTGTCCTCACTTCTTTCTTTGTTTGGTCCAGAACTGGTGGGTCCTTAGCACCCCTGCAGGTCAGCTTTCTCCCTGAAGTTAGTTTTCTGCTGGACTCACACTGACTGTCCCTCACTGTGAACAGCTTTGGAGGTAGAGAGTGCTACATCTTGCAAATAATCTGGATTTGATACAGCAGGAGGAAGTATAATCTATAGATATAGATATTTATATAGATATTATATTGAAGTATATTCCACAATAAAATACTGATTAAGAAGGTAATCTGCCTGAAAGAGAATAACGTTATTGCACAGAGTTGAGGTAGTTAGTTTATTGTGCCAACCTGGCCGATAAACACATGTGGGGTTAATTGAAGGGTGGAAGGATAAATGGCTCAGTGAGCCTCACCTTTCTAGTTCTCAGATTTATTTCTTTCTGATGGTTGGACCAGGGTGCAGCTGCCTTAGCAGTTCCTGTTTCAGCTTTCAAGACTAACTTCCTGCAAGACATTCCCAAGGAGAAACCACATGGACCTACCCAGATGCAGCCATGGGTGCTAGAGCAGCCATGTAGAGACCCCTGCCAGCGATAAGATGTTTACCCACTCACTGACTCAGGTTTCCTCCTGCAGTTAGCATCATTGTGTCTGTTTTGTGAGATAGAAGAGGTCTTTGTGGACTGGTGTTGTGCATGTGGGTTAATGGGTTAATGTTGGACTTTGGGGTTTGGACAGTACTGCGTTGAGATCTTTTCTTGATGTACACTTAACCCTTATATAAAACTCTCTTATACATGAGTTGCTGTGGATTTCTTTCTCTAAAGTACCCAGACTAACACAAGAGTTTAGCCTCCATTCTTTCCACAGGAAGAGAAAAGACTTAAAGCACGCACACTTCTATTCAAAATAATTGAAGCAAGAAAGTGGCAGTGTTATTTATTCCATGTTTTTTTTATAAAACCATTTTATTGGGGGCTTATGCAACTCATCATAATTTATACATACATATATTCTTTCAAGCACATTTGTACATTTGTTGCCATCATCCTTCTCAAACCATTTGCTTTCTACCTGAGCCCTTGATATCAGCTCCTCACTTTTTCTCCTGCCCCTCACTTCCCCTTCATGAACCCTTGATAATTTATAAATTATTATTATTTTGTCCATATCGTACACTGTCCGATGTCTCCCTTCACCCACTTTTCTATTGTCCATCCCCCAATGAGGAGGTTATATGTAGATCCTTGTAATCGGTTCCTCCTTTCCTACCCTTCCTCCACTTTCTCCGTATCACCACTCACACCACTGGTCCTGAAGGGATCATCCATCCTGGGTTCCCTGTGTTATGAGTTCCTATCTGTACCAGTGTACCTCCTCTGGTCTAGTCAGATTTGTAAGGTAGAACTGGGATCATCATGACAGTGGGATGGGGGAAGGAAGCACTTAGGAACTAGAGGAAAGTTGTATGTTTCAACATTGCTACACTGAAGCCTGACTGACTCATCTCCTCTCCCCGCCCCTTCTGTAAGGGGATGTCTAGTGGCTTACAGAGAGGCTTTGGGTCCCCAGTCTGCAGTCCCCCTTATTTACAATGATATGTTTTGTTTTTTTTTTGTTCTTTGATGCCTGGTACCTGATCCCTTTGACACCTCGTGATCTAACAGGCTGATGTGTTTCTTCCATGTGGGCATGTTGCTTCTGAGCTAGATGGCCACTTGTTTACCTTCAAGCCTTTAAGACCCCACACACTATATTTTTTGATAGCCAGGCACCATCAGCTTTCTTCACCACTTTTGCTTATACACCCATTTGTCTTCAGCGATCATATTGTGGAGGTGAGCACACAATGGTATGATTTTGTTCTTTGATGCCTGATACCTGATACCTTTGACACCTCACTTTTACATGGGCTGTTGTGCTTCTTCCATGTGGACTTTGTTGCTTTTCAGCTAGATGACTGCTTGTGTACCTTCAAGTCTTTAAGACCCTACATGCTAGATCTTTTGATAGCCGGGATCCATCAGCTTTCTTCACCATATTTGCTTATGCAACTGCTTTGTCTTCAGTGATTGTGTTGGGAAGGTGAGCATCATGGAATGCCAGTTTAATCGAACAAAGTATTCTTGCATTGAGGGAGTACTTGTGTGGAGGCCCAATGTCCATCTGCTACTTAATACTAAACCTATAAATATATGAACATATATGTATTTCCCCATCCTCACATATAAATATATTTACATATGTACATGCCTTTATTTAGACCTCTATAAATGACCATTTGCCTCCCAGTCCTTTGCTCTATTTCCTTTAATATCCTCTTGTCCCACTATCATGCTCAGCTTTTATTTGGTTTTCAGTAATTTCTCTCGCTTACATTACCCTTGATCACGCTCTACCAGGCCTTTTACACCCTCCTCACTACAGATTTGGATTACTTGTTGTTCCCTTGTTCCTGGGTTTGTTAACAACACTTCCTTTCCACCCCAACTCACCCTCTCTCATATCCCCCAGAAACTGTTGGTCCTCTCGTTTTCTCCTCCAGATTTTTTATCCATCCTATCTTATTTAGACAAACTTGCAGAGATAATAACATGCACAAAAACAAGACAGAGAGAACAAAACAACTACAAGAACAAAGAAGAACCTGTAGTTAGCTCAAGGACTCTTTTTTGGCCTTTAAGAGTGTTTTCTGGTGGAGTCTGATGGGGTCCAACGCCCTGGCCCCAAAGTCTAGTTTTGGTATTCCATGGGGACTTCATTCCTCTGTTCCCCTTGGTGTTCTGTTGTATGGCCTTTGAGTTTGGCCTCAAATTCCCACACTATGTCTTCAGTGTTGTCCTATGTAGGGCTATGAGTCAGCGAGGGATGTCATGTCTTATATGGGGTCGGCCATATATTCTTCTCTGTGGATTGTCCGCTCTGAGTGGGAATATTGTCCTCAAGGATCGGTGGGCCAGGATGTGCTCCACTTTCTCGTTTATCCCCTTTTTTTGCTCCCATATGCTCTGATCAGACATGTCCATCTATTTATTCCATGTTATAGAGGAAATTATCGAGTCAGAATTCTTTTTCATGGGTTTCTGTGATGTGTGTGATAGGAAATTTTATAGCTGTTGGCAATTTTTAAACACAATGATAATCTAATGTCACTGAATTATGCAGAAAAAAGTTGAAAATATTATTTTGTTGCCTATACATGTACCATGAGAAAAATAAGTTAAAGAGTGAAAGATAATTTTTTCATACATAATCAGAAACTGATGGAAAGTCTTGATTTTACAACAGTACTTCAAAAAACTAGCTAAAATATTGAACCAGAAAAGAGATTATTATATAAGCAGAAATTTGAATTTATAATATTATTACCAATGGAAAAGTCTTTAATATTTTATTTATTTTCTCATTTTTACGCCCAAAACCATTTTATTTGAAGCTAATAAACATATCAATTTATTGTTCAAGTGCATCAAGGAGTATTTGTAAATTTGCTGCCAAATTAGTTTCAAAACACCCTCTTCCTTCTTGAACTCCTTGGCATCAGCTCTCTTTTATCCCATCCCCCACTGTAGGCCCCAGCATCCCTTATTCGCTTTGCTATCTCTATATGTTCATCCATTCCGGGTTTCATCTAATGTAAAACAGAAAAAGAACAAAAAATCAAGAATGTTACCCACAACGACAAAATTCACCTGAGATAAACGCAAATAGGAATTGGAAACTGAAGAAGCAGGCAGTCCAAGTGCAGTTTGCTGTCTTTACCCAGAGTCCATCATAGACCAAGATGTGCTTAGGACCAAATGTGTCAGTCTGGCTACTGGAATGTGGCCTTGCTGTCTGACTGCCTTTCCAAAGGCTTCTGGATCCAAAAACACTCTTTAGTCGCTAGCATCCTACAACATACTTGTACTTTCTTCTGAACACATGCTAACATTCCCCAAACTGATTGTTATACACATTACATGGAATACACAAAGCAACAATAAGAAAATCAACTCACTGCCTTCCAGTAGAGTCCACCTCATAGCACAACCATAGTTCATTATCTCTGCTGGTGAGGAGGGAACACTCTTCTTCAACTGCAGCACAAACAAGGGATACTTGCAAAACTCCATCCCTGCCCTGGCCGCAGAGTGAGACCGCTTCCTGTGGAGACTGGTGTCCACTCCTGATGATGAGCCGACTCTGTCTCTTCCCTGTGTGAGCAAGCTGCTGTTGTGTACAATGCCTGTTTGTATGCTTTCTCTTTGCTGGTGACCTCAAACATTGTTTTAACAGAAATACACGGTTAAGATGTCCTTACACTGCAAAAGAAGGGAAAAATACAAATGGAAGGAAGAATATGGTTATTTTTATCAAGCTACCTTGTCAATTGAAGCACACTAGAAAAATATATTTAAATGGAAAACCATCAAAATGTTAGTAAAGGTATTATAATACCATAAATAATGCCACAGAAAAAGATGGCATCATTAATCTAAAAATACAATATAGGAAATTCTATGGAAACCAAAATAATGGGGGGGAAAAGAACAATTCCTGACAATAGTTTTAAATATGATTAAACAAAATACAGAATACACAGAAAACAAACTAGCTATTGGAAGGTCAATAACTATATCCCACTGGCACCAAGTGAATTCTGACTCATAGTGACAATTTAGAGCAGAGTAGAACTTCTCCTTAGGACTTTAGGCACTGTAAAAAATTTTAACTGAGAAATTGGCAAAAATTTAAATGAGATATAAATTAGATAACTATATCAATGCTAGATTTA
This sequence comes from Tenrec ecaudatus, assembly GCF_050624435.1. NCBI lineage: Eukaryota > Metazoa > Chordata > Mammalia > Afrosoricida > Tenrecidae > Tenrec > Tenrec ecaudatus. The sequence continues at coordinate 68,142,606 of NC_134546.1, read as the reverse complement.
TTATTTAATGGGTACTATTATTTTATTAAAATAATTTAACAGTATTCAAAATAAAAATGTTTTACATTTGTCCTGTAACTAATATCTTTTAATACTTTATTCCTTTAAAAAAATCCTTTTATTAAGGTCTAATCCAAACATCATACCACTTCTATAGTTCAATCGTGGAAGCAGTGTTTATAATCACTACGACCATCAGTTAGAAAAGATGTTCTTCCTTGTTGAACACCTTTCTATTAAATTCCCTTTTCTCCCCACCTCTCTTGCTGAAGCCCCCAGGAACCGTTATTCTAATTATTGTCTCTGTAGATTCACCCATTCTACACTACATAACTTGAAAAACATAGAAAAAGATAGCAAGAGAGTAAAAAATGCTACCAACAATGACTGAACACAGCAGAAATAAAACCTAAGTGTATAAAACAAAACCAGAAAATATTAAAACCCAGATTAATCACAAAGTATATCAAAGGGGAGATCAAATGACAAGTTTTTAACAATCAAATTCAGATGAGTCATTTTAACCTTCTATAGTCATCTCTTCAATACTCTCTCTGACCGCCAGCTTGTTGCACCCCTCAGTCATGGTGAGCGGGCATTCACTGGAAGTGTGTTCCCTGTGAAGATCCTGCAAATGTGTTTGAACTTCCTCTGTCATCCACAGCCTTCTGCAGGTCAGAGTCTCACAGTTGAAGCTCTGACACTCTTCCCTCCTTTGGATTTGGATTATATAATTTGCTATCCTTGTAAAACTCTGGAGAGCCTCATCTGTCTCCCTCAGGATGTCTGGTGCATTTTATCTGCTGAGTTTGCACTTAGCATCCCAACGTGAAATCCTCTATGCCACCAGGGAGAGTGAACTTTTATATAATATTTATTACTTATGTACTGCACTTTGAGTTCCTAATTATTTGCAAAGCATGTAGTGGTGACTTAATTAGAAATGATATATTTATTGTACTTTAAGTGTTAAATAATTTTAACAATTTTTAATTTTAAAATGGCATGATTTATGATAATTTTAGGTAATTACACTTGACCGACCAAAATTGATTGCAATTTTCTGCACTTCACTCCATCAAAGATGTTGTTGGGTGCTTTTGAGTCAGCTTTACTCACAATGGTTCTGTACACAACTGCCAAGTCCTGAAAAACCCTCACTTGTTCTTAAGTTTGAGACCATTTTTGCAGCCGCTCTATCTGTGCACCTGACTGAGTGCTTCCCTATTTTGGTGACACTCTGTCAAACAGGATGTCATGTTCAAATATGTGAGAAATCTCACTGCTCTCAATAAGAATAAAGAGCATTCTGACATATTAGTCTGCAATTTCCTCCTCTTGTGACCCATTTGCTATCTTTTGGAATAAAAGTCCTTCCAATGAGTGTTCCCTTCATTGTGACTCCTATGAATGACCTTATTTATGAATCCGCCCCCCAGAGAGGTCATTCCAGTTCACCCCTTATCAGTGTGGGGTTCTCTTTGCCTGGAACCATTTTCAGCATAAACAGAGACAATGGATAGCAGGCGTCACTAAGGACAGGTCACAAATTTAGACCCAGATGTCTCCACAATTATTTTCTCAGACATAGAGAACATGAGTCAACCACTACCCACAGTGCACAGGGAATAATGCAGACAGACACCTCCTGAAACCCCTGACCATGCACTTTAATAGAGCCATGAGCTCAAGGCATTTAAAATCATTCATTGCACTCATGAATCTGCACATGCCTGTATTTTGTTGTCAACAGATTTTGAGTCACAGATAGTGTGAGGATGATCGTCTGTATCTCACAAAGGAAATTGGGGCATATAGGATGCTTATGAAGGTCAGTGTCACTTTTACTATTAGTACTGCAAACAGAGAGTGCTAGTTCTTCCTTTCAATCTTGCAGCAAGGAGAAAATTTAGAGAAAGAGAAAAAACCAAAAAAGGCAAAATTGTCTCTCAGGATGCTGAGAGCAAAGAAAAAAAGGCCCTAATTCCAACAGGAAATCCTCCCAGTCATCCATCTGTGCCTATCTGGGGTTGGGTGTGTGTGCTCTGTGGATAACGCGTGTCCCCTGATGCCCACTGTCTCCCCTGCAGGGGAGGTTTGTGTCTGGGCTCACACTGGCTTCCCTTCACTGTGTTCTTTACACAGTGATACATGGCCATGTTCTCAGCAGCCAGGAAGCTCGGCTGCAGGGAGAACTGATTCTTCGATGTCTCTCTGGTGATGGAGAGTCGGCTTTGGAAGGATGGGTTATAATATGTACTACCTGATAGCATATCTCTCCCATCCACTGCAGCCCCTTCCCTGCATGCTGGCCAATACAGTGCCAGCAGAAACCACTGCTTATTATGGAGACACCAGAGACAGTGCAGGTGAGGGACAGCTTCACTAGTCCTGGACCTGTCTCCTGAAGCTGCACCTGGGACAGGTTGCCTGCAAACAAAAACAGATGGTCCCTGTCAGTTACTTGAAGTCACAACTATCCCCATACACCCAGGTCAGATATCTGAATCTCTCACCTTGAGGAACTGTCACCAGGCACAGGAGAACACACAGCAATAGCATCTTTAGACCGCAGTTCTGATTCCCAAGAGACACACAGCCCTGTCTGAAGAGAATTGATAGCTTTTCCAGCCTAAGGGTGAAATTGTACCCTAGTGCCTGAGAATAATTTACATGTGAGGGAGCCCTGGTCTTATAAACAAAAAGTGATAGAGATGAGACTCCCCTCCTCCTTCTGATCCCATTGTAGGGTAACCCTTTGTTTGAAATCATAAGCGTGTTAGTTGATAGTGAGAAGAGGTTTTCCCCCAAGAGGTGTGTGGGAGACGTCAAAGGAAGTCCCAGGATTTCGTAGCTCAGTGTTCTCTTCCTCTAGCCCCCCATAGCACCTGCCCTGCCTTGGGCTCCTCTCTGTCCTGTGCCCTAGAGAGTGGACAGGATATAGTTTGTTGAAAACATCAATTGGAAATTGGACCTCAAGATACCTTCAGACCTCAGACTCTTCAAGATCTCTTATTTATTTTTCTGTGCACCCAATTAACCTCCTCACAGTACTTCATAGTTTTCCTTGTGTGGAAGCAACATCTTTGAGAAGCATGCATACCAGATTAGTCCCAAGGAGTTAGGTTTGATAATTCCTCAAATGTCCATCTCTTCTATGTAGCCATTCAGTTCCAATTTCCACTCTCTCCTCCCTTGAGGAGATCCCCTCATGCTTCTTGTTTCCGAGAATCACTGCAACGTCAAACAAAAATTCATGAATATTTCAGGAAATAAATCACGTGGTGGAGGGTTCTATTCAGTTCAAATTCTGAAGGCCAGGAAAGGGTAAACCAGGCACTAGGTCCAAAGTACAGGCTCCACTCCTAGCTTTGCAGTTTATTTATGCAATATGACCTGAAGCCTCTGGCAGAATGTTTCCAGTCGGCATTGTCCCCTACTAACCTTATCCAGCTAGGATTTTCCGAACTTGGGCCATGGTCTTCACCAACCCCACTGCTCTTACATGCAAAATACACGCTCCATCCCTGAGCCTGATGATCTAGGTCAACCTCAGTGTAAGTAAAGAGATTCAAGTGGCATAGGGTCTCAGGGAAGAACATACCACCTAGAAAAGTTGGGCCCCAGACATGACAGTATTCAACTCTGTAGCTTCTAAAAATGCAAGATTCTGCGTAGAGACACCCTCTCCCCCACTTTGTTTGATGGAATATTCACAAAAGTGCAAAATCAGTCAGGTCATGATTTCAAGTGCAAAAATTCAGGAGAGCAGTAAATGGAAAATAGTCATTTAAAAACAGGATCAAAATATGAATAAAAGCCAAGAACGGTAGTTTACATCTTGAATCAAAAGACATTTTCATTTGTCATTCAAATTAGATCCGTCCATGCAGCTGATTCTCAACATTTAGAGAATGAGTGTAGACACTCTTATAAATGTCCCTTACCCAGGACGCTCTGGTTCAATTGAAATGTGAGCATCTCCAACCAGAGATAGCCTCTGCATTTGTGCTCTGGGCACAACCCCATCACAACTACTCATTTGTCTCACCTTAAATTTATTCACTAAACTCTAGGATTGCCTAATTTTGAAAAAATATTCATATTATTGACTATAGAACTGTGACACTATCTCTAAACATGCAGTTTTAAAGCTCAATTCCCATTCAGTTTCCTTCCTCCTAACAAAGTTTAAAACATATTTTTCCAGACATAGGGTTGACACCACTCTTTTCCTGGTGAATTAGAATCTGTATATCTCCAAATTAATATATCTTTTTACAGTGGGGAAAAGCAAGCACAAGGTGTTGGTCACCTGGACTTCTTTGGGCCAGAATTTGCTGAAACGTATAAGCAATTGTTTTGAAATGAAGATGCATTGATTTCACTAAAATCCAGGGGTCCAATCACAGGACAGTCTAGCAGTTTTCGTTTGGTGATCATTGAGTCAGTTCCCTTTTCATATGCACACTCACAGAGCATCACTTGATCCCATTTCATTTCACCAAACCGCCATCACAGCGTCTGCTCTTGAGGCTTGTCTGACCAGTTTAAGCTTGAGACCGTGATGTAACTACACACTACTTCAGGTCACATCCATCTCTCAGTTTGACTGCCACGATCATCTCATTTAATTTCATAGCAGTGGTTAGTAAGGGTCTCCATAAGTGTCAACCTCATGACATTACCCTTCTGCACATCACTTTCCTAACAGGTTTGGTACATATGTTCTCAATGAGCTCCTGAGTGCTCCCTGCACTCTGAAGAAGCAACACATTGAACTCTAGACTCAGATGTTCTAGGTTTGTTTTGAAGTCCCCCATCTCCTGGGGTTGGGCTTGGTCGGTCACTTAACCAAGGTGTACTGCATCTCTCAAAATTCTGAAAGGTGGAAATGATAGACACTTTGGCTCCAAGGAAATGCAGTCATATTTGCTCCAGTTGTCAATTGTTGTACACGGAATAGACATACAACACTGCAGCTTTTTGTTTTTTATTTGTTGCTTGACTTCCCTTTTTGCTCTTTTGATGCACATCCATGTCTGAATTTTATGTCACTCTCATCTATGTTGCTTATTTGTATGTACTTCCTTTGCTCTGTTTGACACTGTATGAACGCCCTCTTCTATTGGTTAATATACCTATCAGTGTACGAGTACCAGGCTTTTTTGACAGCTCTGACTGTGTAATAATTTTGAGGTTAGTTTGTGTGGGGCCCCCTACATTGATATCAATCATTTTGGGTCCCTTGATTATCCTAGGATTCTCCATGTAAAGTGAGTAATTATTTTTTCCATTTATTTAAAAGATTAACTTGTCATTTGGATCAGGATTTCATTGAAATCCTGAAAGATAACATTTGGTAGTATTGATGTTTCCTTGTTCTTGAGCATCCTTGTCCGTGAACATGGCATATTGAGAATGTGAACAAACTTGCATGGGGAAAGATAAACATTCCAAAATCATGTCATCTTGCTGAACAAGAGAGACAGAAAATAGAGAAAGACACAAAGAAACTTTGGACCAATGCTGAGTGCGACCTGCACACTTCCTACTGAAGATGAGAGTCATATGGGAGCCACATTCTGTTTTCATATGGTTTGTTCCCTACCTTGCCGCCTGCATAACTCTAGCCTGGAACTCAATGACATAATCAGGGAATTCTATGGAAGCCTCTACTCTCAGTCTGTCTTTTCAGAAATACATCACCAAGCCTTTCTCTTCAGGCAACATTTGAAGAGTTTGCATAACCAGTTTGTCTGATCCAATTAAAATGTTTATCCTCTCACAGCACCCAATCGCTCCATCTTCCCTCAATCTCATTAGACCAAATCGCCAAGTCTCCCTGAGTTTCATCTGGACGCTGATCTTGAGGACCATCCGGCAGAATCATTTTGCTCAACAAAAAGCAGGCTGATTTATCTGAAGAATGTTTTCTTGTTATAATACAACTTTTTAAATGTAGGAAATATCAGAAATTGGCACAGCATGGTAATTTATATAAAGAGATTCTCTGAGGGAAAATGAGAGATGGAGAAGAATGCCAATATCACAATAGGAAAGCACCCCTCAACCTCCATTTGCACCTGCTCCTGGACCTGAGACCTGTGCTCTGTAGGTCGTGAACGCCCCCTGGGGGCCTGTTTCCTGCTTGCAGGTCAGTCTTGTATCCTGGTACAATCTGATTTCTCCTGGCTGTGATGGTAGCAACACAGAAATACAAAGGCGTCTCCTCGAATTGCAGGCTGTTCATACGCAGATACAGCATGTTCTTAGAGTTTTCTTTGGAGATAGTGAGTCTACCCTTTCACAGAGTCTTTGTAGTATGTACCACCACCCCAGATACTAATACGTGAGGCCCATTCCAGGTCCTTCCCCGAAACTGGTGGACCCACAGATCATGGCATAGCTACTGAAGAGAAATCTAGGGGTTGAAAAGGGGAGTCTCAGAGATGCCCCAGTCTGCCTCAAGTACCCCCATACTTCACTTGCTGTACATATGCAAGCAGAGCTATCCTGGGTTAGAAAACTATCAAACATATTCACCATGTTTCTCACTCAACGCCTAAGCACACAAACTTTTTCTCGACTTAAAAAATGTTTTTGAATTACCTGTTAAAATAGCAACCAGGATAAACCCCTTTCAGCACAGACTCATGCTGTCTGTGTTGTGCTCAGTTCTGATCACTGAATAGGGACTCCTGAGAATCCAGGAGCACTTCCAGAACTGCAGGGTTGGGGCTGTGTTGGCTTTCATCAACAAAGGGAGGGTGGATTTGCCAGCCCTTTTACTGCATAACAATAAATGAAGATGCATGACTTCTGAGATATTCGTGTTCTGTTCCTAGAACAGATCTGAGTGTTTTAGGTGTGTTGTGAAGGTCACAAGGATAATAACCTTAGAAATATGTTTTATGTGACTGTTCTATGCTAAATTATTATCACACATTAATTCATTTTATTGTTGTATTAAAACACAACACACACGATTATAGTGGTATGTCTCTGTTTTATAGGAATAATACTACAAACAGAAATATACAAACTGAAGTTTCTATATCTGTGAGGGATTCACAGCATGTTCCTTCTCAATATCCTTTGAGATTTTGGAAGGGGCAAGATTAAGACTGTAGAGTGGATGAGCAAAAGTTTTCAAATTAAATGATCAGGGTAGCTCTTGCTCCCCTTGAAGAATAAGTACAAAGTCATGAAAGGTAAAAGTTTTATACTTTGCACAGCTTCTTTGGTCTCTTTCTCACCGGTGCAATTTTCCATTTGCTTAAAACTTTTTCATATGAGCCCTGGTCATCATACCATAGCCTTTAAGGATTTCTATAAGATGACCCCCCCAGGATAGGGGTCCTGACAGGAAGTAGACCAATTATTTGGCAGTTTGAATGCCTTCTTCCCACTAAAACATCGTGTCCTGAATGAAGAAATGATTGGAGTTCTGGATCATGTGGTAATTGTGGTGGTTGTTGTGGATAGGTGCTACTGAGTCAGTTCTGACCCACAGGGACCCTATGCACAGCACAACAGAACGCTGTCTGCCACAGCGCCATGAGTACACATTGTTCTATGCTCGAGCTGTCTTGGAGGCAGATAATTTAGGACAAATGAGGATAAAATTTCTTCATAATTTAGAACAGAAAAACCTGTCATTTAAAAATATATTTTCTAGGAGAAATGGCAGAAAAAATACTAATAATATAATGAAACATTTCAAGATATGCTTATTCTCTTTTGAAATTGACCGTAGCTCATGCTTTGCTCATGATTATTTGCAAAGGAACACCTGACTGCCTTCATGCCAGAGGAAGCTGAGTTGGGACAAGCAACTGCAGGGTGTACATTTAGAGCTAGGCAGCATGAATTGATTCTAGTGCTCAACATCTTAGAGCATGAAAATGTGTATACCACAATTTATTCATCTCTCTTGGGACACATAGGTTGTTTCTATTTTCATTCTTTTTAAAAAATAAATTCAGGTTGGAACTGGACACACAGGGAATCCAGGGCGGAAGATCCCCTCAGGACCATTGGTGTGAGTGGCGATACTGGGAGGGTAGAGGGACAGTGGGTTGGAAACAGGGAACAGATTACAAGGATCTACATGTGACCTCTCCCTGGAGGACAGACAACAGAAAAGTGGGTTAAGGGAGACATTGGACAGTGCAAGATATGACAAAATAATAATTTATAAATTATCAAGGGTTCATGAGGGAAGGAGGAGGGAGGACGGAGGGGAAAAAAAGAGGACCTGATGCCAAGGGCTTAAGTGGAGATCAGATGTTTTGAAAATGATGAGAGCAATGAATGTACAGATGTGCTTTACATAATTAATTGTGATAAGAGTTGTATGAGCCCCTAATAAAACGTTTAAAAAAAAACAACAGGGCGGGTCCGACCATGGGAACCTGGGCGGGACCAACCATGGGAGCAGGGCAGGACTAGCCGGTAAACCCCGAAGGAGCCGGGAGGGTACTTCATCTAGACGAGGTTGGCTAGCGACTAAGTCCCCGCCAACTGACCACTTGGTTGCAGCACTGGACGCCATCTTGGCGAGGTCAGTAGAAGACCATGTACTCAGTTGTCCTGCAAGAAAATGGCTGAGTTGGGGGTCTGAGGGGAGAAAGCATGGGGAACTGGCATTCTGGAGAGAGACCAACCGGTTTAAACAACACAGCACTGGGCTAGGATGTTTCCTTGATAAACAATTAGTTGTTGATATCAAGCTCTTCCTTATGCACAATGAGTGTCCCTAGTCATTTTCTAGTCATCACGGAGTAACATAGAAGTGAACAGACCAAAATGTTGGGAATTTCAAGAACAAAGACCTTCATATTTTGATGTTGTTTTTGTTCTTGGGTGCCAGTGAGTTTCTTTCCACCCACAGATGTGCTATGCACAATTAAAGAAAATACTATCCGGTCCTGGAGCATCCTCCCAATTCTCCATATTTTTGAGCACATTGTTGCAGCCACAGTATCGGTTCATCTCCTTGGTGCTCTACCTCTATTGCTCTGCTCCTCTAATTTACAATGCATGACGTCCTTTCCAGTAGTGTTCTGCCCTGAAAACATGCTCAAATTACTTAAGATGGAGTACCATCATCCTTGCCTGTAAGGAGCATTACAACCATACTTCTTCCAAGACCGATTTTTTTTTTCTTCTCAGCAGTCCTTGAAATTCCCACTATTTCTCATCAGCCCCACTATTCAAACATATTGACTCTTCCTCGGTCTTGGTTATTCAATGTCCAACTTTCACATGTATACGAGCAATGTCCAACTTTCACATGCATACGAGTTGGGTCAAGCACACCTCAGTCCTCAAAAGTAATATCCTTGTTTATCAAGGCTCTAAAGAGTTCTTATGCAGCATATTTACCATATTCAACGTGTCATCTTATATTTTGACTTCTGCTTCCATGAGTATTGATTGTGGGTCCAAGCAAGACATAATCCTTGATAACTTCTCACTTTGTTCTATTTATCATGATGTGACCTATGAGTAAGTTGTGAGCATTCTGGTTTTATTTACTTTGAATTGTAACCCAAGCTGTGAGCTACAATCAGTGATATTCACCAAGTGCTTCAAGTCCTCTCCACTTTCAGCAAGCAAGGTCTTGTCATCTGCATATTGAAGATAGTTAATAAGCTTTCCTCAAAACTGATGCACCAATCTTCTTCACAGAAACCTGCTTCTTTGATTATTTGCTCAATGTATATATTCAACACATATGGTGAGATGATACTACCCTATGACACACCTTTTGTGATTTGAACCAGGCAGTATGCACTTGTTCTCTTGGTTGAACTCACTCTTGATCCGTATACAAGTTCTGCCTGAGCACAATGAAGTTTTCTGGAGTTCCTTTCCTCCTCAAGGCTCTCTGTGGTTTTTTTGTGGTCCATATATGTCATGGCATAGTAAGTAGAACACAAATAAACATTCTTTCTAATAAACTCTGCTTTCAGCCAAGACCCAGCTGACAGAATTAATGTTGTTCCACGTCCTCTCTGAATCTGTCCTGAACTTCTGGCAGCCCCTGTCAATGTATTGCTGCAACTATTGTTGGATGATTTTGCTTGCTGTCAATGATATTATTCTATATCTGAAAATTCTGTTGGGTAACTTTTCTTTTGAATGAGCTCAATTATGTATCACTGTCTTAAATATTTCATTGCATAGAGGAGTCAGTGCTTACGGTGTTTCATCTGCTTGTTGGAACATTTCAATTGGCATTCCCCTATCCAGGGCCTAGTTTTTGACAAATACCTTTAACTTTTTCCTTCATTCACAGAGGTTCATACTCGTATGCTAGCTCTTGAAACGGTGAACTGTTGACTAGTACCTTATGGTACCGTATCTGTATGTAACCTTTTGATCTTCTGTAGATGGTTATTGAATCATTCATTATTTCTCCCATAGAATTTTTCTATATTGCAATCAATAGTTGATTTTTAATGTAGTTCTTTGAGTTCTGGATATTAAAAACATAAGCACAGGGAGTTCTGGGAAGATGGTGACTGAGTAACACATACCTGAGAGACTCTGCAGAAATCAGCCCAAGCTTGAAGGTAAAGAAGCAGCCATCTAGCTCAGAAGCAACAAAGCCCCTATGGAAAAAGCACATCAGCCTGCATGATACCAAGGTGCCAAAGGGATCAGGTATGAGGCATCAAAGAACATAAAATCCTATCATTGTGCACTCATCTCCATGATATTATTGCTGAAGACAAATGGGTGCATAAGCAAATGTGGCAAAGAAAGCTGATGGGGGCCAGCTATCAAAAGATACAGCATCTGGGGTCCTAAAGACTTGAAGATAAAGAAGCGGCGATCTAGCTCAGAAGCAACAAAACCCACATGGAAGAAACCCTACAGCCTGCGTGATCATGAGGTGCCAAAGGGATCAGGTATCAGGCATCATGAGAACAAAAAAAATTACATCTTTGTGAATGAGCGAGAGTGCGGAGTGGAGACCCAAAATTCATCTGTATGCAATTGGACATCCCCTCACAGAAGGGTCGCAAGGAGGAGACAAGCCAGTCAGGGTGCAGTGTAGCAATGATAAAACATACAACTTTACTTTGTTCCTAAATGCTTCCTACCCCCACCCCCCAACATCATGATCTCAATTCTACCTTACAAATCTGGCTAGACCACAGTATGTTCACTGGTACAGATATGAACTAGAAACACCGGGAATCCAGGGTGGATGATCACTTCAGGACCAGTGGTGAGACTGGCAATTCGCGGAGGGTGGAAGGAATGTGGGGTGGAAAGGGGGAACTGATTACAAGAATCTATGTATAACCTCCTCCCTGGGGCATGGACAACAGAAAAGTGGGTGAAGGGAGACATCAGACAGTATAAAACATGACAAAATAATGATTTATAAATTATCAAGGGTTTATGAAGAAGGGAGGAGAGGGGAGGGAGGGGAAAAATGAGGACCTGATGCCAGGGGCTTATGTGGAGAGCAAATGTTTTGAGAATGATAAGGGCAATGAATGTACAGATGTGCTTTACACAATTGATGTGTGTATGGATTGTGATAAGAGTTGTATGAGCCCCTAATAAAATTATTTTTTTAAAAGAAAACACAAGCACAGGGGCATAAAGTACACATAAGAGCACACATACACCCAGGAAGAGAAAGTAAGAAGAATGTGTAAGTCAAAAGTAGAGAACATTTTCTTGTTGGAAGAGGGTATAAGTAACAATTTTTTTCACAACCGTTCATAGTCTCCAAGTCTTCCTAGTTTTTACTCTCCTGAGGGCCCCACACTTTTGTGGGTTCTGAGGAACTCCGGGACCCAATCCTTTTGTTACATTGAGGTTTCTGTCTGGGCTCCGGTTACCTTTTCCCCCTGTATGTGCTCTGAGGAGGAGACATGGATGTTTGTAAGGTCCTAGCACAGAACTACGTTCACAATGTCTCCATAAGAACGATGGCAAGTCAGATCAGATTAATCCCCCCTCCCTTTAGCAAAGACCCACCCCAAAACTAACAGTCCTCATGAATAATAATCATGGAATACACCTGAGTGTGCTGAAACTTAAGGTGCATGTTTTTTCTTGGCAAATCCAAAGTCAAGATAAAAGGAAAATCAACAGCAGAACATGAGTAGAGGACTGAAGTTTTGGAGTTCAGAGCAAAGAGAAAACTTCAGCCACAGAATTGACCCTCTAATAACATTCCCTACTCTGATCTTGGGTTTACCATTTGAAATCCTTGGATCATACTCTGAAGCCCATGATTTTGGGACAGCAATCATCTGTGCCTCCCACACCAGGGTGTTTCAGCGTTAAGTTCAACAGAACAGTTCAGTTCCTTTAATAACACCATTGCTGGAGACCCTACTAAGTTGAAGTAACCCTGGGACGGTGCTGAATGTCACAAGCTATTAGCCCTTTCCCATTTCCTGTTATTTGCAAAGTGCCCCCATCCATGACAGAGCCTGAGCTAAAGATGTGGTGTTTTGTTTTGTTTTCTTAAATACACAAATTAGAGTGTGATAAATAATACATAAGCATTAGACAGTCATAGCACAACATTGCCTGGGATGTCATTAAATGATTACATGATCTCAGCACAGTTGTCAGACTCTGTGTTCGTGTTTATGCTGGTATCATATAGTATTTTCCCTTTTGTGATTATCTAGTTTCAGTCAGTATAATATTTTACAGTCTGTGTCATGATATGATGTGCTTTGTAGTTTCTCCAGTATTTTTTAGACATGTCTTGTATCCCATTGTGTGTATGTACCAAAGTTTCTTTATCCAATTTTCTACAGATGGGCTTTTGGGTTATTTCCAATTTCTTGATATTGTGAACAGCGCTCTGATGAACATGGAAGTGCATATGTCTGTCCATAACACGCCATCTCACTCCTTTAGGATATGAATCCACTAAAATTTTGATGGATTGCATGCAATTTATTATCCCATTTGTTTGTAGTATCACCATAGAGTATTGCAGAGGGGTTTGGGACCACCAGTAACAGTGGTTAAGAGTTCCGAACTCTCTGCTTCTTCTCCAGTATATTTTTTGTGGTTTTAATTTTCTTATTTTTAAGTGGGTTATCATTATCAGTGTAAGGCTATTTATCTTTTTTCCCATTAAATATATATATATATATATCATTTTTTATTTAAGGGTTTCTATTTTTTCCTGAAAATCATGCCATTGTGTTTACTGTGGCTGTGCAATATTTTTTGAAGTTACATAGTAAGAGGGATCTTACTTTTTTCTTCTTCTTTTGGAGTTTATTGCTTATCCTGCATTTCTTACCTCTTACTTTGACATTGGTAATTACTTTTAGCATTTCTCTGTAGAATGAAGTTGTCATTTGGTCGGTATTGTGTTGCAGTTAAAGATTGTTTTGATGAACATTTCTATTCATATGATATTGACTCATATCCATGAACATGGACTATTCTTCCATTTGTGTAGGTCTCTTTGGGTTTCTTGTTGTTCTTAGGTGCCATTAAATTGGTTTCTGACTGATAGCGACCCCACGCAAAACAGGAGGCAAGTCCCTCTAGCTGCCATCTTGGGTCCCCGCGTGTGCGCGCCTAATCTCAGTTGGTCTGCAAAGACCCCCTGAGCGCCAGCCCTAGTTCCCCGCACGGCCCATTTCCACTCCAACAAGATGAAAGAGACGATCATGACACAAGAGAAACACTCCAAACTGCAGGCACAAGTGCGCATTGGTTGGACAGGAACTGCCCGCAGAAAGAAGATGGTGGTTCCCAGAACAGCCACAGCAGATGACAAAAAGCTGCAGTGCTCCTTCAAGAAGCTCAGGGTAAACGATGTCTCTGGTATTGAAGAGGTGAATATGTTTACAAACCAGGGAACAGTGATCCACTTTAACAACCCCAAAGTCCATGCATCACTGGCTGCGAACACCTTCACCATCACCGGCCATGCTGAGACAAAGTAGCTGACAGAGATGCTCCCCAGCATCTTGAACCAGCTGGGCACAGACAGCCTGACTAGCTTATGGAGACTGGGTGAAGCACTCCCAAAACAATCTATGGATGGAAAGGCCCCACTTGCTACAGGAGAAGATGATGATGATGATGAGATTCCAGAACTTGTGGAGAACTTTGATGAGGCATCCAAGAATGAGGTTCACTGATTTGAGTCGCTTCTGGGGAAGATGAAATTTTAGGAAAGGACTTGGAGGTACTATTTTATATCACTGCTTTTTAAATTTGTTTTGTGTATGCGTCTGATAAAATCTAGATCTCTAATATTTTTAAACCCAAGCCTTTCGGACTTTGCAGCTCTTTTACTTTTTTTCTTATACATGACTCATTCTTTGCAGCCAGATACGCTAAAGAAGCCTGGGAATAAAATTTGAAACAGGTTAATAAAATGCTTTGCCTAGTAAAAAAAATTTAAAAATAAATAAAATTTTAAAAATAAAATTTTAAAAAAGTGGGAGGCATCACTGCCCAGAGTGCTACTCTCGTACTTGTTCTGATGTTTGAGCCCATTGTGGAAACTACTGTCAATCCATTCTGTTGAGAGCCTTCTTCTTTTTTTGCTGCCCCTATACTTTACCAAGCCTGACATTTTATTCCAGCAACTGTTCTCTTCTGATAACATGCCCAAAATATGTGCAACAAAGTCTTGTCATCCTGGCCTCTAGGGAACATTCTGGCTTCAGTATTCTATGATTTTCTTTGCACACATATTTTTTATTTCACTGCATTGTTTTGCTCCTGGTTACTTCATCATTTGTGTGGCTCCTGTAAATGATATTATTTACCTCATTGCTTTTCCCCAGAGTTCTCTTCATTAGTATAGAGGAATCCTTTTGATTATTTTTTCTGTTACTCTTATATCATGCCTGCCACACTGTTGAATATTTTTATTACTTCACACAAACTTTTGTCTTTTTTTCCTGTATATAAAATTATATCTGAATAATGAGAGATGTACTTTTTGTTTGACCACTTGTATTCCTTTTAAGTCGTTTTTTCATGTAATAATTCTCACTAAGATTTCCAGCACAAAGGCAAATAAGAGTGGTGATAGGAAGCATATTTGCCAGGGTTTGCAAGGAGAATGCTATCAATTTTCCCCATTGAGCACGATATTTGAAGTAAATCAGTGGCACATTACAACAAGAATGAAAATGTTAATTGACAGGATATTTATTTAATATAATATTCACACACATATATATGAACAAAAATTACTGCAAGGGTGCAGAAAAGATTATTAAATAAAAATATTGTTTGTATACATATTCTCATTCAAGGCCAATATATACATGGACTCAGGGCTTCTGTCTTTCTGACACACTGGGACAAGGGAAAGATTTTAGCATTAAAGAGCACTGTTGTCAAATCCAGTACTGAGGTGAATCTGATCCAAGCAATAGAGCTGCATGGAAGATTTCATATGCACGGGAAAACTGTACAATGAATAAGGAAGAAAGATACAGAGTTGATCCTTTGAATTAGGTGTTGGGCTGAATATTGAGTATATCACTGACTACCAGAAGAATTAAAAAGATCTGTCTTAAGGATGTATCATAACAATGTTCCTTATAATTTTGGATGTTGACAGTCATATTACAAAGTGTGCACAAGACTTCAGGAGGGACCAGCCCTCCTGAATGTTTATTTCGAAGTAGGGGATAAAAAGATGGATTGACACTGTAACAATGGGGTCAGACTTGCCAAATATCATGATGGCTTTAGGACCAGACGGTGTTGTGTTTTGTTGTGCATAGGGTCGCTATGATTAGGAATCAATTCAATGACATCTGACTCAGTTTGGATTGAGGAAACATGATTTCCTAATCAGTAAAAATTTACCTAAAATTTATTGCTCAAAAAATGAAGGTTTAAATATTGAACTGAATCGCTGTTCTATGATAACTCTTCTTGCTTAAGTATAACCTGGAGTTACAAAGGACAAGAAGTAATGTTCTTGCCTAAGACGTTTGCTGAGTGGGAAGACTGAACATGAGATGCAAAAGAGAGCTTGAAGTTCCTCTGCAGCCGCTCCTACAAGGTTTCTTCGCGATGTGCAAGCTGAGCACCTGCTGCATGTCCACTCTTTTCCTGAAAGGAATGTTTGTTTCTAGGCTCACTGTGATTTCCACTCACTGTGCTTCTTATAGAATAACACATGATCGTGTCCTCTGCATTCAGGTCTATCAATGATAGAGAGACTGTGTTTGTGAGGTTGTCCCTGTAAATTGTGAATCTCCCTTGAAGAGTACTCTCACTTGGTTGATTCACTTGTGTCACCCATCAAGCCCCATCTCTGGAGCTTGCCACACCCAGTTCCTGGCATAATAAGAGAAGGTAAATCCAGAAGCTTTACAGAATAATTTCAGTGAAGGCTTATTACTTTACAGGCTGTGTCACATCCCTCACCTGTGCAGACTCCACGAGCTGAACTTCACCCCGGACACCTGCACAAAGAGAGCAGAGACTAAGCTCAATCTAAACTGCAGCATTTAGAGCAGACCTGATGTCGGAGGGACATCACCTTTGACAGTGATGAGAAGCTAGAAACCCAGATTAAGCTGTTGCCATGATGTGGACAGTGGGAAAGAGAACAGACCAGGAATGCTCCTCCTGGACCTGTACACAGAGAGCATCAAGTGCTGCTCATGATCAGAGGAGGAGGGACTGCATTTGCATATTTTTGTTCCAATAGACATTTAGGAACCACCCACCATGGATTCTGGAGACCTGATGCTCTATGTTCAGGGTTATTCTGCTTGTTGATCTACTGACCACATAGAAGTAGAAAGGAAGTGCTTTCACCAAAACAACATATAGAAAGTAGGATGGGTAAGAAAAGATAAATGCAAATGGCACCAATGAGAAAGGGAGAAGATTATCAGAGTCTTTGCAGGACAGGCTTGGGGAACTCCCAGTCTATGTCACGGTTCATTTGCAGACTTGTGAACAAGATAATGTGTTCATTGTGTGGTATTTTCATAGTGTGAGCCCATATCACTAATTATATCTAGTTAGAGTCTGCAGAGGAAATGAGAATCCAACTGTCGTCTGTGCTTCATTTAGGGTGTCAATCACTGCCCTCTCAAATAAGGCTAAGTGTTTGTTGCTAATTTGAGAAACCCAATTGTCTTCTTTGCCATGGGTGTAGTGTCAGGTTTCTAATGTCATGATGGCTTTGTTCCAATTTCTCCTATAACAGCCCTTGATGAACTTATCTAAAGGGACCCCTCTATGATGCTTTGTGTTTATGGAAAAAATTGAATGAAAATGTCCCTTTGTGTGAAGAAACAATCAAGTGACACTTGGTATAAAAAATTAATGGCTGTTTCTCAATCCTGATAATTTCTGGGAAAAGATCACCTGGGATGACATAAATAATTGGTGATACACTGCTGATAATGTGGATACTATGGTCATTGTCTCTGATACTGGGACTTGATAATACTTCTAAATCAGCTAGAATAAAATAGTGCTTTAGTTAGTGTGTGTATCCTTGTTTACATTATCTTTTTGTTTACAAGTCAACAAATGGAACACTGAGGAAGATAATCCTGGGGTCTCCCTTGGTGGAGCTTATCCATATGTTCCACATATGAGCAGTGTCCTGGAAGTTACTAAAGATGTTGGGGTGAGATATCTCCGCTTTAAGTTTGGTTAATACTATTATCAGATGAAAACCTACTAATAGCTCCTGGAAATAGAATAGGAACAGAGTATGTAGATTTATCAAACAAAGTATATGCTGTGTGTAGCAAACAAGTTTGTACATAGAGTTAGAATTATCTGTGGCTTACGCATGAGCTTATGTGCCTTTGATTTTTTAATTCTCAAAAGAATCAATAAAAGGATAGAAAGTTTGAACTCAGAGCTATCAGAGATTTTCAACCTCCAACATTTTTTTTTTACTAAACTGTGAAAACTTTGGAAAACATTGATTTAGACTCAGTGACATTATGTACAATAGACCAAAACAATGCTAAGACCAGCGTGTGAGAAACTGGGGATCGGGAAGAGGATGTATGCAGACAAATTCTCTATGCTCATAATGAAGATTCTGGAAAGCCAAAACGCTGGTGATGGAAGGCCTTCACATTTGTGAGTTGGAGATTAATCCCAGTCATAGTCTCCTAATGAAATATCATCTCCCCATAATATTCTACAACAATAATACTACTATAAAAATATTTTTAAAGCACATGGCTGGTCTTTATGTGGTCTAAGCCTCTTATATATAGGAGCAGACATGCTTCTATTGTTCTCCCTGATCAAGGGGTTGTCAAATCCCCTCTGCCTGCCCCAGTACTGATATTGGGTTCCACACACAATGAGCTCAGGAATATCTAGGGCAAGACACCACCCACGTTGTTATGTGTATGATTGTTGAGGTTTGCTAGCACCAAGTTATTTAAATCTTTTGGGAATTCAAACTCCCTCTCTTGTTCCTGGCTTCACAGTAGAGGTACACCCTTGCACGCTTTGTCTACTGCCTTTATTATTTACTTTTAATTGTACAATTGCTCCTCAGGAACCATTTGGTTGTGAGACTGGACCTTACCAATGGCTCCCTAAGCTAGGGATCTAGAGGAAAATCTCCCAGAGGAGAGCGCAAATTTATGCGATGTTTGTGCAACCCCAACCGAAGCTAGAGTGCGTTTAGAGAATAGTTTTGAAGTGAGAAACTGGTTGGGGGATTGGTAAAATATTAAACAAAAATGGGGCAAAATGAAAGTAAATTTTAAAAACTTATGGTATTATGGTCACCCACTTACTGACCAAACAAACAAATGAACAAGGTGCAGCAGCAACAAAGAAAAGGATGCCGGGTTTTCAGCAAGTAGTGAAATGTATAATCCATGGTTTCTGGGGCGGGGGTTGGGGAGGCTGCAGATATCTAGGAATCTGGCAAAAGGTTGCTACAAATTTAAGTAAAATACACAGGCAGGGAGAACATATCCTTATGGAGACCTGGGATGTGTGGACAAAATTTAAAATGGTTTCAGAACCTCTGCAAACAGAGACCCAAAAGAAAGGCTAGCCAGTGTAGTACAAAGTCTTGTGTGAGTTATCCAAATTCTTGAAAGCAGACTAAGTCACTGCAAATGAGTATGAAATAGTTGAGGAAGCTTTAGCAGAGACTGAAAGAACCGAATCTGATTCTAGGGAGAACCTCATGGCCAGAGCCTCTGCGCCCCCTGAGTAATGCTGCCCTGGGAGCTCAAAAGCCATAAAACAACAGAGGAAGCCAGATTAGCTTTCCCTGTTACTGTAATGGAAAGACAGCGGAATGCAGACAAACCAAAGTATAGGAGGAGCGCCATTTGAGTGGCTTTCCCATTGAGCTGCTGAAAGACATCCAGCAGGCAGTTGCAGGTGAAGGTGCTGACTCCCCTTTGTGTTTAGTGTAATTAAGTCACTAGCTGCGGTTGGGTGTCTAGTCACCACCAAAAAGAACATTTTAACCAAGTCTTGCCTTTCTCCATAAAATTACTTACAATACCAAATTTGGTTATTTGAAATTGCTGAAACACAGGCTTACTTGAACATAGAGGCAGAGCAGATATTGGGGACTGGGAATGTTATCGCCTTGGAAGCGCAATGGCAGATTACTGAATAAGCATTGTCACAGATATGTTATGTTTGTCTCCAGGCCTGGGGAAAGCTAGTGCCATTTGGGAAGAAGCGACCCAGCCACACTTCTATACGCCTGTGTAATGAGGAGCCCCATATAGATTTTATGTCCCTTTTTCAGGATGCTGTTCGTAAGAACCTCAATAATGAAGATACGGTGGGTGGATAGTCTAATACAGATTCTAGCTTAAGATAATGCTGATATCCGTCCCAGCAAAGAGTAGAGCACGCTTTCAGACTTCCTTAAGATTTGCAGAGGAGTTGGGTACGAGGTACAAAGAGCGGGCCTTCTAGGGCTGCTAGGCATAATTACAAAAGCCTAAGGTGGGGGAGGGTGTTTTAACTCTAAAACGGTCTGACATTTTTAAAGCGAGTACCAGCAATGTCCATCAATTCGCCAGGCAACTAAAGGTGGCACCGGGTCAGGGCCCAGCTGGGTTGAAGGGAACCTGCACTTTGCCACCGCTGCAAAAAGGGAATCATTGAGCAAATGAATGACGCTCAAAATTCAGCAGTGATGGGGTTCTGTCAGGGAACACTACCCACCCACGAAAAGGGGAGATGGGCGTGCTCCAATGCCCACCCAACAAACTTGGGGAACACAATTACTACCCAGCCAGCACACAATGCATTGAACCTCAGTCAGAACCTATCATGGAGTTCTGCCACCAGAGGGAGCTCAAAGACATATTTGACTAGCCAAAAAGATGTTCAGCTTTACCAGAAGGACTATCAGCATTTATTACGACGTTGTATTGGGGGACCACTGCCAAAAGTATCAAAAGGCTTTGCTAGGAAATCCACCCTAAATGCTCAGGGTGTTTAAATTGTTACGGGGTTTGTTGAGCAGAATTATGAAAGTGAATTTTGAACTATGATTTAATCTGAAATACCACAGATTATATATTAAAAAAGGTGATTGCATCGGCCAATTATTTTTAGTTCCTTCTGGTCCTATTGATAAAAACTGATACTACTCGAGAAAGAGCACCAGAGGAGTCAAATGTGCCCACAGCTAGTGAAGTGTTTTGGAATGCTATTCTGTCTAAGCAAGCGCGTCCCTACATAGAATTGAGAATTGAAGGCAAAGGTTTTCAGGGCTTTTAGATTCAGGAGTGAATATCACAGTTATGATCCATAAACAATGTTAAAAGCATGGTCCTTAACCACCCCTGGCTTCAGCATGGGGGAATGAAGAAGTTGACCAGGATAAGATATGTCATCGTGATAAGATCCTACAGTGCATGGGGCCTCAAGGGTAGTTTGGTTCAATTAAACCTGTAGTGAATTTTACCCCTATTAACGTAGGGGGAGGAATCTCTTTCAACAGTGGGAGCGCTAGATTGTGAACACGGGGGTTTCCATAAAACAAACGAAACAAAATGGGGAAAGCACTGCTGAGCAGACCTTACATAGTACACATCCCCACGCACCCACCCACCACCCCGCTAGGCTAGCATCAAGCAAATCGCTCAAAGTTAGTGCTCCAAGTGCCTTGGAAAGTTCTATCTGGTCAGTGAATTTTTTGTGAAACTGTTTCACTGGAGCCTCGTTGTGTGTGATGGCAGATTTAAAAGAACGCCGTGTGGAGGTGAAATGTTTCATACTAGGCGGGGGGGGGGAGTTTGCAGAAACTCTTGTGATGTTGAACACAGCTCCCACGGACTGTGCTATGGGAAAAACTCAAGTGTGTGAGTGGTTTTCTCATTTCAAAAGAGTTGAAATGCTGATGGATGACAAACCTTGTTCTGATCACCATTAACTTCCCAAACGGATGAAAATGTCAGCTCATCGTGCATTTGGAGTTAATCAAACCAGATCGGACTGTTAATCAAGCGTTCTATTCAGAAGTTCCGAAAAGATTGTGTAACATCTGTGACCAAAAAAGCCCTGATCTTTGGCAGATAGGGGACTGATTCTGCCACCACGACAATGCACCTGCTCATGCACCTGTTTCAGCGTGGCAGTTTTTGGGGGTAAAAACAGTATGCCTCTCTTGCCCCACACACCTTACTCACCTGGACTCATTCCATGTGAATTCTTTTTATTTCTGTGGCTGCAGAGGGACATGAAAAGACAGGGATTTGAATACATAGAAGAGGTGAGGGGGAAAAAATGAGGGAGCTGCTTTCAGTCATCCAAACGTGTTTGAAAAAGGTTTCCAAGAGTGAAATACAATTTTAGAGTTATGAAGTATAAAGGAAAGTACACAGCTATTACAGGTATTACATGTAAAGGAAAGTACTTTGAAATTGATAAGGTTGCTTTGTGGGAAAAAATGAAAAAAAAAAATCCATTTTCTTGTATACTCCTCTCGCCCAGGCCCCGATTACTCCACAAACCTACATAGTGCAGAACATGGTGAAACATATGGGTCATAAGGGAAGAGGCCTTAGAAAGAATGAACATGCAGACCTTTCTCCAATCGAGGTCACTCCCCAAAATGACTGCCACGGCCTAGGATATTGAAATTTTTAATTGGGACTTCTCTTTTCAGTCCTGAACCCATTAAACTACATTGTAAGTCAAAGGACCCAATGAGCCCTTTATAAAGAGAAAGAACAGGCTTTGTATGCCTCGGTCCAAGAGCAGCCCAGAAGTCATATTGAAGTCCACAGAACAGCCCGATTTTGCATAAGATGTTACCTATCTAACTGAACACATTCCAAACCAAAGTAACTCCCTGAAATTGCTCACAGTGCCTTAAAAACTCCATTATTAACACAGACAGATGAGATGAGAGGCGATTATGTGGAATGCACCTCATTTAGCTTCATTAATGCATTTTTTTTCTTTGCCCCCAAAGCTTCTAACAAAACCAGTGCAGATAAACAGATTTGTGCCCCTACAGAGAAAGCATATCAGGAGAGAGTCTGGCGGAGCAACCACAAAGGTGTTTGTAATCCCAGATTGTTAATTGCTCTTGGGAAAGGCTTTGGCTTTGCGTCTTAGCAGGTAAGACAAATTACAGGCAGATTCCTTGGCTGAGAGTGTGATCCAGGAAGAAGCAGTTGCTGAAAGCATGACGTGGAGACCTCGTTCCAATTGCTGATAATATGTCCAAAGTAAGTAAGATGAAGTCTTGTCATCATTGCTTTTATGGAGCATTCTGGCCTTACTTCTAAACATACAGAATATTTACAATAAAATAAACAATATTTGCCTTTCTTAGACATATAATCATTTCAAACATTGCTGATGTTGCCAGAGAGACACTCCCAACCTATTCAAAAACTGAACACTTTATGTATAAGTGACTGGAGAGTTACAGGCTGTTTAATTACTAGAATATCAGATCATGGACTTGCAAACTCAATTGATGTTCAATAGTGATTCTAACATTACAAATTTCTATATACCCTTATCCCTATAATGTAACCTTTCTTGTACTCCAATTATAAATCATTTGCAAGGATTTAAGTGAAACATATCATTAGATAACAAACAGCTGAAAGATATGTTCTGTACATTTAAGATTGGGTTAAAAACATCCCCTACCTCTAACATGACTAAACAATTGGTGGAGGAGCTGGAGGAGCTCAACTCCAGAGGCTGGACTTAAAGTATCTCTCACAGCTTAGGTTCTGACCGGACAGTATTACTTGTCATTCATTTTGTTTTGGCAGCCAGAAGTCTTCTGATGTATATAGAGAAGCCATTTTTAATTTAAAACATAAAAGAAAAGGGAGACGGAGTTACCAGCAAAGAGATGGCCACTAGTGCCAAAGCAAACTTTTACAATAAGGACAAAGACTGGGAAGCCCGGGTTCAGGGGAAAGAGAGAGGAAGAATATTAGGCATGTGCAGGTACTGGCTGTCATCGCTAACCAATGCCCATGGACAGCCTCCTAGGTTTTCAAGACCCCTGAACAAGGCACTAGGTGTTATGTGTTCTGTCGCCCAGGTCACTGGGCAAGGGATTGCCCTAATGGGAACAGGTCACCACGAGGGCCACATTATCAATGCAAACAAACTGGCCGTGGGGCAGCACATTGTCCTATTGGAGACACCCAGGAGGGGAGGTGCCCCCAGGCTAGTGTGCAGCTGCTAACTGAGGATTGAAATGGTCTGGCCCAGAAGGTCCAGCATGAGGAGATCGCATTTTCTGGGCTGGAGCCTCAGGTGAGCATAGATATGGCAGGTAAAGGATTGAATCAGGGTTGTATCCTCTCACTACATTTATTTAATCTGTATGCTGAGAAAACCATCAGAGTAGCTGGTTTGTATGAATAAATGTATCAGGATTGGATGAAGGCTTATTAACAACTTGTGGTATGCTATGAGACAACCGTTCTTAATGAAAGTGAGGAGGCATTGAAGGGCTTGCTGACGAAGATCAGAGATTTTAGTCTTTTGTATAGATTACAACTCAATATAAGGAAGACCAAAATACTCACAACTAGACCAATAGGTAACATCACACTAAATGGAGAAAAGGTTGAGGTTGTCATGGATTTTGTCTTATTTGGATCCATAATCAATGCTAATGGAAGCAACAGTCAAAGATCAAAACAGATTTCATTGTATAAATCTGGTGCACAAGGCCTCTTTAGAGTACTGAAGAGCAAGGATGTTGCTTTGAGGAATAAGGTGTTCCTGACCCAAGCCATGATATTCTCAATTGCATCATGTGCCTGTGAAAGTTGGACATTGAATGAGGAAGAATGAAGAATCAATGCATTTGGATTGTGGTGGAGAAGAATATTGAAAATACCGTGGACTGCTAAAAGGACACACAGATCTGTATGTTTAGAAGTTAGGCCAGAATGCTCCATGGAAGCGAGGATGACAAGACTTCACCTTACATACTTTGGACATATTATCAGGAGAGAGCAGGGCCTGGAGAAGGACATCATGTTTGATAATGTTGATGGGTGGTTAAAAAGAAGGCTCTCAACGAGATTGAGTGACACAGTGACTTCATCAATGGACTCGGACTTGGGAAAAATTGTGAAGGTGGTAGAGTACATGCAGTATTTGGTTCAGTTGTGCATAGGATCGCTATGGAATTGAAGCAATTTGATTGCTCCAAACAGCAACAAGAAGCAGATCATGAGTCCTGTGTCCTAAAGAAGGCATCACTGGGTGGGCTCAAACTAACCCCTCAGACATGAGTGTACTCTTCACAATTAGCACTACCTAGGGACTGCATTTTCCCTGCATCTAATTGTAACATCTCTTCTTGGGCTTTAGCAGATACCTGATGCTGGGGGCGCCTGTCAAGGTCTCCCCCACCCCATAACGGACAACCGCTTTTTCTGCATGTGAGAATGTTTCATATTTCTAAAATAAAATGTTTGAATTAGGAGATATCAGGGGCGGGTACATAATCACGAAATAAACATAGAGAGATTCCCTGGGGAACAGTGAGATGGGACAGACTCCACAAGATGAAACCACCTTGTGCTGCTGGGACTGATCCTGTGCTCTGTGGGGCCTGTGCTCCCCCTGGAGACATGTTTCCTCCCTGCAGGGGAGGTTTGTGTCTGGGCTCTCACTGACTTCCCCTCACTGTGTCTCTTGCACAGTAATACGTGGCTGTGTCCTCGGCTTTCAGGCTGTTCATCTGCAGATACAGCGTGTTCTTGGCGTTGTCTCTGGAGATGTTGAATCGGCCCTTTACTGAGTCTGTGTAGTATGTACTACCACCAGTATTATAAATGGTTGCGACCCAGTCCAGGCCCTTCCTTGGAGCCTGGCGGACCCAGCTCATGGCATATCTACTGAAGGTGAATCCAGAAGCTACACAGGAGAGTCTCAGAGATCCCCCAGGCTTTCTCAGATCACCCCCAGACTCCACCAGCTGCTCCTCACTCTGGACACCTGTAAACACAGAGGCATCATGATTAGATCACACACATTCAAGCTAATGTTATCACAATTATACTTACAGTAATATCAAATTAGACCATTCTACATGGTCTACAATGATTACCATGTAAAATGGCCAAAATGAAAGTCAAAGTTGGGGAAAAATTCATTATGTGTCTTCTGGAATAGCTCCTGTGCAAAACTGGAAACAGCAGAGACCCCAGAGACTGGGACTGTGCTCTGAGATCTCCTACATCAGGGGCTGGGGCCGGTTTATCAGTAAGCCAAGAGCAGAATTTGCATGTCCCCTGATATTTAGAAGCAGAGGAGTAGAGAATATGAACAAGAGTTCTCCCTCAGACTCAGAAACTCAAGCACTCTCAAAGGACAACAGAGCTCTTACTCTGTTTATGAGGCATTGCTTTACTTGTTATATGTTATCAATATATTTTAAAAGTAGTTTTACATTTATGAACTTTATATAACATACACAATAACCATTATGGCATGAGAGGTAACAGCGCATTCTGACTTGTTCCCCTTAAGATGTGGATGCAGGTGCATATACTGGATGGCTCTACTATCTCTTTCTTGTTGGAAACATTATTGGTTTCCTTACCTACCAAGAATTTTCACATTTCAGTGACATTTCTAAACAGTGTGCATGCAGTTGTTCATAAAACATGCCCACACACCATGCACAATAGTGCTTCCGCTCTGCTTTCTTAACTGGGAGATTCCGGCCCTCTTTCTTTTGTCATGATCAGGAAAACTGGATATTTGTCATTTAACTTCATCTTTTCAGATAGTTTTTGTTTAATTGGCTTACTTCCTTTGTTCCTGCTATTTCATTTATTTGAGTTCCTTTATTTATTATGTTCCCCATACTAATCTATGATATGGCATACTTCATCTTTATCTAGTTTCATTAGATGGAAACTAAGGTAATTCATTTCATAATTTTGTTTCTATAATTTGCATGTTTGTTGTTATGAATTCTCCACTACATTCTCTTCTATTGAATTCCACACTTTTTAGAATTACATTTTAATTTTAATTCAGAACAGCCATCAAGGACATGAAACCCATTGAATTCATGTTAATGATTTCAACAATATTTGTATTTATTGATGTATTTATCACTCTGACTCACTCATTGCATTGAGTCAATGCAGACACATTGCAACCCTATAGGAAAGGGCAGATTTGAGCATTTCTGAAACTGTAACACTTTATGGGAACAGAAAGCTCCATGTTTCCCTGTGGAATAGCTGGTGGTTTTGAACCCCTGAACTTTCAACTCACAGGTTAAAGAGAAGCCACAACACCACAGGGTTCATATATGCATGCATCCACATATTTAATTGTGTTTATTTATACAACATATGAATGGACATTGAAGTTGATGTGTTTTGTAATAAACATTACGGAAGAGAGAATTCTTGGAGGAAATGATTTGGAGGGAAAGGAAGCCCTAGATGCCAACAAGGAGGTCCTTGCCCCCATGATTTTCCCATTGCCCCGGAAGCCTGGCTCCTGTGCTTTGTGCAGCCCACGTGTTCCTATACACCAATGTCATTATTGTAGGGAAGCTTGTGCATGGGATGGCACTGAGTCCTCTCACTGTTCCTCTCACACAGAAATGGATGCTGTGCCTTCAGTTGTCATTGAGCTCAGCTGGGGGGAGAACTAATTCGTGGACATGCTTTTTGTGCTTGAGAGTCAACTCAATTGTGATGGTTAATTGTTTTCTTCTACTAAAACATATTGACATCAATGACTCCCGTCTCTTCTGCAGGTTTTGGTAGACCCAGTGCCAGAAATACGAGACAGCAAATTATAAGTGATGAGTCTGTGAGGGATTCATCACTCCTGGGTCCAAATAATGATGCTGAACCTGTCGCAGGATATCCAAGATAATCAATGACGATAACTGTTGCAAACTTCTTTTATGCCTATACATTTTTAGAACCTCATGATACTAGTAGAAATAAGTGATGACTAGGCCAAAGAATAGCCAAAAGAAAATCAATTCTATGGACAATTATGTAGTTTTTAGAGAACTCTTCCCCAAAAGTGATGCTTGTCACCAAGTTTGAAATTTAACCTGGAAATTGAAGGGGAGATCGGTATGTTAGAAACCCCAGAAGAAAAAAGGAAAAAAGCAGAGAAACCTCCAGTCTTTTCTCAGAAACTGACAAGAAAAAGTCTAATTTCATCCTCTTTCCTTGAGATTTGCCTCCATCTATTGAGAAATCAAAGAAACTGCGGACACAGAAAGCATATAGAATGTTAACAGATTTTGATTTTATTAAGACCCCCAATTAATAATAGATATTTATTCTATGATGTTTTCTCATTTCTCTGCATATTTTCTTGTGAGTTAACTCCTATTTCCTTATCATGCCATCTCACTTAATACCAGTCATGAATGACAGTGGAACATGTACAGAGGTTTGAATCTGAAAATGGGCAAGACATGAAATGGTACTTGACTGAAGGAGAAATTTAAGTTGTAAAGATTCAAATATATGAACTCACATTATTGATTGGTGCTATTATTGTTTGTTGGATTGACCTTGTTTGAGTGTGAAATATTTTCTTGGAATAGGTGGTTATAGAATGGCCATATTTTGTGGAAAGCATGCCAAGAACTTTCATGAAGTCATTTTTCATATCTCTGCTCAATGCCATCTGTGATGTGGTTTCTTGTTTGTTGCTTCCATGGGTATTCATTGTGCTTCACAGCAATACAGAATGATTGGAAACGTCAGAGTTTCGCTGTGCAACATGCTACACTGAAAAAATAACATGAGAGGCTGTACTAAATGGAAAACACAACACCAGCATGCAGTAAACCCCGCTAATAATCTGTGATCTGCAGGTGAAATAAAACTACATGTTCCAGTATAGCATGACTTGAACACTTACTGATGAAGTTCTGAAATTGCTGCCTTCACTCTACATTAAAAATCAATACAAAGAAAATGAAACTTCTCACTATGGAACCAATAGAAAATATGGTAAGTGGAGATAAGATTGAAACTGTGATGGAGTTCATGTTGCTTAGATCTACAGTCAGTGTTCAGGAAGCTGCAGTCAATCAAATGATGCATTTCAGTGAATCTGCAACACAAGACCTCTTTAAAGATTGAAGAGCAAGAATGTCTCTTTGAGGACTAAAATACACCTGGCCCAAGCTATGAAATTTTCAATGGTCTCAGATGCATATGAAAGTTTGACAATGAATGAGAAATATCGAAACAATGTATTTGAATCATGATACTGTTGAATAATTTGATGATGTGTTGGACTGTAAGAGGAACAAACAATCCTATATTGGATAATGTACACTTGTGATGATTAATAGAAAGAAGTGAGCATAGTATTACTTGATCTCAAATACTTTGAACAATGTCAAGTAAATCAGAACTTGGAAAAAGACATCCTGCTTGATAAAACATAAGGTCATATTTTAAAAGATGATCTTTAAGAACATAAACTGGCACAGTATTGCAACAAAGGCTTCATACATGATGCTTGTGAGGACAGTTCTGTTTCATTCTGTTTTCTCTAGTGTTGCTATGAGTTCAAACTGATTTGATAGGACATAAAAAAGCAACATACAATGCCAATGTCAAACATTGCACTCCATGGAGAGGAAGTAAAAGCATTCACCTTTCAAATTGGAACCAGATGAGGATACCATTAAATGGAAATATTATTTCATATCATGCTGCAAATTTAGCTATAACTATAAATCAACAAATGGTAAACGAATGCATCCAAAATGGTAATAAAGAAGTGAAACTCTCTATAATTGCTGATGATATCACACTAAACATAGAAAACCCAAAAGCTCTAGAAGAAAATTATTGAAACCAGTTGGAAGGTTAAGCAATTTCACAGGTAAAAAGGGAAACACAGATAATCAGTTTGATTCCCAAGTACCGATAGAGAAAGCACTGAAAAGAAAATCAGAAAATAGTACAATTTAAAATAACCACATAAAATATGAAGAAAATTGGAGTAAGCCCAAGAAGAGAAACTAAAGTCTTGTAGAAAGAAAATTATAAGAAAACATTATTCCAATATACCAAAAGACACACCCATAATTAGAATAACTGGTCATGTTCCTGAAGAGGAAGTCTTAACGTGAAAGTTACACACTCTAAGCAATCTATAACTTTAATGTAATTCTGAAGAAGATCCAGGGTCTATGTTTAAGAACATGGAAACTACTGACCAAATTTTAAAAGAAATTACTTATGAAGTTAAAAAGAAAAGAAAAAATTCAGCATACCGTGAGATAACTACCCCTACCCCCATACTCTCCTCAGGAAGTTTCTACTGGAGTTTCCTCTCAATCTGCTCTTAAGCAGTGGGAACAAACGAACCCAAGACACAGCAGAAGATCTCATCTGCGCTCACACACCCACCTGCTTCTGGTTCCTGGGTCTGAGCTACCCCTGCTGGTATAAGAGCTCTCTTAGTTCAGCCCACAGCTGTCCTGCATGGTGGATTGTGTGTGGGGTCACATTGATTTTCCCTCTCCTTATCTCCTTCCACAGTGGTTGTCAGTGGTCACAGAGCTCAGGTGCAGGGAGAACTGGTTCATGGATGTGACTAGATGGTCTCTGAGACATGGTGTGTATTCGCTAAACCACTCTAACCCATTGAAAGTCTTTCCCATTCACTTAAGGCTTCTCCCAGGGCTCTGTCTGATCCAGTCCCAAGTAGCACTGGTGTTGGAGACAGAGTCCCTAGCGATGGTAGAGGTGAGAGTGAGGGTCTGAAAAGCTTCACCACTTGATCACCTGACTCCTGTAGCTGCATGTGGGAGAGGGCCCCCGGAGACTTCAGAAACAAGTATTAAAGGCCCCATATGTCTTTGAATGTTCTATGATCCACTGCATCTCCCTGCCAGTGACCTGATGGGAGACCCAGTACCATCAGGAGGAGGAAGAGAAAGGAGGCAAACATTTCTGCATCAAAGGCTCCCTGACTCAGAAGGCTCTTGAAGCCCCTGATTGCAGGGCATTGATGATGGTGGTCTTATTAAGTAAGAAACCACAACAGGCATTTGCAGAGGAGTGTTCCTGACTGTTACACAAGGTGGTGACTATGAACAGTGTGCTAATGCACAGGCACCACAGCTCCACAAGAAAGTGTCTCCAGAGCTGATTCTTGAATCAAGTTGGATGACAGAGGGAGGAGTGATATGACCCACAAGCATATTGAATTAGCTGACTCCCCAGATTCCAACATTTGAAATTACAAAATCAGAGTTCCAATGCAACAGTATTGTTTGGTTTAAACACAGTCATCACTAATTCATGAGTTAATTTTTCTTTGTGAGGTCTGAGAGCTAGGAACACACCAGACATTCTTCTGATTGAGGGAAAATCAGAAAACCAAGTTATTGAGCTAAAATTGAACAATCTCTTCTTTCAAAAGCAAATCTACTCTGACTCATAGGAACCCTAGAAGACTGATTAGAACTACTTGTTAGGCTTTGATGAGTGTAATTATGTAGAGGAACAGACAATGTCATCTTACTCAGGAGGAACCGTTGGCTGGTTTGAATCCATTACCTTGCTTGTGGTGAGCAAATCTTATCCCACAGCACCACCATAGCCCTTGGTATCTCTGCACCAACAGGTCCATATTACAGGGATTCAAAAATGTCACTTTCAAAAGCCAAGTCATAATATTTTCAATATTACTACATGCATATGAACTCTGGACTATAAAAAAGGAAGGCCATGGTGAAAATATTTGCCTTTGACTTATGTGGTTCAAAAAGAATGATGGAAGTACTGTGGGGCAGGCTGGCAATAAAACAGATCTGTTTTGAAGGGAGGACAGCCAGAGAGGTCCTTAGAATCAAGGATGGTGAGACTCTGTTTCATGTAAAGTGTTGATACCAGTCCCTTGAGAAAGATATCAACCATGATAAAGTAGATGAGTGAAGAACAGGCACATCATGAGGTGGATTGACACAGTAGCTGTAACAATGAGCTCAAAAATATTCATTGTAATTGTGATGTTGAACTAGGCATTATTTCATTCTATTGTACAGTGAATCACTTAGAATTTGGAACGCACTCTGGCACTTTGCATCATCAAAAATAAAATATAACAAAACACACACCATTCTTCCTGGTTTGAATAGCAGTGCTGGGGAAAAGGTACATGTTTTATGAAGAAAAGCACATCTAGCTAAGGGAAATATGTAACAGACTACAATGTATTTATAAGTGTTCTCATGTTGACGTTCACTGTACTTTGGCTAATTACTGGTAGCCAATGTCTTGTCCACATATTTAAAAAAAACTGTAAGCATCCAAGGTTGTTTGGGTGCAGAGACTCATAGAGAGCCTTCATGGAAGGGAACTATTTGAAGAGGATTTTCTTTTCTTTAATTCTGATGGGAGAAAGTTATCAGATCTTTATCCAAATGAGTCATCATTGAGTAGTTTTGAACTGCCAACCTGTTGCCTTAAGGTTGATTACTTAATCATTGTGCCACATGATTTTGTGATCCAGGTTCCTCTAAGTATAACTTAAATACATCACAACCTTTACTTTCTGCAGATGAACATTTCTCTTCATGTTGACTGGTATTAAGAGATTATATACATTTCTTCAACGTTGGCACTACTACTATTTTTTTCTCCTTGAGTACTTATTGGAGGATGCTCTCCTATACATTGTGTGGTTTTTGTAGCAACTCTGGACTCTATCTGTAGTGCCAGAAACAGCTGCCACAGTGGTGTTGGCTAGGAATGACGCTAGTAAAGGCCAAGTACCCTATAAGAATTTTTTTTAATGAGGAGCTGATACCAAGGGCTCAAGTAGAAAGAAAATGTTTTTAAAATGATGATGGCAACATAAGTACAAATGTGTTTGACACAATGGATAGATGGAGTATGATAAGGACCATATGAGCCCCCAATAAAGTGATAAAAATAAAATAATAAAAAATATTCAACCCACATGCAAAGAAGAAGAAAAAAAGGGAAATACCAAAGAAAAATTGATGCATTGGAGTTATGGTGTTAGAGAATAATATTAAATATACCACGGGCTGCCTGCAGGACAATTGGTCTCTTTCAAAATAAACACATCTGGAATGGTTCTTGGAAGCATTCAAGTAAGACTTTATCTCACTTATTTGGACATACCATCATGAGAAACCAGAACCCAGAGAATGGTCTTGTGCTTGCTAAATTGGAATGCCATTGAAAAAGAGAGACTTTCAAGGAGGTGGATTGTCACAAAGGCTGCAATGATGAGTCCAAACAGGGGAATGACTGAGGAGAGTGCACTTCGGGGCAGCAGTTCATCCTTGTACATAGGATCTCTGGGAGTTGAAGCCAACTCAAGGGTACCTAACAATATCAAAAGTATTATCCAGGTCATTCTAAGTTAAATTTATTACATACGCATACATTTGTCAGCATTCACTGGAATGAAAACTTTGGACACCCATCTGATGGCTTGGAGAAAATGTGGGGCTCACATGAGAATATTTTGCTGCATTGATGTTTTTATAATGAGGCTGGTGGCGTACTGTTTATGTGTTGGGCTGAGATGTGTATATCCACAGTTTGAAACCCTCAGCCTCTCAAGGAGGAAAGATGGGGCTTTCTACTCCCACAACAGTTACAATCCTAGAAACCTACAGTGGTGTCATCATAAATTGTCATCAACTCGATGGCAGTGAATTTGTTTTTCTTGGAATATTTCTAACTTTTGCAACAAACAGCAATAGGTAGTATCCTGAATTGTAAACTGAGATCTCATTGATACCTATTGCTTTGAAGTCTGCCTTTGGATAACTGGTGAAATACAGACAAAGGCCATTCCACTGAAAAGAAGGCAGGTTCAGATACATGAAGGTTCCCTAGAGTCTGTGCTTGGTGGTCCCTAGGAAGTGCTGACAAGGTGGGGAAACCGCAGCTTCTGAGAGGAAAACATCACTGATGTGTCTCTTTCACATCTGCTGAAACCATGACCTGATATACTAAGGTTTGTGTCTGGGCTCACACTGACTTCCCATCACTGTCTCTCTAGCACAGTAATACATGGCTGTGTCCTCAGGATTCAAAGAGCTCAATTTTAAATAAAAGTTGCATTTGGAGGTGTCCCTGGTGATACTGACCCATATCAGAGAGCTGGATTATATCTTGTGCTCCCACCAATCCATATTGCACCAAACCACTCCAGTCACTTTCCTGGAGGCTGACGGATCCAGTGCACACTAAAGCTTGTTAAAGAGAATCCAGAGATGGCACAGGTGAGAGACAGGGTCTGTGATGGCTTCACCAATCCAGGGTCTGACTCTTGTAGCTGCACCTTGGCTAGGACACCTGGGGATAAAGAGAAACACAAAGAGTCATATGCTCAGATGCTGCATCCCCAGACTTCATGTGTGAATCCCTGAAGCACTTATCTTCCGGAGATGCCACCCGAAAGAGGAAAACCCACACCCAATTCATGTTCATGTGGATAAGATTCATGACACCCAGAAAATTCTCTCCAGGGTGTGAAGGAATACAAATTTAAGTACAAGCACGCTATGGTTTCATGGGACTGGTATTTGCATGTGACTGGTAGGTGCACTTGTATGTAAAGGTGGAGAGGGCTAAGTGGAGACCGTAGCTCTGGGACTCAGACTAGAAAAGCAATGCTGGTGGAGTCCTTGGGAGAACACAGTCCTCTTTCTGAGGTGTTCACTCTCCCAATCACATGAACATCTGTGCAGATTTCATATTCAATGTAACTTTATGTCCATTACCATCAAAAGCATCCAGATGATCAACTGAAATTAATGACAAACTCTATCCTCACCATATTTGGAATCAAGACAAGGTCAACCTGCATCGTTTCATACATATGAATACATATGGAAACAAGTGTAAGTCATCCCAGATTCTTCTTTCCCCTATTACATTTCATAATATTGGCAAAGAATTAAAAGTTACTTCAATGTTATCTTCTATATTTATAGTTGGAATGAAAAGGTTTCCTAACAACAGGGTTATTTGTGAAGCTAAAAGAAACCACAGAAATAAGAAGCTCAGTTTTCCTCCATGAATCAGTACTGGGGGTGGGTGTTGGGCTCAGTATTTTCAGAGAGCCCCCTGGTGACAGCATTCCATCACAGACAGGAGAGGTGTTTCCCGGGCTTACACTGTCTTCCACCTTCTGTGGGTCACACAGCAACATTTTCTCTGGCCCTAAGTATTCGTACTATTGTCAGGAGTGTTACCTGGAGTTGTCTCTGCAGGTTTCCTGCTGTAGGCAGTAGTGCTACCATAGTGGTCAGTGCAGCATTCTAACTGGCCAGGCACTGCAGTCCTGACCCAGGCTCCTGTCCTCACTTCTTTCTTCTCTTGGTTCAGAGCTGGTGGGTCCTTAGCATCCCTTTAGGTCAGCTTTATCCCTGAGGTTAGTTTTATGTCTGGACTCACACTGACTCTCCCTCACCATGGTAGTATGCTTACCTAAGCTCTGCTTGGCGGTCCACTTGGAGAGAGGTGGAAGGGAAGGGGGACAAAGGGAAAGGGAACAGGGGAGCAAGGATGGGAGAAGAGAGGGGGAGCTGATGAGAGATCAAGGGAGGAGCCGAGAGAGAGGGCGCTCTTTACTGACCCTGCACATATACCTCTGAGAGGAGTGTGCAAGCCCACAAAATATAGGTAAAGACATGTCACAGGAAGGGTTTGTAATATAAGTTATACAGCAATGAGAGGGGGACAATCTTGGGGTATAGACGCAATAGGAAGTGGAGGGATTGGGGGAAGCCATGTGACAAGAGAGGCAGATCCTATATTCAAGATGGCAGCATAACTTGATGTCACTGAGCAGGGGGCGGGGGTTGATCTGTTCTCTGGATCTCCATAGGAACCATTATCAGTAGGTGTAAACCCCACCTAAAGGAACCAAGCTAATGGTCACAAGCTTAAGGGAGAAGTAACCCATTGTCCCTGGCAACAGGGAGCAGGCCCACCTGTGGTGGGAGGAGACAGCAGTCTGGCAGCTGATTGCCTCAAAGGAAGTAACTTTTATGATTAGCTGCAAGCAGTTTAACATATTTGGGGGAGAGGACTTGTGAGAAATCTTTCTGTTTCCCACATAGTTTTAAGGTAGCAGATGGACATTGGGCCTCCACTCAAGTACTCCCTCAATGTAATAATACTTTGTTCTATTAAACTGGCATTCCATGATGCTCACCTTCCTGATACAATCGCTGAAGACAAATGTGTGCATAAGCAAATGTGTGAAGTAAGCTGATGGAACCAAGCTATCAAAAGATATACCACCTAGGGTCTTAAAGACTTGAAGGTAAACAAGCAGCCATCTAGCTCAGAAGCAACAATGACCAGGTGGAAGAAGCACACCGCCTGTGTGATCACATGGTGCCAAAGGGATCAGTTATCAGGCATCAAAGAACAAAAAATCTTATCATTGTGTGCTCACCTCCCTGATACATTTGCTGAAGATAAATGGGTGCATACGCTAATGTGAAGAAAGCTGATGGTGCCTGGCTATCAAAAGAAATAGCATCTGGGGTCTTAAAGACTTGAAGGTAAACAAGTGGTCATCTAGCTCAGCAGCAACAAAGTCGACATGGAAGAAGCACACCAGCCTGTGTGATCACAAGCTGTTGAAGGGATCAGGTATCAGGCATCAAAGAACAAAACAGTCATATAATTGTTAATGAAGGGAAGTGTGGAGTGGAGACCCAAAGCTCATCTGTAGGCAGCTGGACAACCCCTTATAGAAGGGCCATGGGGAGGAGATGAGCCAATCAGGGTGCAGTGTAGCAATGATGAAACACACAACTTTCCTCTGGCTCTTAAATGCTTTCTCCCACCCCACTATCATGATCCCATTTCTACCTTACAAATCCAGCTGTACGAGAGGATGTACACTGGTACAGATAGGAACTGGAAACACAGGGAATCCAGGATAGATGATCATTTCAGGAACAATGCTGAGAGTGGAGTGTGGAGGGAGGGTGGGTTGGTTGGAAAGAGGTAGTCGATTACAAGGATCTACATATAACCTCCTCCCTAGGGCATGGACAACAGAAAAGGGTGGGGGAGGGAGTAGGTAAGGTATGACCAAATAAGAACAATTTATAAATTATCAAGGGTTTGTGAAGGTGGGGGGAGAGGGAAGTGAGGAGAGGATCCCAAGGGCTCAAGCATAAAGAAAATATTTTGAGAATGATGAGGGCAACAAATGGACAAATGTGCTTGACACAATGGAAGTATGTATGGATTGTGATAAGAGGTGTACAAGCCCCAATAAAATGATTGAAATGAAATACTGATTATGAAAGAAATCTGCCTGAAAGACAGTGAAGGTATTGAACACAGTGTAGGGTTCATTCTTTTCATAAGAAGAGAAAGGTACTTAAAGCAGACTTTGATTCAAATAATTAGAGCAAGAAATTAATAGTTATTTATTCCATGTTAAGGAGGAAATTGTCAAGTCAGAGTTATTTTTTACGGGTTTCTGTGATGTGTGTGATAGGAAATTTTACAGCTGATGGCAATTGTTGAACATCATGATAATCTAATGCCACTACATGATGCGTGAGAAGAATGTTGAAAATATTTTTTTTGCCTATTCATGAGAAAATACTATGAGAAAAAATAAGTTATAAATGGAAGATAATTTCTTCATGCATAATCAGAAACTTATGGAAAGTCTTGCTGGTACAAAACTTCAAAAAACTAGCTAAAATATTGAACTGGAAAAGAGATTATTTCATAAGCCAGAAATTTGAAATCAAAATTTGCTATCAATGGCATAGCCTTTATTTAATATTTAATTTATTTTCTCATTTTTCCCTTCAAAACCATAGTATTTGGTCATAATAATCATATCAATTCATCATTCAAGTGCATCAAGCAGTATTATACAATTGCCACCCAAATTAGTTTCAAAACACCCTCCTACTTATTGAACTCTTTGGCATCAGCTCCCTTTTATCCCACCCCCAACTCTAGGCCCCAGAAACCCTTATTCTCTTTGCTATCTCTATATGTTCTTCAATCTCGGGTTTCATCTAATGTAAAACAGAAAAACAAAAGAACAAAAATTCAAGAATGTTACCACCAATGACAAAATATATCTGAGATAAACCCAAATAGGAATTGGAAATTAAGAAAGCAGGAAGTTCAAGTGCCGTCTGCTATCCTCCCCCAGAGTCCATAACAGACCCAGTTGTGCTTGGGTCAAATATTGTCAGTCTGGCTGCTGTAAAGTGATGACCTTGTTGTCTGACTGCCTTTCCCAAGACTTCTGCATCCAAAAACACTCTTTAGTCACTGGCGTCCTACAACATACCTCTTCTACCTTCTTTTGAACACATACTAATATTCCCCAAACCGATTGTTATACACATTACATGGACTGTACAAAACAACAACAACCAAACCAACTTACTGTCTTCCAGGAGATTCCACCTCCTAGCACAATCCTATTTCTCCATCATTGCTGTTGAAGAGGGAACACTGTTCTTCAACTGCAGCACAAACAAGGGATGCTTGCAAACCTCCATTCCTGCACTGCCCACAGTGTGAAACCGCTGGCTGTGGAGATTGGTGCCCACTCCTGATGATGAGCCGGCTCTGTCTCTTCTCTGTGTGAAAAAACATACTGTTGTATACAATGCCTGTGTGTAAGCTGTGCTTTTGCTGGAAACTTGGGCATTGGTTTAACTGAAATATACTGTTAAAATGTCCTTACACTACAAAAGAGGGGAAACATATAAATGGAAGGAAGAATAAGGTTATTTTTATTAAGCTACCTTGTAAATTGAAGCACAACCAGAAAAAAATATATTTAAAAGGAAAACCATCAAAATGTTAATAAAGGTATTATAATACCATAAATGATCTCACAGAAAAAGATGGCATCATTAGCCTAAAAACACAATGTAGGAAATTCTATGGAAACCAAGATAATGGGCGAAAAAAGAACAAATCCTGGCAATAGTATTAAATATGATTTAACAAAATACAGAAGATACAGAAAACAAACTAATGGAGATAAGCAACCAACATAAGATACAAATTGGAAACACAATTGACATAATTGGCACCAAGTTAATTCTGACTCATAGTGACCATCTAGAGTAGAGTAGATCTGCTCATTAGGGTTTTAGGCACTGTAAATTTTTTTAACTGAGAAATTGGCAAAAATTTAAATGAGATATATTAGATAACATTATATCAATGTTAGGTTTCTTATTTAATGTGCAATATTATTTTATTAAAATAATTTTTACCAGTATTCAAAATAAAAATGTTTTAAAACATTTGTCCTACAACTAATATCTTTCAACATTTCATTTCTTTAAAAAAGAATTTTATTAAGAGCTAATCTAGACATCATACCATTCCATAGTTCAATCATGGAAGTAGTGTTGTACAATCACTACCACAACCAGTTAGAAAACATGTTCTTCTTAGTTGAACTCCTTTCTATTAACTTCCCTTTTCTCCCCACCTCTCTTGCTGAAGCCCCAGGGAACCCTTATTCTACTTATTGTCTCTGTAGATTCACCCATTGTGCACTATGTGAATTGAAAAACATAGAAAAATATATCAAGAGAGTAAAAAATGCTACCAACAATGACTGAACACAGCAGAAATAAACTCTAAGTGTATAAAACAAAACCAAAAAAATATTAAAATCCAGATTATTCACAAAGGATATCAAAAGGAAGATCAAATGACACGATTTTAACCATCAAAGTCAGATGAGTCAATATGACCTACTATAGTCATCTCTCCAATCTTTCTCTCTGACCGCCAGTTTGTTCCATCCCTCAGTTATGGTGAGAGGGAAATCACTGGAGGTGTATTCCCTGTGAAGATCCTGCAAATGTGTTTGAGCTTTCTCTGTCATCCACAGCCTTCTGCATGTCAGAGTCTCACAGTTTAAGCTCTGACACTCTTCCCTCCTTTGGATTTGGATTATGTAATTTGCAGTCCATGTAAAACTCTGGAGAGCCTCATGTGTCTCCCTCGGAATGGCTGGTGGATTTTATCTGCTGACCTTGCACTTAGAATCCCAATGTGAAATCCTCTATACCACCAGGGAGAGTGGACTTTTACATAACATTTGTTTATTTATAGTATTTATTATTTATTTATTACACTTTGTTTTTTAATTATATGCAAAGCATATAGCTGTAACTTAATTAGAAATGGTATATTCATTGTATTTTAAGTGTCAAATAATTAAATTTTAAAATTGTGTAATTTATCATAAATTATGGTAATTACACTTTACTGACCAAAATTAATCTCAATTTTCTGCACCTTACTCCATAAAATATGTTGTTGGGTGTTTTTGAGTCAGTTTTAACCACAATGGTTCTGTGTACAGTAGGACAAATAACTAAACTGCCAAGTCCTGGCCATCCTCACTTGCTCTTAAGTTTGAGAACATTTTAGCAGCCAGTCTGTCCGTGCATCTAACTGATTATTTTCTTCTATTTTGGTGACACTCTGCCAATCACGACGTCCTTTCTCTAGGAAATGGTTCCCCTGATCACCTGATCCAAATATGTGAGAAGTCTCTCAGCTCTCAATGAGAATAAAGTGCATTCTGAAATATTAGTCTGCAAATTTCCTCCTCTTGACTCATTTGCTATCTTTTGGAATCAAAGTTGTTCTTCCAGTGAGTGGTCCGTTCATTGTGACTCCAATAAATGACCTTATTAATGACTCTGCCCACCAGACAGGTCATTGCAGTTCACCCCTTGTCAGTGTCAGGGGTCTCCCTATGCCTGGATCCCTTGCTTCAGCATAAACAGAGACAATGGGTAGCAAGCATCACTAAGGACAGGTCACACGTTTAGACCCAGATGTCTCCACAATTATTTTCTCAGACACAGACATTATTCAATAAGTACCCACAGTGCACAGGGAGTAGTGCAGAGAGCCAACTCCAGAGACCTGACTGTGTTCTGCAATACAGCAATGAGCTCAGGACACTTAAAATCATGCACTGCACGCATGAATCTGCACATGCCTGTATTTCGTTGTCAACAGATTTTGAGTCACAGATAGTGTGAGGATGAGAGTCTGTTTCTCACCAAGGGAAATGGGGCATAGAGGATGATAATGAAGGGTCAGCATCACCTTTATTATTAGTACTGCAAACAGAGAATGCTAGTTCTTCCTTTCCCGCTTGCAGTACGGAGAAAATTTAGAGAAAGAGAAAAAAGAAAAAGGCAAAATTGTCTCTGGGGATGCTGAGAGCAAAGAGAAAAGGTCCTGATTCCAACAGGATATCCTCCCTTTCATCCATCTGTATCTGTCAAGTGCTAGGTGTCTCGGCTCATTGGGTCCTGAGCGCCCCCTGCTGCCCAGTGACTCCCCTGCAGGGGAGGTTTGTGTCTGAGCTCACACAGACTTCCCCTCGCTGTGTCCCATGCACAGTAATACACGGGGCCGTGTGCTCAGCAGTCATGGAGTTCAGCTGCAGGGAGAACTGGTTCTTTGATGTGTCCCTGGTGATGGAGAGTCGACTTTGAAAGGACGGGTTATAATTTGTACCGCCACTAGAGCATATGTGTCCCATCCACTGTAGTCCCTTCCCTGAGGGCTGGCGGATCCAACTCCAGCAGTAACCACTGGTGATGGAGTAACCAGAGACTGTGAAGGTGAGGGATAGATTCTGGGAGGGCTTCACCAGTCCTGGACCTAACTCCTGAAGCTGCACCTGGGACAGGACGACTGCAAACAAAAACGGATGGTCCCTGTCAGATACTTGAAGTCACAAACATCCCTATAGACCCAGGTTGGATATCTGAACCTCCCACCTTGGGGAACTGTCACCAGGCACAGGAGAACACACAGCAATAGCATCCTGAGACCACAACTCTGTTTCCCAAGAGACCTACAGCCCTGTCTGAAGAGAACTGATAGGTTTCCCAGCCAAGGGTGAATTGTACCCTAGTGCCCGAGAGTAATTTGCATGTGAGAATAATTTGCATGTAAAATCAAAGGCAATCCAAGGATTTCTGAGTTCAGTGCTCTCTCCCTACAGCCCCTCATAGCCCTGCCCTGCCTTGGACTCCTCTCTGTCCTGTGCCCTAGAGAGTGGGCAGGATAGAGTATGATTAAACCATCAATTGGAAATTGGACCCCAAGATACCTTCAAACCTCACACACTTCAAGATCCCTTATTCTTTCCCTGTATACCCTGATACCTCCCAATTAAACTCCTCATAGTACTTAGTAGTTTTCCTTGTGTGGAAGCAACATCTTTGAGAAGCATGCATACCAGATTAGTCCTAAGGAGTAGGGTTGATAATTCCTCAAAT
The DNA here is from genome assembly GCF_050624435.1 of Tenrec ecaudatus. Lineage (NCBI taxonomy): Eukaryota > Metazoa > Chordata > Mammalia > Afrosoricida > Tenrecidae > Tenrec > Tenrec ecaudatus. The sequence continues at coordinate 68,100,794 of NC_134546.1, read as the reverse complement.
GTCCAACTCTTCTACGAAGCCATTCAGTTCCAATTCCCACCTCCTCCTCCCTTGAGGAGATCCCCTCATTCTTCTAGATTCCCAAGAATCACTGCAACGTCCAACAGAAATTCATGAAAATTTGAGGAAATGAATCACGTTGTGAAGGGTTCTATTCAGTCCAAATTGCGAAGGTCAGGAAAGAGTAAACCAGGCATTGGGTGAAAAGGACATGCTGCCCTCCTAGATTTTCACTGTATTCATGTACATCTGACCTGAAACCTCTGGCAAAATGTTTCCAGTGGGCATTCTCCCTTTGCTAATCTTATATAACCAGGATTTCCCGACCTTGGGCCATGGTCATCACCAACCCCACCACTCTTACATGCAATACACAGACTATATCCCAGAGCTGATGACTGAGGTCAACCTCAATGTAAGTAAAGAGATTCAAGTGTCAGAGGGTCTCAGGGCAGAGCGTGCAACCATGAAAAGTTGCGCCCCAGACAAGACAATATTGTAACTCTGTAGCCTCTAAAAATGCAAGATTCTGAATAGAGACACTCCCCCCACCCTTTGTTTGCTGGAATATCCACAAGAGTGCAAATTCAGTGGAGCCATGATTTCAAATTCAAAAATTCAGGAGAGCAGTAAATGGAACATAATCATTAAAAAAAAAAAGGATCCGAATACGAATAAGAGCCAAGCACAGTGTTTGACATCTTGAAGCAAAAGACGTTTTCTTGAGACCCAACAGGCACTCTCCATTAGAATTAGGTCCATTCATGCAACTGATCCTCAACATTTAGAGAATGAGCGCAGACACTCTTTAAAATGTCCCTGGTTCTTTTGAGGAGTGAGCATTTCCAACCAAAGATAGCCTCTCCGTGTGTGTTCTGGGCACAGCCCCAGCACAACTACTTATGGATCTCACCTTAAATTTATTTCCAAAACTCAAGTATTTTCTAATTTTGAAAAAAAAAGTTCATATTATTGACTATAGAAGCTATGACACTCTCTCTAAACATGCAGTTTTAAAGCTCAATCTCCATTCAGTTTTCTTCCTCCTAACAAAGTTAAAACATTTTCCCCAGACTTAGAGTTGACACCACTCATTTCCTGGCGAATTAGAATCTGTATATCTCCAAATTAATATATCATTTTACATTTGGGAAACCCAAGCACAAGGTGTCGGTCACCTGGACTTCTTTGAGCCAGAATTTTCTGAAGTTAAATAAGCAATTGCTTTGAAATAAGATGTATTGATTTCACTAAAATCCAGGTATTCAATCACAGGACACTCTAGCATTTTTCGACTGGAGATCAGTGAGTTAGTTCCCTTTTTATATTCACACTCGCATAGCATCATTTGATCCTGTTCATTTAACCAACCCCCATCTCACCATCTGCTCTTGGTGCTTGTCTGACCAATTTAAGCTTGAGACCGTGGTATAGCTGCACACAAGTTCAGCTCACCTCCATCTCTGAGTTTGACTGCCACGATCGTCTCAGATAATTTCATAGCAGTGGGTTAGTAGGAGCCTTCTTAAGTGTCAATCTCATGACATTATCCATCTGCACATCATTTTCCTAACGGTTGGTACACATGTTCTCAATGAGCTCCTGAGTGCTCCCTGAACTTGAAGAAGCAACACATTGTGCTCTAGTCACAGATGTTCTGGGTTTGCTTTGCATTCCCCTATCTCCTGGGGTTGGGCTTGGTCGGTTACTTAATCAAGGTCTCTCAAAATTCTGAAAGGTGGAAATGATAGAAACTAATACTCCAAGGAAAATGCAATCATATTTGCTCCAGTTGTCTATTGTTGTACATGGAATTGACATGCAAAGTTGCAGCTTAAAATTACCAGAAATTTTTGTTTGATTTTTTAAATTTTTGGCTTGGCTTCCCTTTTTACTCTTTTAATTAACAAATGTCTGATTTTTAGAATATCACTTTCATCTCTGGTGTCCACTTTGTGTGTAATTCCTTTGCTGTGTTTGATAGTGTATGAGTGCCTTGTGTAGCATGTATGTCCCTACTTCCTTATAGATGGTCTCTATAGCTTTTGGATTTATATTTAGGCCTTTGATCATCTTTTGCTCATTTTTGTACATGAGCTGAGGTTTTGGTTGTCTTTATTCTTCTAAGGGTGGTGATCCAATTGTGCTGGCCCCATTGTTGAAAAGAAAGTCACTCTCCCTTATAAAATTCCTTGTGCTTCATTAAAGATCAGTTGCCTGTATGTGGATGGATTATTTATTAGATTTCTATTCCGTTCCATTGGTCAACAAACCTATCATTGTATGAGTACCAGGCTTTTTTAATACTGTGGCAGTGTAATGGTTTTCAGGTTAGTCTGTGTGAGGGTCCCTAACTTGATCTCAATCTTTTTGGGTCCCTTCATTATCCTAGGATTCTCCATATAAAGTGCGTAAATATTTTTTCCATTTCTTTAAAGGGTTAAGTTGGCATTTAGAATCACAATTACATTGTATTTAGAAACAGTATTGTATAGCTTTGACATTTCCTTGGTATTGAGGGTCCTTACCAATGAACATGGCATATTGAGAATGTGAACAGACTTGCATTGGGAAGCATAAACATTCCAGAATCATGTCATCTTGCTGAAAAAGAGAGACTGAAAATAGATAAAGACAGAAAGTGACTTTAGAGAAGTTGTGAGTCTGACCTGCACACTTCCCACTGAGGTTGAGAGCCCTATGGGATCCATAATCTGCTTTGATGTGCCTAGTTCCCTAACTAGCCACCTGCATAACTCTAAACTGGTATTCAATGTCACAATCCGGGAATTCTATGAAAGCCTCTGCTGTCAGTCTGTCCTTTCAGAAGTAACATCACCAAGTCTTTCTCTTCAGGCATCCTTGGTAAATTTGAATAACCAGGCTTTCTGATTCAATTCAAATATCTCACTCAGGGGTAGGTACAACTGGCAGTATAAAAATAGAGAGATTCTCTGAGGGAAACTGTGAGATGGAGAAGAATGCCAATACCACAGCAGGAAAGCAGCTCTGAATCTCCATCTCCACCTGCTCCTGGACCTGAGGCATGTGTTCTGTGGGTCCTGAGCGTCCCCTAGGGGCATGTTTCCTCCCTGCAGGGGAGATTTGTGTCCTGGTTCAATCTGACTTCTCCTCACCATGATGGTAGCAGCACAGAAATACAAAGGCGTGTCCTCGCATTTCATGCTGTTCATATGCAGACACAGCATGTTCTTGCAGATTCAAAGACACCTTGGAGAAGTCTTTGTAGTATGCACCATCACCACTGGTACTAATACTTGAGACCCACTGCAGGTCCTTCCCTGGAGCCTGGAGGACACAAATCATGCATAGCTCCTGAAGGGCAATCTAAAGGCTGCACTGGAGAATCTCAGAGACCCCCCCAAAAGGGACCCGCATACTCCACTAGCCACACCTCACTCTGGACATCTGCAAGCACAGACATCCTGGGCAGGAAAACCATCAGACATATTCACCGTGTCTCTCACTCACACAAAAGCACACAAAATGGTTCTTGACAAAATTACCTCTTAAAATAGCAACCAGGACAAACCCCTTTCAGCACAGACTCCATGCTGTCTGTGTTGTGTTCAGTCCTGATCACTGAGTGGGGGCTCCTGAGAATCCAGGAGCACTTCCAGAGCTGCAGGGTTGGGGCTGTGTTGGCTGTCATCAGCAGAGGGAGGGGTGGATTTGCATGCCCTCCTACTGCATAGGAATAAATGAAGATGCATGACTTCAGAGATCTGAGGGTTCTGTTCCTAGAACAGATCTGAGTGTTTTAGGTGTGTTGGGAAGGGCACGATGACAATATCCTTGGTAACATGTATTATGTGACTGTTCTATGCTAAATTGTTATCACATATTATTTTATTTTCTATGAACACAGAATACATGAGATTATAGTTATATATTTCTGCTTTATAGGAATAATACTACATATAGAAATGTAAAAATGGTGTTTATATCTATAAGGGATTCACAGCATTTCCTTCTCAATATCCTTTGAGATTTTGGTAGAGGTAAGATCTGGGTTGTCCTGAGGACTAATAATGAGAGTAGCCACATCAGGAGGGCAAGGGGAAGGTGGGGGAGAAAGGAGAACTGGTCATACTGATCTACATCTAACCCTTTCCCCCAGGGTGCTGGACAACTGGAAAGTGGGTGAAGGGAGACATCGGACAGTGTAAGATATGACGATAATAATTTATAAATTATCAAGGATTTGTGAGGGAGGGGGTAGTGGGAAGAGAGGGGGGAAATGAGGAGCTGATACAAGGGCTCAAGTAGAAAGAAAATGTTCTGAGAATGATGATGGCAACGAATGCACAAATGTGCTTGACAAAATGAATGTATGTACAGATTGTGTAAAGAGTTGTACAAGCTCACAATAAAGTCATTTTAAAAAGATCAGTGTTGTAGGATGAATGAGCAAAAGTTTCCAAGTTAAATTCTCCGGACAACTCTTGCTACCCTTGCAGAACAAGCAGGTAAAAGCCTTAAATAGTGTAAAAACAGAAGAATGAAAAGTGGCACAAATTCATTGGCCTTTTTCCTCACCTGTGCACTTTTCCATTTTCTTAAAACTTTATCATGAGTCCTGGTTATCATCCTGAAGCCTTTAAACTTTTCTACAGGACAGGGGTCCTGACAGGAAGTAGACCAGTTATTGGGCAGTTAGAATGTCTTCTTCCCATTAAAGCATCGTGTCCTGAATGAAGGCAGGGTTGGAGTTCTGGGTCATGTGGTTGTTGTGGATAGGTGCTATTGAGTCAGTTCTGACCCACAAGGACCTTGTGCACAGCAGAACAAAACAAAACAGTGCCTGGTACTGCATCATCCATGCTCAAGATCCTATGCTTGATCTGTCTGGGGGACAGATAATGAAGGACAAATGAGAAAGAAATTTCTTCATAAGTTCTGAGGGGAAAACCTGGCATTTTAAAATTTATTATCTAGGAGAAATGGCAGAAAAAGTACAAACAATATAATGAAGCATTTCAAAATATGTTTATTTGTTCTTTGTTTATTGGCTTGCTTTTTAATTGTTAAGAGCTCAGGCTTTGCTTCTGATAATTTGCAAAGGAATATTTGTGTAAAAGAGAACTTTATATCAAGAATTTGCTAATCATCAATAAAACATCCCAGCCAGTCCAGATCATCTATAAGTTCAATATTAGTCCATTTGTCTGATATTAGTCCATGAATTCCTATTCAGATTTACACAACACACGCAATGATGCTGAACGCAGGATGATCACAGGCGGGTGCGTGGAATGTCTTGTGGATCCAATTACAATGGATACATCTCCAGGGTTTTGGCTGCCATCACCGTGGCTCCATGTGGCTGGCTTGTCCATAGGATGGTGTGTGAGAGAGAGAAACAGAGAGAAAGAGAGAGAGAGAGAGGGAGGGAGAGAGAGAGAGAGAGAGAGAGAGAGAGAGAGAGAGAGAGAGAGAGAGAGAGAGAGAGAGAGATCAGGCTCTTCGAATGGCAGAATCAAAAAACAGTTCCGAGAAGCCTCATAAGAAGGCCACACCCACAAGGAGGGATCTCCAGGCTGTGACCTGATTGATAGGCTAGACTACACCCCTTTAGGCTTTTATCAGGTTAACATGAGATCTTACATCTACCACAGCATAAAATCTACAAATGTATGAACAGTGCAATATCTGTGAAGTTTTGTAATAATCTTTTAGGAGAAAGTCTTTTGGGGGGAACTGAAACCCTAGATGCTAATAGGATGGTCCTTGCTCTCATGCCTCCCCCATTGCTGTGGCCCCAGAATTCTTGTCCCTGTACTTTCCACAACCCAAGTTATCCCCATAGACCAGTGGCATCATCACAGGGACGTTTGTGTTTGAGATGGTAGTGAGTCCTCTGTTTCTCTTGCACATTAATGGACAGCCGTGTCCTCATGTCATTGAGCTCAGATGCAGGGAGAACAGCCTTTTGTTCTGGATATTTTTCTGTAGCATGAGCATAACCTCCTTAGAGATGGGAGGCTGTTTTCTGCTACTGATTTATATCGCTCACAGCTGCTCCAACCTCTCGGGAAGGTCTTGTCAGCTCCTGTTCCAGCAGCATGAAGTCATCAGAGAAAGCAAAGCCTACAGAGAGGATCTGTGATGATTCTTCCCTCTTGGACCCAAATCTCGGACAACTAGGACAGGGAAAATAATCACTGACGACAAGTAATGGAAGCCTCAGTAAGCCAGCACATTTTTGGAATCTTGACACTGCTAGAGAGAAGTAATGGCTAGGCAGAGGAATCTCCACAGGACATTGATGACCGATGGAAAAGGTCAGTGGTTACTAGAGAAACTGGTCTATGATGAAATGTTTTTCACTAGGTTTGAGACTGTATCTGGAAATTGATGAAGTGCCCTGCATTTTAGAAGGCCAGGAATAAAGAAGAGACGTTCCCAGGATTCTCAGATACTGAAAGTCTGACCACATCATCTTCTTTGTGCTAACACCAACACCACACTCACTGCCATCAGTGGTTCCCGACTCATACTCTATAAGACAGTGCATACTATTGTGTTGAAAAGTACACTCGGCGAAGGAACTGTGTTACCAACATGACTCCTGCTAGCAACAAACACAGGGCTGCATGACAGTGAAAGGGGTCTGCTTTCCTTGGATCAAGCAAGGACTGAGCCAGAAGATTCCCCAAGGAAAGCTTCTGAAAAAAATGGTGACCACGGTTTAAAGTTTAAAAAGTTTACTAATAAGTAAATTATAGGATTATGGATGTGAAACGTATTTCACAGGGATGGTCACGAATATGCATTAGGGTGAGGTTAAGTTCCTTAACAAGATACAGATCTTGGTCCTTCTTGGTTCCCCATGTCTTCTTATTTGGCCTTTATTGTGACTTTTGGTTCCTTGACCAAAGTTCTTCTGTTCCATGTGACTGGAAGTTTGGGGATGTCTTTGTGGACAAGTTTGTCTAGCCAGTTAAGGTCAGAATGGGTACTCATTTGGTGTAGTGGGATATTTTTTGTGAGGAAAGTGCTCAACAGAGACAGGATATCAGAAAGGGAATTACAGAAAAATTATGGGCAATAAATGGGGCACTCCAACATACAGTGGCAACATCTCATATCCTAAGGAGAGGTTTCTTGGACAAGCTGTGGAATTTACACTGTGACACAACGTTAAGCAGGTTGGGGAATAATCTCAAACAGAATGTCCAATGTTCATCTTATACTGTACTCAGAGTCCTCTTAGCTACTATATTCACAACAAATATAATCTTGCCACAAGACATTAGTTAATGAAGATTACTTTTCCCTAGAAATGGTAAGTCTATTGTCATTTATTGTTTGTCTTTTCTTTTTTAGGAATTTGGCAGTGATTTGTAGACATCGTTTGGCAAGAAATGTATATATTCTTTCCTTTTTTGTTCCTCCTTCCAAAGATCAAACTGGAGCTTCAGTTACAAATTGAAGAGTTTGTTAAGGAACAAAACAATCCAGGAATGGACAATAATAATTGTAAGGATTCACAAAGTCCCACAGTAAAAGTAAATTTTCAGAGGTTAAATGCAGAAGGATCTCGGGGCTTAGAAGAATATTCAAATCCCTTGATCTTCACTATGTTTGGCTCAAATGGACAAGGCAATATCAAGGACGCTATACAAAGATCAAGTCATGTAACAATTTTTATTTGTTTTGCTTTGATTTTAGATATTGGGAGAGAGATTGAATGCTCTTCCTGGCAGCTTGTTGTGGGAGGAGTTATGCTGACTTTTTAAAGTCATTCAAAATAAACAGTAATCATGAACAACAGAATTGGAATCTGGCCTGAAACTTTTGGTCGTCTTTACATGGACTCATATCCATCATGAGCTCTTCAATCCTTAATCATCAGCAGCAAGTGTTTCAAGTCCTTGCTACTTTCAGCAAGCAAGGTTGCATCACCTTCATATCACAGGTCGTAATAAGGTTTTCTCCAGGCCTGATGCCATATTCCTTTCATAGAAACCATCTTCTCTGATTATTTGCTCATCATGCAGCTTGGACAAGTATGATGAGAGGGTACAACCTGTCACACACTTTTCTTGATTTGCAGTATTCCCTTGATCTGTTCACACAACTACTTCTTGATCCGTGTACAAGTTCCTCATGAGCATTACGAAGTGTTCTGGAATTCCAGTTCTTTCCAAGGTTATACGTAGTTTATTAAGAATATTTAGCTTTTACATTTACAATGGCAAAAAGTCCAAATTCTATAGAACTTATTGTTTTTTCTTTAGTGAAAGTTTTATTTTTGTATCTAAAAATCTCACATTCATACAGGCATACACGCAAAAACTGACATAATGTCCAATATTTTATTTTAGAATATTTTTGAGTTTGCATTTGTTTAACATCTAAACACTTTTATATATAATTTTTCTTAATAGGAATAAATTCTGAATAAATTTTCTTTGTTTTACACTTTTTTCTACTTTTGATTGAATAGATTATCATTTGTCAAATTAATTTTTAAACAATCAAAGAACTTTCCCTTAGGGCTGGCCTTGAATTTAGACTTCTAGTCTCTAGATATTCAATAAAACATATGTCTATTCTTAAACACTCTCGACTTCTGATATAAGGTTGCAATAATTTTCAGAAACAAAATTTATTCAAAAATTCACTGTATGAAAAAGAGTCACAGTTCTCTAATTAAATGTCAAAATAAAAGTAAACTAAATTGGTTTTACCTTCATCATAACAGTAACAGTTTAGAAAGTCATTCAATTTTAGGCCGTGAGGATATAATATTGTTAATAGATACCACCGTGTACAGTGAATAAACTTACAATGAATCTGGTGAGAGCAAGGACCCAGTGGGGCTGCCTGAGAACCCTACATCCTCAGCCCACTGGACTCACAAATTTTCCACCATTGACAGGGTTTAAGTTTACCATTCTCCAATGTCTTATTTTGTGGGTGATATTTGTATTTTACTTTTTTTTAACAATTTATTGGGGCGGATACAATTCTTTTCACAGTTCATACATATACATACATCAATTGTATAAAGCACATCTGTACAGTCTTTGCCCTAATCATTTTTTTCTCTTTTCTTCTTTTACATTTTATTAGGGACTCAAACAACTCTTACCACAATCCATACATATACATACATCAATTGTATAAAGCACATCCATACATTCCCTGCCCCAATCATTCTCAAGGCATTTGCTCTCCACTTAAGCCCCTTGCATCAGGTCCTCTTCCCCCCCCCCTCCCTCCCCATTCCCCCCTCCTTCATATGCGCTTGGTAATTTATACCTCGTTATTTTGTCATATCTTGCCCTATCCGGAGTCTCCCTTCCCCACTTCTCTGCTGTCCCTCTCCCAGGGAAGAGGTCACATGTGGATCCTTGTAATCAGTTCCCCCTTTCCAACCCACTCACCCTCCACTCTCCCAGCATCGTCCCTCACACCCTTGGTCCTGAAGGTATCATCCACCCTGGATTCCCTGTACCTCCAACCCTCATATGTACCAGTGTACAGCCTCTGTCCTATCCAGCCCTGCAAGGTAGAATTCGGATCATGGTAGTTGGGGGGAGGAAGCATCCAGGATCTGGGGGAAAGCTGTGTTCTTCATCGATACTACCTCACACCCTAATTAACCCATCTCCTCTCCTAAACCCCTCTATGAGGGGATCTCCATTGGCCGACACTTGGGCCTTGGGTCTCCACTCTGCACTTCCCCCTTCATTTAATATGATATATATATATATACATATATACACCTACATATATACATATACACATATATACACATACATACACACACTTATATCTCTTTTTTTGCATGATGCCTTATACCTGGTCCCTTGGGCACCTCGTGATCACACTGGCTGGTGTGCTGCTTCCATGTGGGCTTATTTGCTTCTGAGCTAGATGGCCACTTGTTCACCTTCAAGCCTTTAAGACCCCAGACACTATCTCTTTTGATAGCCGGGCACCATCAGCTTTCTTCACCACATTTGCTTATGCACCCATTTGTCTTCAGCGATCCTATCATGGAGGTGTGCAGTCAATGATATGATTTTTTGTTCTTTGATGCCTGGTAACTGATCCCTTTGGGACCACTCGATCACACAGGCTGGTGTGTTCTTCCATGTGGACTTTGTTACTTCTGAGCTAGATGGCCGCTTGTTTATCTTCAAGCCTTTAAGACCCCACTCACTATCTCTTTTGATAGCCGGGCACCATCAGCTTTCTTCACCACATTTACTTGTTCACCCACTTTGGCTCCAGCCGTTGTGTCAAGGGAGATGGAGGAAAGAGCTAGGAGTCAAAGGGCATTCATGGAGGTATTGTTTCACTTTTTATCCCATTCTACCCAAGACCTTTTAACGCTATCTTTTCCACAGAAGTGGGTACTAATATCAAGGCACCACCTACTTCTTCTGGTCATAGAGTTCAGAAGACTCATATCCATGATTCATTGCAGCATTGGATGAATGGTTTCCATGTGTCTTCAATGATCATCACTCTGGAAAGGGGGAAACAACAAGCTGTAGCTCATGTGGTTTAAAGTCCCCAGTCACTACTCTCAAAATCCAGATGTAGGACATTGTCTTTGTGGGCTGTTATGTCAGTGGTTCTTGGTGTTCCCTGAACCCCAAGGCCTTCTCCTCAGAGAGAAAAAGTTAACACACTGATGGTTTTCTTTAGTTTAGATCAGAGTAGACCAAAGAAATGTTCAAGGACAGATTATGAAATTGATGGAGGTGAAATGTTCTCCATATTGGACTTTTAACGTCTGAACAGAGCTCCACTGTCAGAGAGATGGTGACAAAGGCCAGGTTGACCATGAGTATTCAGTGATACACTCACCTTTAGCTTTCATCTGCACAGGTTTGTCTGACAACTCTGGGTAAAACTTACATTCCCCGAGTTTTGTTTTCGCTCCGCAGGCAGCAGGAAGCACAGGACAGACCTTGGTGCTAGGATACACCTGAGAGTCTATTGAGAAGGGGCCATTCAGGAGATCGGATTCTTCAAAGTCTTCACTAAGTAAACAGAGGTGCTTTCTGTCTTGGGCATATTTCCCCACAGCCATTACAAGGTACCATCTGTGTGGGACCCAGGCTTCTTGAGCTGCAGATTCACACTGGGTTTGAAACTACTTCTCCCGGGTGTGGACTGAGAAATGCACTGAGTGGAGAGCCACCGTTCAGTACTCTCCATGATCAAGGCGACAGTGCCTGTGTCTGTGTGTGTGTTGCAGATATTAGTAGGATCAGGTTCTGTCCCTCCCATCAGTCTCAAGACCCGCACCTCCCCCTGCCTTGGGTTTCAAGGCTGGAGGAGGGTTATAAGGCTGGAGGAGTCTGACATGGAGGGCAGGGCAGAAATATGCAAAGTGGAAGAGAGGGGAAGCACCCTCATCACCCATCTAGGGACTTCAGTGTGATTCCTTTCCATTCTCATTGCAAGATGGGTCTGTCCCCCTAGCTCTCCTCCTTGCTCTTCTCCCAGGTCAGGATCACCACAGGGTTTGAGACGAATGGAGGGTATGTGTGTATGTAGGAAATCTCTGATACCTGAATCTTACCTCCACAGGTGTCTGTGCTCAGGTGCAGCTGGTGCAGTCTGAAGCAGAGCTGAAGAGACCTGGGGAGTCTTTGAGGATCTCCTGTAAGCCATCTGGGTACAGCTTTACAGGAAGCTAGATTGGCTGGATTACGCAGACACCTGAAAAGGGCCTGAAATGGATAGGGATGATTCATCCCAGTGACTCTGACACCAGGTACAACCCATCCTTCCAAGGAAAAGTCACCATCTCCACAGACAATTCCATCAGCACCATGTCCCTGTAGTGGAGAAGCCTGAAGGACTCAGACACGGCCATGTATTACTGTGCAAGGGACACAGTGAGAGAAATCCCTTCCTGAGAGGGGCAGAACCCCTCAGCCTGATGCAGCTGCAGAGCAGGAGTCTCAGAGGCATCTCAGTCCAGCACCAGAGGACACACAGTCTGCTTTCTCATAGATAGTGAGAACAAGAACACAGGTCACTGACACGACAGGGAGACATCTTCCCATGGGGGGCCATGACGCCTCTTACTGGATCGGGGTTCTCTGGAGTGGCTCACTCTATGACTTCTGAATAACTGCAGGGCTACAGAGCAGATGATGTAAGGTTTCTTTGTTAAATCCTCAGAGTTCAGCCCTTTCTTCCCTTGAAGAATGAGCAGGTGCATTGTCATAATAGGAAAGAAATTCCTCAGCTCATTTTTTCCCCTCACCAAGACCATTCCCTGTATTACTAGAACTTCTTCCTAATAAGTATTCCAAATGATCATTGTTGCTTTCTAACTGGATTCAGTTGCCTGCATTCAACTTGATTCAGGAAACAATTTTGTAGAAACACCTGGTGAAGTGGTGTCGCTGTGGCATTAGCAAAAGTCTCATGAATCCCAGACCTTATGCCGGACAGTTACACTCAGGAAAATGGTTGTTTGGTATAGTTTCATGGTTAAAAGTGGTCTCCCCTCGGAGGAGACTCCGAACCCTCCTGAGCCAGGACGACCTTGGTTCAGAAATATCTACCTCCTTTCTCCCCATGTTTCTCCTGAAGATCCTGGTCCTACCATGAGGTCACTGTCAGGGAAGGGTATTTTGGATTGATTAGAGTCAGGCAGCACCCAGGGAGAGGCCATGGTTTACAGGGATCTTCTACTATAAGTCACTGTAGTGCTGATCTTGATCCTTACCAAAAACAGTTCTCCCTACCCCTAGCCCCTGTGAGTACTGAGAACACATCAGTGTATTACTGTGCAGGTGGACACAGACAGGGAAGTGGGGCCGTCACATAAACTATCCTGCAGGACCGCTCGGGTTGAACTGCATGGATCATTCGGACCAGCAGGTGGCGCTCAGGACAAACAACACAGGCCCAGGATCCAGGAGCAGCTTCAGAGATGAGCACAGGTGGATCTCTCTGCGGGATCTTCAGTTGGTTTTGTTCCCACAGCTCTCATACAGGTTCAGTGGAAGCTCTTTTTACAATTGTACGGAGTGTACTAGTGTCTCCTTAATGGTAACAAAGAAACTCTCACTGTCATATAATTGATTGCAAACCAAAGGTTTGAACTACCCCTGTAAAAAGCATTTGCATAGAAGTGTTTGGTCATGCAAAATTCTGCAATGTGATCTGCGATTTTACTTCTTGGTTTCAACTTAGTTAATTGAAAGTATAGAAAATACGAGTGATTTATATGAACAAACCTGGAGTTTGTATGAAAGTACCAGCATGATAGCCAGTGAAATAGGCCCCTTGGGGCAGAGATACAAAGAGGGGTGGTGATGTTGAAAGCTAAGTATTGGGCTTCTAGCCACAAGTTCACTTAGTTGAAATCCAACATCCTCCCCTCGGGGTCTTTACTATCAAAGCCATGTACAACACCTTACTCCTGATGAAACACCTCATGTTGTAGTTCGTGCATTTATTCTCCAATTTATGTCAGGACAGACAAGAGTGTTGTCTGGACACCATCTTCCTGGACTCAGCCAAAACCCTTGAACTTGAATATACAATGACACTAGAGTATGTTTAACAAGCTTTTCTTTCTCTCTTATGGATCTATATATTTTTCCTATCTCTGCTATATATCTCTCTATCATAAATATGTTAATTGGTCTATCAATCTACTGAACTATCGATTTAACTATTATTTATTTTCTCTATATATCCTGTCCATACCTTGTAGCTGACATCTGTATCTATTTTTCTGTTTCTATTTTCATCTATTTCATGCTTAACTTTATTTCTGAAATAAACCCCATCTTAATGGGAGCAAATATGTTTTGTTCTTGGTGGAGTAGGCTATATATTGGTCATTGATTCTAGTTTGCTAGACTCATTTATTTATTTAATATTTGGTGTCCTTATGGATCTTCTATTTCAATGTTAAGTCCATAATTGAAAATGTTGAATTTAGATACCCCACTATTTGGTTGCATTATGCTGTTATTTATTTATTGTATTTAAAATATTAGCTAGAACTTATTTTATATATTTTGAAGAAATAATGTTATATTCTCACCACCTGTCCAGTAGCTCAGCATACTGTGGTGACCTGTGTTTTGCTGGTATGCTTGGAAATATATCAGTGTAATAGGTAATGCCAGCAGGGCCACCCAAAGGGAGATTTCAACAAAGATTCCAGGCTAGGAACAGGCAATACAGAAGGACCCCCACTCCTCTCTTCAGAGGAAGAAGCTGCTAAAACCTGATGAATAACTTTAAAGCATTGTTGAATACTGAAAGCTTACGGAAAGGAAGTAGGAAATTTTTGAAGCTACTGCCAGAGGATGGGCCCCTCAAGTTCGAGGGCCCTAAAATGTGACCGAAGAGAGGCTGATTTTTTGGAGGGGAGACGGCCATGATAACATGATTTGGGTAATGCCTCTGGGAGTGGAGCCCTCAGCATCTTCATTTACTGATGGGGCATGACTCAAGGTCAAGAGAAACAGCTGAGGAAGTCTTCTAAGGACCAGAACTTGGAATTTGCATAATACAAGTTTAGGGAACTTGGAAGTGGTCAAAATAAATGAGATGCATGAATATTGATTGGTCTCCTAGGCATTAGTGTGCATAAATGGAATGACTGGTATTGGCCAATGTGAATAATAAAATCATAGGATTTACTATGCCGGGAACAGCACAGTCAAGAGAATGGCATGGCATTCATGGTCAGAACACATCATGAAACACAGCACTGTCTGTGATAGGATTATATCTGCCTTCAAGGAAATCCAATCAATACAACTATTATCAAACATTACTTGAACAATGCAATTGCTGCCAAGTTTAGAATATCAATAAGTAATGTATAATACTAATAAAAATTATATTTTAATTTGTTCCTCACTCCCCACTTTTTGCTGTTGAGATTTCAATTCCATTATTATACATCCCACATGGAATAGTTTTGATTTTACATATTTCTTATATTGTATTACTATGTCATAAAAATAGAGAAATCCCTTGGGGGAAACAGCGAGATGGAGAAGCATCCCCAGACCACAACAGGAAACCAGCCCTGAAACTGTCACCCTACATCTGCTCCTGAGTGTGTCTTGTGATCTGTGGGTCCTGAACGCCCCCTGCAGCTCAGCTCTCTCTCAGCAGGGAGTTTGTGTCTGGGATCACACTGACGTCCTCTCACATTCTCACAGAGTAACAGAGGGTCTTGTCTTCTATTTTCTAACCTTCCATTTACAGATGAACTGTGTTCTTGTCATTGTCTCTGGAGATGACGAATCAGTCCTTCATAGAGTCTGCATTGTTTTTAGTGGTGTAATGGCAGAATTTACACAGAGAGATGAACAAAGGCTACATACTGAGATATTTTTTCCCCGCCTGTCTTGAGGGGTGATTTAATGCCACAGGAGTGTAAGGCCAATCTAAGGAAGTAATTTTCTTTGTCTGTCCTTTCTTTCTTTTATTTTTTTTGGGGGGGGTCTGTCATTTCTAAGTGCATTACTGGTAAATAAAGGATTCAGCGAAATATTCAGAGTCACTGCCTCAGTGAGCACAGCTGCCATTTCCCCGGGTTTCCTGACGCTCGCAGGATGTGGGTTTCACAGCGTTTGCCTCACACAGGAATAGGTGGCAGTGTCCTCACACTTCAGACGGATAATCTTTAGATGAGCTGTGCTGACTGAGGCATTCAAGGAGAAAACATAGCCCTGTGTGCCCAGTGTAGGTGTTGATCCAACCCTTCCACGGAAGGCATTTTCTGGGTGCTTGTCATCCCCTATTCATACTGTAGCTGGTGAAGGTGTTTCCAGAAGTCTTACAGGACAACTTCACCAATCTCCAAACGTTTTCACCTACTCCCCAGACTGCACTAACTGCATTTGGACATACACACATTTCAGGAAGTAAACCAGAAGGTGCATGCACACCTGTGAGGAAGTAAACCAGAAGGTGAGGGCTCTGGAGCTGCCACAGTAGTCTCTCCATCCCCATATGTTATCTTACCTGAAACTATCAATAGGAAAATGAAACTCCAGTTGCTCCTTCACGAGTGCACTCTGTTATTGGTGGTTTAGGAGCAACCTATACAGCAATGTCCTTGCTTTATGCTTCCTCAGAGAGATGGCTTCAGCTTTCAACTCTATAGGGCACTTGGGTGCGGATATAATTAACATTCATTAATATATTTCTGGTCTACAACAGTGATAAGTAATAGGAAGCCTATATGGTGCTGGAGCTATGGTTCTCAACCTGTGGGTCACAACCCTTTGGGAGACAAATGACATTTTCACAGTCTAAGACCATCGGAAAACACATATTTCTATGTACTTAGGAACCAAGACACAGCTCCTCTGTCTATCTCCAGGCAGGACTGCCGATATGCAGATACGCCCACATACCAGTACCCGGCGTGATGACATCATCTCGCCAACCCCATTACATACACCCCATACAAATACAGGTGTATAAGACAGGGTTGGTGCCATAATGTACTTATGTGGACCAGCCACACATGTGTACAGAGCAGCTTCTGTGTAGACAGCATTTACTGTGTAGAAAGCAGCTGCTGTGTTAAAAGCAGCTACTGTGTTGAAAGCATCTCCTGTGTTGAAAGCAGCAATATTGAAGGTAAAACAACATTTCATGAATTACAATTACTGGGTAAATGTAAAATCATCAACAACTACAAAAAATATATACATCTGTACCATGGGAGCTTAATCTAGATCGGTCTTTTTATATTCAGCTGTGGTTGATGTGAATACTGCCCCCTTGTGATTGTAACAGGTATGTAAAGAAAACAAGACAGAATCGTGAACCATAGGAAACTTCAATGAACTGTATTGACTGAACTATGCCATTTGTCATCTTGTGTATTATTAAAGCTATTGTTATATATTATTTTCATTCGCAAACCATTACATGACAAAGGATTGTATAGAGAAGAACGTTAAGAAAAGAAAATAGATTGAGGATTTTTTACAGTATGGTTTTACCTTAATCATTGAAGCAGGAATTGAGAAACTGGAATATGGTATTTATTGTGAAGTCCTATCAGTCAAATCCATGAAGCCAAACAAACTAAAATGCCATTTTGATAACAAGCATCGGAACCTTGCCAGCAAGGATACCAACTATTTTAGAAGCAAAGATGATGGACTCAAGAAAGTCACACTTGATATTGGTAGCAAGTACCACAAAGAAAAAGTAGCAGCTTTTGAATCTTCGTATTTGGTGGCACAGAGAATAGTCAACATCATTGTTGAGGATTTACTGTTGCCAGTTGCCAAAGACATTGTTGGTTCTGATCGGAGATGAATTTGTTATGAAATTGAGTGTAATTTCCTTATCTAACGACACTGTCCTCAGAAGAATAGCTGACGTGTCTGCTGATATTCTTGATCAGGTAATCCAGGAAATTAAATATGCTCCACTTCCAATATTTAGCCTAAAGCTTGATGAATCTACAGACATTGCAAACTGTTCACAGTTACTATTTTATGTGAGATATATGAATGACGACAACTTTAAAGATGAGTTTCTTTTTTGTAAAACTCTTGAAACGAAAACTACTACACTTGAAGTATTTGATATATTTGGCTCATTTCTGAAAGAGCTTAAGATCTCTTGGGAAAAGGTTTGTGGTGTTTGCACAGATGGGGCTCCAGTTACGCTAGTATGTTGATCTGGACTTCAACGTTTGGTACTGAATGAGTCAACAGAATTCATCGGAACTCACTGTATGATTCATTGGCAAATATTAGCAATGAAGATGCTGCCACAAGGGTTACAAGAAGTAATGAAAAGAGTCATGAGTTCTGTCAATCTTGTAAAGGCAAGCACCTTAAACAGTCGACTGTTTTCCCAGCTGTGCAACCAGTTGGATATGCCAAATAATGGTCTGATATTTCACACTGAAGTGAGATGGTAGTCGAGAGGAAGTGTTTTAAAACGTGCTTCTGAGCTTTGTGATGAACTCAAAGAATTTTTCAATCAGATAGCAAGACCGCAGTTCGAAGGACTTTTCAGTGATAAAAGTAAATGCAGATATACCTTACTTGGTTGAAGTGTTTGTCATCATAATGAGTTAAATTGATCCCTGTAAGGACATAGTGCAACAAGCTTCGACTTGTCTGAGAAGATACAATCATTCCAAATGAAACTTCAGCTTTGGCAAAAAAAATAATTGGTTGAAAATAAAATGTACGTATAGCCTACCTTTTCTGCTTTCTTTGAGGAACATTACATTGACACAGACCAAAAGATTCAGATGATAATTTCTGTAAAATAACACTTACACAGGCTTGCATCTGTTCATGTGTTTGCTGACCCCCTTGAAGTCCCTTGCCTTAGTGTCCTGCATTCCTTTGGACTCTGATATGACAAGCCTATGCTTGTCACCGTGCACCAGCCACCTCAGGTCCCTGGATCTGAGTGGTGTGTCCACTGCACACTTAAGACCTGGATTCCTTTTCAGTCTGCTAGAGAGTTTCTCAGCTACCCTGACCTACCCGATCATTGCAGGCTGTGACATTGATAACTCTCAGCTTAGTGACATGCAGCCTGCTCTGGGCCACTGTTCCACGCTCAGCACCTTGGTGTTGAGTGGAAACACAGTCTCTATGGTTATCATACTTTGCCACTGTGCAAGTTCTCCCTTCTGGAGCTCTGTCCCTAGAGATTGCTCCAAGGGCCATTGAGGTTCTCTGTGCCAGGATACTCTTGCAGAGGTACTTTAGGGGCTCAAGGTGACCCTGCAAGTCTACAAGCCTTTCTGTCAAAGTTTTGCTCAGAGCAGTCTGAACAGACAGTGGGATGCAATCATCATACACATAGACAGCTAATGACATTGCCTTCTCAACTTTAACTTCTGTTTACAAACCTCATTTTTAATACGTTCTCATTTCCAATGCATAGGGGATTGTTTTAGATAAGGTTCATGAGGATGAGCCATCTCAGAATTGTTCTTTTGTGTATGACCATTGTGGTCTCCACTGTGTCAATTCACCACCGTGAGGGCCTTCCTCCTTTGTGCTGTCACTCCTTCCTCTTTTTGTGCTTTGCCAAGCATGGTGTCCTTCTCATGGACTGGTCGCTCTTGACAATACGTCCAAAGAATATCTGACAAAATATTTCCATTCTTGTCTCTAATGAACACTCTGGCCATGGGTGGCAGCACATTAATATTTCAGGAGGGGTTATAGGCTATGGACAGTTACAAGCATTTGCCAATTTGATAAATAACTTAAATTAATGAATATGGAACTGATGGCTAAATATGAGAGGTTTAACACAGGTACAGAACAGAGATAGAATTTAGCCAGGAATGTGAATTTGAGAAAGATTTGATTGAGGCAGGGAAGAATTCCCGGGAGGGAAGGGAAAGCAGAGAAAGGGACGGTGGCAGCTTGACCCCCCGGGCAGGGTCTGAGACCATCGGTCAGGGAAATCACACCTGGCAGTGAGGCAGTGGGACTTATATAGGGTCCATGCCAAGGACATATGTGTTGATAAGTGGAAGAGAGGTTTTAGTGCTGTAGCTGCAGGATTTGAGCCAGGATGGGGCCTGTGAGTAAATAATCTTGTTCTAAGAAAGCTTGCATCCTGGAACACTGGGGAGAAGAGGTTGTGTTCTGCCCCAGGAGGTAAGCTTTGTGAAATGCTGGAAGCAGATACTTTGAAATTCAGCCAGGTCATTTGTCTTCTTGAGAAGCTGGTACAAGTGGTTGCCTTGGTCCGGACCCAGCCCAAACAAAATCCACACGCAATTCACAATAAAGAATTGTTTCACAACTGAATTTTCAACATGCATTTTTTCTATTATCTGTTCTTCTGAGACAGACTCTCACTAGTTACAATCACGCCATCTTTTTGACTGCTGAATGACCTAAATCTTTCACCCTCCCATCACAGAAAGTCTCACTAGTAATTGAATTTAAAATGTATTCTTATGTTCTGGAGATCAGAACATTGTAATTAATAATATTGTTGAATTTGTTGTTGTAACCAGGATATTGCTATTTTTATTTTATTAACCAGGATTTATCATCAATCTGTACCCCATTGGACTTACTCCCCCATCACTCTTACAAGCAACAGCACCACTGCATCACAGTGCCTGATTGGTAATGTCAATCTCAGTGTAAGTCAAGTGAGTCAAGTGTCATCGTGTTTCAGGGAAGACGTAGCCAACTAGAAAAGTTGGTCCCCAGACAAGACAAGATTTTAACTCTGGTCTCTAAGAAATGCACAATTTGAAGAGAGGCCTCTGTTTGGCAGGAACGTTCAGAAGAGTGCAAACCAGTCAGGTGTCATGACTTCATGTGCAGAGACACAGCAGAGCAGGGAGGGGAAAAGAGGTGTTTAATAGACAGGGCAACATAAGAGTAAGATCCCAAAACAGTATTTCAGACCCTGAACCAAAATACGCCAGTGTGAGACACAAAGGCACTCTGAATTAAATGAGGTCCATTCAGGTCCTGAAATTTTAGGAAGGACGAAAGACAGTTTTAACTATTCTTTACCCAGGTGACTCTGGCTCACCTGAAATTTGAGCATTTACAACCAAAGTCTGCCTCTCTATTTGTACTTTCGGTGTGACCCCTTGATAACTGCAGGAATCTCAACCTTGAATTTATTACCCAATTCACAAATTGTCTGACTTTGGAGTCGTTTGTAAATTATTGATCATAAACTGGGTAGCACAATCTTTAACATGCATTTTTTTAGTATATGTGCTGCCGAAGCGAGCACTGCATTTTTAAAATTCAATTCCCCTTAAGATTTCTTTCTCATTTATATCCACCAGGACAAGCATTTTCTCCTGTCTTACAGTTGACACCACTCATTTGCTGAATGATTAAACTGTCTGTATATCTCAAAATTGATATTTAGTTTATCAATGTGGAAATCCAAGCACAAGGTGGTGGTCACCTGCACTTTTCTGAGTCAGAATTTGCTGAGGAGAATAAGCAAATGCTGTGGGGGAAAAATACTCATGAGGTTCACTAAAATTCAGGATTTCAAGCAAATGATATGATAATTTTCAGTTGAAGATCTCTGAAGTCATTCAGTTTCCACATACAGACTGGTATGGCATTAAGTGAACCTGGTCATTCCAGCACACACTCATAACATCTGTTGCTGCTGGTTGGCAGGACAAGTTAAGGATCACACTGTGATGTAGCTGCATACTAGACCAGGTCACCTCCAACTCTGAAGGTGAATGCCATGATTGTCTAAGCTTCTATGACAGGGGTTAGTATGGTCCTTCTTAAATGGAAATTTGTTGACATTAGCCCGGTACACATAAATCTCATACTATTTATATTGCCCATATGCTGAATGAGCTCATAAATTCTCCCTACACTCTGAAGCAGCAACACATTGATCTCTACATTCGGATGTTTTGGCCACTAAGTAATCCTGACATTCTGAAATGTGGAAATGATAGGATATATGGATCCAAGGAAAATAGAAATGTATTTGCTCCAGTTGTGTACTGTTGTACAATAAAACTGTGTAGTAGAGTAAATCTCTACAGTATAAAACTTTGTAGGTTAAAATAACAGATAGTTATTTTTGTTTCGATATTATAACTGACATATAGCATGGGAAAAAAAGGTTTTCATCCCAGAACCCATGTAGTGCCTTTTTGAAAATCTTAGTGGATGGATGGTGACCCTCCTTCCAAGAAGGCATTTCCTTTCTTTTTTAAAAAATCATTTCATTGGGGACTCATACAACTCTTATCCTAATCCAAACATACATCAATTGTGTAAAGCATATTTGCACATCCGTTGCCCTCATCATTCTCAAGACATTGCTCTCCACATAAGTCCCTGGCATCAGCTACTTATTTTCCCTTCTCCCTCCCTGCTCCCCCCTCCCTCATGAACACTTGATAATTTATAAGTGATTATTTTGCCATATATTACAGTGTGTGATGTGTCCATTCACCCACTTTCATGTTGTCTGTTTCCCAGGGAGGAGGTTATACGTAGAACCCTGTAATCGGTTCCCCCTCTCCACCCTACCCTCCAGGTATCACCACTTTCACCACTGGTCCTGAAGGGGTCGTCTGTTTTGGATTACCTGTGTTTCCAGTTCCTATCTGTACCAGAGTACATCCTCTGGTCTACTCAGATTTGTAAGGTAGAATTGGCATCATCATAGTGGGAGGAGAGGAAGCATCTAGGAACTAGAGGAAAGCTGTATGTTTCATAGTTGCTACACTGCACCCTCATTGCCTCATCTCCTCCCTTGAGACCTTTCCATAAGTGGAAGTCCAATTGCCAACAGCTGACTTTGGGTCTCCCCTCCGCATTCCCCCTTATCCACAATCATATGATTTTTTTGTTCTGTTGATGCCTGATGCCTGATCCCTTCAACACCTAGTGACAGCACAAGATGGTGTGCTTCTTTCATGTGGGCTTTGTTGCTTCTGAGCTGGATGGCCGCTTGTTTACCTTCAAGCCTTTAAAACTCCAGATGCTGTATATTTTGATAGCCGGGCACCATCAGCTTCTAGAAAGCACTGTCATAGGTCTGGCAAGCTGCCCCTGGCTGGAAGCCTGGAATGCATCTAGAGCTGAGGATCAAGCACTTGTTCTAGCACCTCGATCTCTACTTTCCACTCAGCTTCCTCCCAGCATGGTACATTGGTATCTCCTGAAAGCTAAAATAAAATAAAGTGAAATTTAATTTATATTAATTATTGAAATACATTTGTATTTACAATGAATAATTAAATTCAACTATTTAAATTAATATGCACCTATAAAATTCTGACACGTGGATTTTTAAATGTTTGTGAGGGGTCGTGGGGACAATTTGCAATCAAAACACAAGGCAAACAGTAGACAAGATGTTTGCTCAAGTAAAGCACCTCTCCTTACTCTACACAATGTAGCACTATGCTCCAGGTCCTCAAATGTGTCCTCCAAACCCATCACCTGTTTTTTTCCTGATTCCCAGCCAGTGTCTGAGGATGTCAAGGGCATTAAGACAAGTCAGTTTTTGAGATACACAGGAGATCCCCAATGCACAACTATGGCTTTAGGATGCTGTGATGTGTTCTCTGGTTCATCCTGGACTGAGCAAACTTTAGGGAAATCCCAGCCACCCTTGCCTCCCAATACCCTTACTGGGGAGAGATTTTCATCATGACTGAGAGATCCATCATCTTTGCCATATCCCTCTGTGTGTATCTGACTCCATATGTGAACTTCTGCTCCCTGGAAATGGGAGACTGTTTCTTCCCCTTACAATGCAATGTTTCTAATTCCATGGTTGATACAAACCCTCACATCGAGAGAAGCTCCAAGGGAAACTATAAGATGGAGAGGAAACCCTAGACACTGACAGAAAGCCAGCTCTTAACTCCTCTCCACACCTGCCAAAACTGAGGCCTGTGGTTGAGAGTCAGCAATCCCTGAAGTACATACCTCCCTTTAGGGAGGGTCGTGTACAGACTCTTACACATTATATTTTCCGTGTCTCAATTATTGAAATAGAAGGTTGTGTTATCAATGTTGAGGCTGTCCATTTGAAGATGCAGAATATTCTTGGCTTTATCTCTGAAGACTGTCAATCAGGTACTCACAGTGAGTAGGTAGGCTATGGAATAACTATTACTCACTTCAGGCCCTTCATGGAATTGGCTGATGACATCCATTCCATCACTGCTGGGGATGGGTCCATAGATTCACAGGAGAATCTCAGAGGTGCTCTAGTCTGCCTAAAGTCTCCCAGAGCCACCAGCTGCATTTGAGCATGCAAACACAAAGACATCCTGATCAGGTAAACCATCACACATTGTTTTACTCTCTTGTTCAACATATTTTCTTTTCCTTTGTAATATTGCCACAAGGGAATCTGAGGTCAGCAAAAATTCCACTGTGAATTATGAACAATCATACCTTTCCAGTGAATGGGGAGACCTGGGCATCCTATGGGGTGAGTCCTCTCTCCTAGGGTTGAAGGGATGGGCTAGTCTGGTTTTCGTCAGTAGAATAACGTGCCACTGTGAGTATCATTCACTATAAAAATAGCTGAGGGGCAGATATGAGTGTCCTGGGTGAAGTAGCTGACCACTAAATGTGTGGGAAAATATGATTTCTTTTTATTGTAGGTAACTGTAGTGGTTAAGTCACACAGAGACCAATAGAAACAGATGAATACTTATGACATTTTTTTCTCCCAGAATATAGCCCCTCTTTTCCCTAGGATACAAATACCAAGATATACAAGCTAAAGACTCCAAAACAGGAAGTTATGGTCACATGTGATAAACTATAGAACTGGGGGAAACAGATGAGGTAAAAACAGAAGAAGGCCTATCCTGTAAGGGGGTGAGGAATTTCTCCTGGGCCCATATTGCCTTTGAGGAAGAAACGTGGATGTTTGTAAGGCCACACTTCAGACCTCGGTTCGCAATGTTTCCCTAAGAATGCTGCAGTCAGAAGATCAGTTAATCACCTTTCGCTTTAGCAGAGTTCCAGACAAACTTACAATCACCAAATATAAGAACGCTGGAATCCCCGAGGTGCTGAAAAGGCAAGTGCAGGGTTGTTTTTCCCCTTGTCAGACCAATGCCAAGAGAGAAAGGAAAACAGAGTATCCCTAGAGGCTGGAAATCTTTGGCGTCCAGAACAGAACTTCCATGAAGATAGCCCTAAATTTAACCTCTAATACCATCCCCCCCTCTCATCTTGGTTTTACCATTTGAAATCATTTGATCATACCCTGAGGCCCATGATTTTGGAATAGCAATCACCTGTGTCTCCCATATGGGGATTTTCAGCTTTAAGCTCAACAGAGTAGTTTGGTTCCTTTGAGAACACCATTGCAGGAGACCCTGTGGAACTGAAGAAACCCTGGGACGCTGCTGAATGTCAGAAGCTATTTGCCATTTCCCAATTCCTGCTACCTGACAAGTGTCCGAATTTGAGTGGAGCCTCCACTGCAGGTGTTTTTTTTTTTTGTTGTTGTTGTTGTTTTTTGCTTTATTTGTTTTGTTTCTTTTGTTTTTCTGTGTGTGATTGTCTAGTTTCACTCATGTCTATGTCATAATGTGTTTTGTGATCCCTCTATTATTTTTAGACATGTATAGCATTCTAATGTGTGCATGTTTTGACATTTCTATATTTTGAAAAAATGATTGTCAGGAAACCTCACAAAGTGATGGAAGAAAATACTGTTACATTTTCAGCCAAGAATGTAACACTTAATAGTTAACTTTACCCAGGCCCAGATTTTTCCAGAGTCTGATTGGAAAGTATTTATCTGAGTGTCATGATAACTCTTATGCAGGGACCCCTGACAGAGTCATTTCCTGTCCTTAAGGGACAGACTGCTTGTTGTTGTAGGACAGACTATAGTCTCCTGTTGCAATATTGTTTTTAATTCACAGATACCAGGAGCAGGCACAGAATTAATATTTTTAAATTAGAGAGATTCCCTAGGGAAACTGAGATTTAGAAGAATCCACAGATCAACACAAGAAACCAGCCTTGAAGCGCCAGCTGCACCTGCTCCAGGGTCTGAGTTCTGTGCTCTCTGGGTCCTGAGTGGCCCCTGGAGACCAGTTTCCTCCCTGCAGGGGAGGTTTGTGTCTGGGCTCTCACTGACTTCCCCTCACTGTGTGTCTTGCACAGTAAGGCATGGCTGTGTCCTCAGCTTTCAGGCTGTCCATTTGAAGATAGATTGAGTTCTTGGCAGTGTCTCTGGAGATAGTGAATCTGCCTTTCACGGAGTCAGTGTAGTGTGTGGTACCACCATCAGTGGAGACCCACTACAGGCCCTTTCCTTGAGCCTGGCAGACCCAATTCATGCCATCCTTATTGATGTTGAATCCAGAGGTTACAAAGGGCAGTTTCAGAGACCTCCCAGGCTTTCTCAGATCGCCCCAGACTCCACCAGCTGCACCTCACACTGAACACCTGCAAACAGAGAGGCACCGTGATTAGATGACACACATACAAACTAAACACTCACCGTTATGCGCACACGCACACGCACACACCAGAGTCTACAATGATTACCACGTAACATGGCCAAAATGAAAGCCAAGGTTGCTGCAAAATTCATGATGTGTCCTCTGGATTACCTCCTGGAACAAAATGGTAACAACAGAGACCCGGAGACAGAAGTGGCCTCTGAGGTTTCCCAGACCAGGGGCTGTGACTGGTTTACCAACAGGCAGAGAGCTGCATTTGCATATTCCCTAATATTTAGAAGCAATTGAGTAGAGATTATGGGCATCTGTTCTCCCTCAGACTCCAGAGACAGACAAGCATTCTCATAGGAAAACAGAGCTCTTAAACAGGTTCTGTAGCAACCATTGCTGTATTTGTTATATGACATACACAACAGCCTTTGCCATCTGAGTTCACAGTGCATCCCCTCTCATTCCCCTCAAGAGCTTGATACACATGGTGATAGTGAGAAGCTCTATGATCCATTTCTTGTGTGGGGACACTATTAGATTCATTTGTGCCTTTCAATGAATTTCCCCAATTTAGTGATATTTTTAAACTGTGTATTAACCTGTTCCTAAAACATGCCCATAAGACCTGAGGAATGGTGTCTCTTCTCTGGTTTCTGACTGGGAGATTCTGGTCCCCTTTCTTTTGTCATGAGCAGGAAAAGTAGATCTTTATCTCTTTAATTTGTCTTCTCCATTTTCATTTAATTGGTTCACTTATTGTGTGCCTCTTGTTTCATTTTGTGAGTTTTTATATTTATTAGTTCCTACCCGCCCACCCCTGCCTTGCTAACCTGTGATATGGCATGCTCATCTGTTTCCTGCTAATGATTAGATGGAAAATGAGACAATTAATTCCAGAGTCGAATTTCTACATCATATAGATGTTTGTGGCTATGTATCCCCCATAAAATTCTCTTCAGTTGAATCCCACAGTGTGTTATGTTGTGCTTTCAATCTTGTTCACTCCGATACAGCCATCCAGGTTTACAAAGCATTAAATATGTGTCATAGCTATCGAGGATACACAATTTATCTTTGTGCATAAAACAGGTATGCATGCATACATACAATTGTGTGTACGCATAAAGTCTACAAAGGAATGGATATTTCATTATCTGTACTGTCTTGTAATAAACATTTAGGAAGAGGGGATAATTGGAAATCATAATTTGAAGGGAATGGAAATCCCAGATGATGACAGGATGGTCATTTTTATTGGCCCCAGAAGTCTTGCCCTTGTGCTTTCCACAAGCCACGGGATCCCTACAGACCAATGCCATTACTGCAGGAACATTTGTGTCTGTGACAGCACTGAGGACTCTCACTGTTTCCCTCACACAGTGAAGAACTGCTGGCCCCCCTTCTTGTTGAACTCAGATGCAGGAGAATTGACTGTGGATCTTCTTCTGGAGCTTGAGCATCAGTTCCTTAGGGGCGGGATGGGTTTTTCTGCTACTACAATACAATGCTAACAATTAGTCCAACCTCTTCTGCAGGCAGTGGCAGTTCCATCTCTGGCAATACGGAGTCCTGAGACACAGCTAAGCTTAGGTAGAGGATCTGTGAAGGGTTTATCACTCCTGGGCCCAAATCTTGGACTACCAGCAAGAGGAAAGTAATCACTGGTGACAAATAATGGAAACCTCATAATGACAATTCATTTTTAAAATCTTGACACTAGAGAGAAGTGACCAGTAGAAAGAAGAATATTCACAGGAAATTCATGACGATGGACAAGGCCTGTGGATCCTACAGAACCCTCTCCATGAGGATAAATTTTTCACTAGGTTTGAGATTTTGCCTGGAAATTTATCAGGTGTTTGGTATATTAGAAGCCCCAGGAATAAAGTAGAGAAGTTCCCAGTCTTCTCAGAAACCAAAGAGAGTCTGACCCCATCATCTTCTTTGTGATAACACTGACACCACACTCACTGCCATGAAGTTGATTCTGACTGAGAGTGATTCTGTAATTTGCTGAAAAAACAAACAAAAGTAAACGTGTAACAAGTTAACAGAAGGAGTCTTGCTGAGAAACAGACAGAGGTATATGAAAGTGAATGGGGTCTGATTTACTTAGATCAAGCCAGGACTGAGTCAGAAGATTCCCCAGGGTAAACTCCTGGGAAACATGTGGGTGTGGTTTAGAGTTTTAGACAAGTGTGCCAATAAGTAAATATATCAGATTTGGAAGTGAAACAGATTTCCCAGTGACTGGGGGCAGTCATGAATATGCTTTAGGGTGGGGTTATGATTCTTAACAAGATAGGGTGCTTTGTACTTCTTGGTTCCAAATGTCTTCTTATTTTGTCTGGTGATGTCTTTGTGGTGATTTTTGGTTCCTTGAAGAAAGTCTTTCCGATCCATCTGATTTGTGACCAGAAGGTTGGGAATATGTTAATGGAGATGTTTGTCTGGTCAGTTTTGGTCAAAATGGATACTCACTTGGTGTCATGGGATATTTTTCTGTGAGGAAAGGGCTCGCAAAGACAGGTGATCAGGAAGAAAAAGGCAGAATAATTATAGGCAATAAAGGAGGTATTCCAAAATCTTGTGTCATCACCACATACCTAAGAGGAGGATCCTTGGGCAAGCTGTGGAAGTAACATGGTTGCACAGGGTTGAGCAGGTTGGTGAGTGTTCTCAACAGAATGTCCAATGTCCATATTTGCTAACATTTTTATCTGGATTGTGGATAATATATACATTTCATTAAATGTTATGAAAAGGTCATGCTCGGCGTTATAGGCTTAAATTGTAATATTGGGATACTATAGGGGGAGTCAACAGGGATCAAAAGTGGAGTAACTGCCTAAGTCATTTTTAGTTTTCTTGGGTTCAATTTGAGTAAAAGGCTTGTAAATTACCCGGGGACCAAATTCCCCTGGTGCCTCTCCTATGGGTAGAATGTTCAGGGAGGTTTCAGGGCTGGGAGAATAGTAACCCCTAAGTGCAGGATCCCTTAGGGCAGGGGTCCTCAAACTGTTAAAACACAGGACCAATTCACTGTCCCTCAGACCATTGGAGCTCAAGACTACAGTTAAAAAAAAAAAGCTATGAACAAATTGCTATGCACACTGCATGAGTCGGCTGCTAGGCAGGAGAGGCAGTGGCAGCAAAAACACCCTGAGGGTGGGATAAATGTCGCCAGGCCACATGTGCTCAATGGGCCACAGTTTGAGGACACCTGCCTTAGGGGTTCCTGGGTGCACTGGGGATGAAGGTCTCTACTGCTCCTAAAAAGGAGAAATGCTCTAAGTTCTGGCATCTCTGCCCACTTTCCCATCACTCTACAGAACTGTTCCAGGTGAATCAGGGTTGGAAGGGAAAGTGTACCATGCTCTGGCCACCATTCTCCTTTCTCAAATAGAGTTGCATAGTGTATCAGCTTTTGTTTGTCCAGCCTCTCTTTATCAACTCTATCCCAATTGGACAGGATTCATGCAAGGGGGAAGTTTCTGAGTATCAAGCTGCTAAGTCCCATCTAGAAAGCACAAAACAAGGCTATTTAGAGCTTGCTACTTCAAGGTCAATAACCCCCGCTTGAGACCACACCCCTGGGTTGCCCTGAATCTGGTGCCTCAGGCAGATGTCCCATCCCGAGGGAAGGCTTCAAAGACTAGTTGCTGAGGGCGACTTTAGTTCCAACCATATTTCTAGACAAGCTAGGAGGACCACTGCTTGGGATGGCCCCACGGCCCTCCAAGACACCTGCTGGAGGGAGCAGCCTCTCAAATCTCTGAAGGGAAGGGACATCTGGCAGCTCAGGGAACCTTCAGAGAAATTGGAATTTCTGGCTGGAACATCAGGGCAGTAGAGCTGTGTCTTAAGAGCTGTCCCAAAAAGTGCCTGAAGCAGCATCAATGAAAGCCTAAAGGTAACAGTTACTCAGGCTAGGCTTCCGAACGCCATTGGCCTAAGCCTGGGCAACGGAAAACCAGCTTGTAAATAGGAACAAACCTACACTGGTAGAACACTAACACTATAAAGCCTCAAGTTTTAAATTCAGGAAATAATTTTTTTTGTTTTTATTCTTTACTTTCATAGTTATCAATCTATATATGGCATTCAAAATATATTTTAAAAATATAAAATTAGATGTGATCAGCTATCCTGTAAAACGGCGGGCGGAGGTCAAGGGAGAAGAGAAATTATGGGGAGGAGTGGGTGAACTCCTACAGAGAGACCAACCAGTAAACAGCACAGGAGAACAGCACGTGGAGATGACAAGGAGGCAGTAAAAAATGTGCCAAAGAAGCAAAGGCAGGTGGAAGGGTGCACTTGGGACCAGAGGGCAGAGCCCGCACAGGAGCTGGGAATGGAGTTCAACTTTGAAACCTGGGACACCAAACACAGAGAACTTCCAAAAACCAAGGGGAGATCGATGTCAAGGCACATGGAACTATGCTAGTGTCCTGAGCTGGGGAAGCCAGGTGGAGCCCCCTGCCGGTGCTTAGATCCTATACCACCACTGGATCCTCAAGACTTCCCACCCACTGGCCTAGGATCTTCCTGTATTCAGCATCATTGATGTGTATCGTGAGTTGGAAGAGGACTTTATAGATTGGTATCAGACAGATGGGCTAATATCAAACTTATGGACTTGATCTGGGCTGCGCTGGGATGTTTTCTCAACATTCATTTGCTCTGTATATAAAGCTCTGGCTTATACACATATGAGTATCTAATCATTTGTTTCTCTAGTCGACCCAGACCAACACAAGGATAGAGTAGAAAGCCTCATATTTTCCCAGTGTCCAGTGGAAGGGTTCAAGCTGCTTACTTTGCAATTAATAGCTCTACAACTAACCCAATACACCACTGAGGCTCCTTCTATAATATACACAATGCTTGCTTCCAATAAGGGTATATGAAACAAACTTAAGACATATCAAACCCATTAGCAGTTTCAAAGTAGTAACAAGGATTTAGGAGCCATTTTTGATAATCTGACATATAATTTTCTAACTATCTTCCTTTATCTATGTTTGAATCAGCAAAATGAACTATTGGATGCACTGGGAATCTACTTTAAAAAATATTGGAGTTGGATGATATTTTTGTAATCTATGTATTCTTGTATTCTATATCCTACTATAGAACGTTTGCTCATATATTCAGGCTCCCATTTTATTATTGTTTTGCTTTGCATGTATTCCCTTGATGCTAAAATAAACGCATATATATCTGTCAGGGTAGTGGAGGTAGATCATCATAATATCAAATAGTTAACTATATAATGGAGCAAAATCATGCTATCATTTCAACAGATTTAGAATTTTTCATGAAATAAATCAATATACACTGAATTATTTTAATGTTTCAACAAAGCTCTGGGATCCATTGCTATGCTATTTTTGATAATTCTTTTCTATATGAACACTTCACAGCCTGAGCAAAGATATACTTCTTACCTTAACAGTACCCTGCCCATTAATATTGCAGAATATTTTTCCATCAAAATTTCACTGACTATTAAAGCATAATTTTAAAATCTTGATAAAAGCCTATCTTAACATGTTGATTGACATCTTTGATATCTAGAATCTAACCATCTTTTTTTGGATTTCCTTTTAAAATATTAACTGTTCAGTAGAAATTATGATCCTTTAGCTCCCAAGCTCAATAAATCCACTTTTTGCAATCAGTAAAATATATATATATATAATTAGCAATGTTTTTGAAATGTAACCAAATTGTCACATTTATAATTAATAATTTTGGACCAGATATGTTTTCATTAAATTTTATGAAAATGCCGTGCTCAGCGTTATAGGGCTAAAGCTTTTGTTTGAAAAACCAGGAGAAAGGCAAACGGAATGGAGAGGAAAAGGGAAATATTTGGCTTCCGGAATACAGCAGGGTTAACTACCAGATCTATTCAACCAGCTCCCTAGGCAGTGCCCTTCCACATGTTTGGACTGGTGGGCGCCATCTTGGCCAGGGTCACAGGCCCGGTTTCTCCATGGCCACAATGGCGGCTATGTAGGATCTCTGGGAAAAGCTTAAACAGCCTTGACAAGAGTGAAGCCATTTTGAGCTGTCAGAAGCCACCATGTAAAGTAAACAAAGGAGATACGAACTGTAAACGAACTAGCTGATATTGGGGAGGTAGGTTGTGCAGATGTAGCCCAAGGGAATGTCCCACCGGAAATGGATGTTCAGAAGGCTTGCGAGAATGACCAGGGCAGTTTTTGTTCAACTACGAATGGCTAACCTCAATATACCGCTGCTCTACTCTGTCTGCTTGCACACCTGCACATTTCCAAAAATATAAAAACCTTTGGGCTTTCTCTCTCACTCTCTCACTCACTCACTCTCACTCACTCTCACTCACTCTCACTCACTCTCACTCACTCTCACTCACTCTCACTCACTCTCACTCACACTCACTCACACTCACTCACACTCACTCACACTCACTCACACTCACTCACTCACTCTCACTCACTCTCTCACTCTCTCTCCCTCTTTCTCATTCCTTGATCATCAGACCAAGGAACACCTCCATTTGCAAGCTACATTACCTGTGGGACAACTAACCTGTGGTCAAAAAAAAAGAACAAAAAAAAACTTTGGAAAATTAGACTGGGGGCTGCTCAGTCTCCTCTCAAGAGGGCTGACAGACCGTGCACAGTAAATAAAACTTTTTCTGTTGAACTTACCGGGGATATGAGTTGTTTTCATTCTCGGAATGGACAGTGGCTACAACTTTCGAGGTGCACCGAGATCCGACTGCCACTTTCTGGGCCTGCTTAGAATGGAGACTTCCTTTATAGGAGTGCTCTCCCCAGAACTAGGGGATTTCTGATTTCTCTAGGCAAGGGGTCCTTAAGCTCTTTAAGCACAGGATCAGTTCACTGTCCCTCCGATCCCTTGGAGGGCCACACTATAGTTTAAAAAAAAAGAAAACTATGAACAAATTCCTACGTACACTGCACATATCTTAATTTGAAGTTAAGAATAATAAACAAACGGGGCACAAACACGCGGCAGACAGGATCAATGTCCTCAGCTGTCCGCATGTGGCCCACTGGCTGTTGTTTGAGGACCCCTGCTCTAGGCACTCACGAAGAGCATGTGGTTTCAACCCTAAAGCCTGGAGACTCCATAATTTGTTTAAAGGTCATTGGGCAGATGGAGTCCCTGATTGGCCCATGCAAGACTCGTTTTCCCTTCCCCTATTTCTGAGTTCACAGTATGCTTATGGGGAACCAGGACATCCTGATCTGATCCCTAAAATTAATGTGTGGATTGACATCACCACTAATAAGCCAGCATACATAAAAGACTTACTTCCTCCCGCAACAGAAAGGAAACATGGCAGTTGGAAAAACAACAGATCCAAGTTCCTAAAACCACCAAGGTGGAGGCTGTCCCTCCTCAACTCCTCCCCATCACCCTCCGAGTTGGCTTAATACCATTTTGCAGGAGGAATCTGGGAGTGGGAGAGCTGGCATACGAACCTTTGGTACCACTGCCACCCTATCAGGTTCCTGGGGCTGGAAAGAGAGAAATACTCACAACCCCCCTTTGAGTCCATCCCCAAACACACACACACAAAGGCTGTCATGTCTTCTCAACCCCTCCAGAAGGATCACTCGGCAGCAGCCATTCTCCGCTTAAGGTAAGCAGCCCCAACACCTGGGGAAGACCCACGAGTCCCTTTGTGGATATATGTACCCTTTAATTTCAGTGATTTGTATAATTGGAATCAACAATATCCCTTTTTATGACAAACCACAAGGTCTGATTTCTTTGCTATAAACGGTTTTTGATATGCATTGGCCCACCGCAAGCAATTGCCAGCAACTACTCCAGGTGCTGTTCACAACACAGGAACGGGAGCCCTTCCGGAGAGAGGCCCAGAAAGCAGTCAATGGACCTGATGGTCAGCCAGCAGGCACTCCCCACTTGAGGGAAACTTTTTGCCACTGCACAAAAAATATGAGATCCAAATTCATTGCAAGGCCCGGAGGGCTTAACCAGGCATCACAAGTTTCTCTTACAGGGCCTCAGTGGAACAGCTAGAAAAACTATGAATTTATCTAAGGTCAGTGAGAATTTTCAGGGTCCTACAAGAGAATGTCCACCTGCCTTTGTAGAATGGCTGATGGAAGCCTGCGGGCTTTATACCCGTATCGACCCAGAGATACCCCCAGAACAGAAGGGCAATAAGAATTGCCTTTAATGCTCAGTCCACCTCGGACATGAAAAAGGAGTGGGAAAAATCTTAGTGATTTGGTAGAAGTGGCTCAGCGGGTGTATAACAACAGAAATGACCCTACCACGACAGAGACAAAGAAACTAGTTAAAATACTAGTAATTGCCATGAGAGACCCAAGAGGCTCAGGAAATGGAGATCATGGCCCACTCACGGAGAGCCCGACCTCTGGGCACCGCCAATCCCTGGGATAGGATGAATGTGCCTACTGCAGAAAAGAAGGACATTGGAAAAATCAGTGCCTTGCAAACCCCAGGAGAGGCAGACGACCCTCCACTAGAGAGGATGGGCCTCACCCTCACCTAGAAAAACCCAAGCAAGAAACAATAATGCTTGAAGAAGCTGAATGAAGGTGTCAGGTCTCTGTGCCCCCAAGATCCTAGGCTAACTCTCCAAAAAGGGGCCAGCCAGTATATTTCTTGGTGGACACAGGGGCCACCTACTTGGTTTTGGAAAAGACTACAGTTGCATTGTACAAAGGAAATATTTTAATTACAGGGGTCACAGAACAGACCCAAGCACACTCATGGACAAAGGCCTGAATAACAGATTTGGCACAAGAGACAATTATACACTCCTTCCTGGTAATGCCTCAATGCCCCTATTCCCTAATTGGTTGTGGCTTATTTTGAAAAATGGCAGCCATAATTACTTTCTCATCTGCTGCAACCACCTTACCCTTGAACTTGAAAAGGCAAAGGTTTTGCTCACCACTCCATTGACAGAGGGATATGTGTTTTATCAAGGAGCAGAAGAGACCTCCTCATAGGAACTTCTTGAAAATGGCTAAAGGATATTCCTTTTGTTTGGGCAGAGAAGAACCAGCCACACCTTGCTGAACATCAGGTGTCTGGGGTCGTACAACTTCTGAGCTCAGCCACACTGGGGTCAAGCAAAACCTTACTCCATGGAAAGCAAAGTTGGGTATTGCTGTTCACGTATGCAGACTAAAGAGGACAGGCATTTTTGTGCCCTGCAAGTACACATGGAATGCTCCCCTGCTGCCCATGCAGAAGCTGGGAACTGAGGACTTTCCAACGGTGCAGGATCTCGGAGAGGTAAATGCGAGGGTAGAAACTGTCCACCACCCCACGGTACCACGAGACCCTCCTGAGTACTATTCTATTAAACTGAATTTGTTATACTGTTTTGAACTTAAAGGACGCTATGTTCTCCATACCCTGTCCCCTGTACGTCAACCCAGTGAAGACTTACAGGAATACAAGGAGTAACACCCCCAAACCACCTTCCTCCAGTATGCAAATGACCTCCTCCTGGCCTCTGAAACCCTGGTGGAATGCCAAAGGGCTACCGAGGACCTGTTAATAGTCCTTGGCCAATTGGGTACAGGGTATCTGCAAGAAAGGCTCAACTGTGTGTCAATAAAGCTGTATACCTAGGCTACCAACTACAGGAGGAAAAACGGACCTTGTCCCCCAGCCGCACTGAGGCAATCCTCAAAATCCCAGTATCTGAGACGAAGAGGCAGGTGCAAGAGTTTCTAGGAGCTGTGGGGTACTGTCCATTGTGGAATTTGGGATTTGAAAAAATAACCAAACCCCTATATGCAAGTACTGGGGAAAGGAAAAAGAACTTAAATGGACTGAAGTAGAACAGCAAACCTTTGAAGCCTTAAAAAAAGTCGCTCATATGGGTACCCTCTCTTCCCCGTCCATACATAGAAAAGCCCTTCCAATTGTCTATCTATGAGGCCAGAGGCACAGCAAAAGGAGTGCTAACTCAGAATTTGGGGCCATGGAATTGACCTGGGGCCAATCTTTCATAGAAATTGGAATCTGTAGCTACAGGATAGCTGAGCTACATGCTATCTGAGGCTGCCACTGACATCCTAGTTATGGAAGCTAGGAAGCTTACACTGGGACAGGATATTGCTGTAGTAGGGGGACCTATGGTTGAGCCCCTCCTAACAAGTCCCCCAGACCAGTGGATCTCAAACTCCATGATTCTACCACCAATCCCCCTGAGCTAGTGGCCGTGACCATGCCATCCCCAGTGTTACTGCCACAACCTAAATACTTAGAAAATGATCTAAAGATAATCCAAGAGTTGGGCTGCCAAAAAGACTCGGTGGCTGCTTCATCCTGATGGAAGAAGATTCATGCCAGAATCTCTGGGGAGAGATCTCATTCAAGGACTACATGAAGGTATGCATTTGGGATCCTCTGATTCAAGGATTACATGAAGATATGCACTCGGGATCCTCTCTAAATTGTCTCACTTGCTCCTCAAGTACTTTTACATACCCAGGCTTGGACACTGGGTGGCAGATGTCACCCACCATTGCTTGCACTGTGCTCGCTTGGGGAAACAACCCTAGAAAAGAAAAGGAGCAACCCCAACCACGAGCTCGAGGTAGTAGTCCTGGAGAATTCTGGGAGGTGGACTTTATGGATATCAAACATAGAAAGAATGGCTACCGGTATTTGCTGATGTTCCTGGACACCTATTCTGGATGGGTGGAAGCCTTCCCAACGAAGAAGGAAACTGCTGCCACTCTGTATAATTATTAGTAACTAAAATTGTCCATAGATTTGGTCTTCCCACCACCTTGGGGTCCAACAATAGCCCAGCATTCATTGCTCAAATTACTAAAGTATTAGCCATGCTTCTAAATATTAACTGGAAGCTCTCCTGGGCTTCTAGGCCCCAAAGTTCAGGGCAAGTAGGAAGAATAAACAGAACCCTAAAAGGAATTGTTCATTAAGTTGCATTTAGAAACTGGCGAGAACTGGGTTGAACCTTTCTTTATCTTTTGCCCTACTTCGAGTCTGCTGCACTCCTTATGTGAAAAGCATGACTCCATTTGAATTTATGTTTGGGAGACCTTCCCCAATCCTCCCAAGATTGAAGGAAGTAGAAATAATGGAAGTGCAGTTGCTGCAGGTGAGACAAATCATCTGCTCCGACACCTTCATTTTGGGCCCAACCAAGGGAAAGGTGAAGAGGCAGCCCACTACTTGCAACCTGCAGACTGGACGTGGGTAAAGAAGCACCAACCCGACACCTTAGAACCTAGGTGGACTGGCTCATACCAGGTGATACTTACAACACCAATTTCTGTTACAGTCGTGGGGAAGGGGGTGTGGATTCATCAGTCACAAGTAAAACATGCCGTCCCTGAGCATATCCTGAAAAGATGGACACTCAGAAAGACCGAAAACCCCTCAAAATTAAGACTTTACAGAACGTAATTATTTTTTTCTGAGTATTGGGGACAGCACCCACCATTTCCCCCAACCACAAACACATCTGTGGACTGCTATTCGAACCTCCAACAGTGAATATGTAACCTCTTACACTGGGTATGGCCTCCCTGGTTTTGCTTGGATTTGTTTGATTGGCTAAGAAAGAGCTGGCATTCTGGATCCTTTAAAGGTGAAGGGCACAATGGGGCCCATAACGGAATCCCATCCTACAGCTGCGGAATACCCTCTATAGAAAGAAGGCTCCAAACACACCATTTCTATATATGCCCGGCTGATGGACTCCCTAACTGCCAAGGGGAAGGACATTGCCATTGTGCAGCTTGGGGTTGTGAAACTATCATTTTCAGGATGGAAACTTGTTAATTACAACCCTATTATTTTTACAAGAATGGGACTAAAGTCAGAGGGGTTTGATCCAACCACGTGTGTGGTTTTCAAATGTAACCCAATAAGAACTGGATTTGAATAGGGCAAGATATGGCAAAATAACAATCTGTCCATTATCAAGGGCTCATGAAGGAGGTGGGGAGGGGGGATGGAGGGGGAAAAAAAGAGGACCTGATGCAGAGGGCGTAAGTGGAGAGCAAATGCTTTGAGAGTGATTAGAGCAAAGAATGTATGGATGTGCTTTATACAATTGATGTATGTATATGTGTGGATTGTGACAAGAGTTGTATGAGCCCCTAATAAAATGTAAAAAAAAAAAGGAAAATGATTAGGGCAAAGAATGTACAGATGTGCTTTATACAATTGATGTATGTGTATGTATGGATTGTGATAAGAGTTGTATGAACCCCTAATAAAATGTAAAAAAAATGTTTAGAAAATGATCATGGCCACATATGTACTAATATGCTTGAAACAATTGATGTATGGATTGTTATAAGAACCTTAAGGGCCCCCAATAAAATGTTCTTTTAAAGAAAAAAAAAGAATTGGATTCGAGTGTTATTGGGTTCACTGGGAAAACATGGGGAATTCAACATTATGTAAATGATAGAGATCCCGGGACAACCATTACTATCCAGCAAAGTAAAATATGACAACCTGCCATCCATAAAAAGGCCCAAACCTGGTGATAAGTCCTGAAGAGCCACAGCTGGGTGTCATTAAGATTCATTTGCCACACCCTCCAGACTCTTCAGTAACTTTCCCGTTCACCGCCATCCCAACTCAAAGGGCCCTTCCCATTCAGGAGCCACCTCAAGGTTCTGTGTTTGATACTCTGGATGCTGTATTCCAATTTATGAACTCAAATCCTAACCTCACAGCTGATTGTTGGCTTGTCTGTACCGTGCTCCCCCTGACTATGTAGGCACAGGTACAAACAGCACTATTTGTACAGAGTGCAATCCAATTTAAAATGTTAGAAGGATTACACGAAGCAGCAGTCTGTAGGTGAGGTTAGAACGGGCTCAATTCTAAGATCACTGTAAAAGATTTGCAAGGGCAAGGACTGAGTTCTTATTCATGTAATTATCACTTTAATATATCAAGATATTGAAATTTTTGCCTTCAAGCTGTTCCTATTGAATTAAATGTTGATCCTTATTTGTTATCCACTCCAACAGGTACTTGCTTTACTTGTTCCACAGGACTAACACCCTGTCTCTTTCCCCAGTATTAGCAGCGGACCCGGGTATTTGTGTGCTAGTGCATGTTATTCCTCAGTGTACCTGTATTCTGGTGAAGGAGGTGTAGGGATCACTTTGGAAGTTCTGGATGAGTTAAAAGAGCCCCAATGTCGGTCCCACTGGTAACAGGGCTTGGGATTATGGGATTAGCTGCAGTCGGGTCAGTTGCTTTAATACAAGGAAACTTAAACTATCAGACTCTTAGTCAGCAAATTGATTTCAATTTACAGGGATTTAAAAAAACCTGTTTCCCATTTAGAAAGCTCCTGAGCCTCCCTTATAGAAGTGAGGCAAACCCGCTGAGGGCTTGACTTGCTCTTTGTGAAACAAGGAGTGCTGTGCACGGCATTAGGAAGAACTTGTTTTATGCAAACCATGCAGGAATCACTAAAGATAGTTCAGCCCTGGTTAGGAAAAGGTTAGAGGAAAGAGCCAAAAAAGAAACGAAGAAACCAATTGGTTTGAAAAGCTATTTAATTGGTCAACCTGGCCAACTACCCTAGTAACGGCCCTAGCCAGTCCCCTAATCCTCCTCCTGCTAAGCCTCACATTTGGACCAATAATAACCAATAAGCTAGTGGCATTCCTTACACAGAAAGTACAAGCCATAAAACTCTTAGTGCTGAGCCCACCATACACTGGGCTGGCTACCGCAGATTCAATGATTTGAACTTGGGTAAGAACAGGAGGGAATGTAGCAGCTCTGGGAGAAGCTTAAACAGCCTTGACAAGATAATCTATTTTGAGCTGACAGAAGCCATTATGAACGGTAAATAAACTAGCTATGAACTGTCAATGAACTAGCTGATATTAGGGAGGTAGTCTGTGCAGACGTAGCCCAAGGGAATGTACAGTAGGAAATGGATGTTCAGAAGGCTTGCGAGAACGACCAAAGCAGTTTTTGTTCAACTAAGAATGGCTAACCGCAATACCCTGCTTCTGTGCTCTGTGCACCTGCACATTACAAAAGTATAAAAACCTTTGGAAAATTAGACTGGGTCCACTGAATCTCCTCTCAAGAGAACTGACAGTCCCTGCAGAGGAAATGAAACCTTTTCTGTTGAACTTGCTGGCTGTCTGGGTGGTTTTCTTTCTGGGAACGGACAGTAGCTACAACAGACACAGGTGGCGCCATTCTGCCTGGGAGTGGAGTCATGTGGCTGGGAAAATGGTGGCCATAGGTTGCGGCCTAGCTGAAAGCCAGCCTGGAGCCAATCTCCCAATCTGAGTCCTGCCCAAACCAACAGGGTGGACGCGGGCGACCCAGCCATCCTGCTTGCCAGAGCCGGGGCACACCACTGTGTCCGGTCTTGGCACAATAGACTCCATTTTGAGTCCTGCACCTCTATCTTTGCTCTCAAGGCTGACTCCTAACTGACTTCCCCTCCCATGCTCAACCCCAAATTCCTGGAACCAGCTCGTCCCAAAGCCAGCATGTTTTCTGAAGATATGGTCACTCCACCCGTCCCTGACATATAGATAAGATTAACGACCTTCTCCCTTCTGAAGCACCTGTGTGTGCAGATCCTCCCAAGCTGTGCCTGCCAGCAGTGGGCATAAAAATTCTGCTAGGATTTTTTCCCCGGTGCGGCTTCAGTATCTCAATACCCTGAGTTGCTGAACCCACCCGCAAGCTTCTCAATAAAGCCTGCTTCTAAAACTTCGTTAATTGGGTCTTTGATTCTGTTTTCATGTCCAAATAAACCTTTTATTTTGGTGCCAAAAGCCTGGGATAGGTGTGTGGCTCCCCCCTTCTCTTGGGGTCCCCTGAGAGCCACCAATCTTCCCCATATCTCCAGTACCTTTAAGTGCGGCACTTGCCTTCAGCACATGAACACATTCAAAACCAGTCTACGTTTGCCCTGGTGAGTCTCTCCCTCTCCCACATTTGCTTTCCCTCTCTCCCTCTTACTCAGACCTTGAGAAAGAAAAGACTTATTTTTCTTTCCCAAGTTGCCTGCCCCCAGTCCCACCTTAACCACCAGGCACTTTGGTCACTGACTGGCACTTTCGATTTCAACGTTCTACAAGACCTGTACAATTTCCGCAGGAGGACTAGTAAAGTTTCTGAAGTCCATGTGCAGGCTTTTTGGACTTGCATTCCCCCCCTGACCTCTATAGCCATTGTTCCACCTGTCAAATACTGTTAGCACAATCCCCTCAACAGAAGGAACCTGCCATTTAACCCCTGAAGAGCCAGCTGAGCTCCTCAGCGCGATACTCCCGCCCCTCTATCAGTCTCCCCCGCCCACTGCGCCTTTTAATCACCCGCCCAATAACTCTCCCCTGTCCTCACTGGTTGCCTCTCATACCCGCTCCCACAAGCCTCCAGCTACCCTTTGTCTATTAAGAGAGATAGCAGGCCTATAGGGACTCGTTCGAGTCCACATCCCTTTTTCCTTACATGACCTGTCACAGATAGAGACCCGTCTGGGCTCTTTCTCGGCAGACCCCTCTAAGTTTTTAAAGAATTTACCTACATTTCCCAAATGTATGATTTAACCTGGCTTGACATCCAAGTGATCCTTGCTTCCACCCTGACCTCAGAGGAATGTACGTGGACAAAGACCACGCTATCAACCCAAATGTCCCCTTGGGGGCGCATGCCATCCCAATAGAGGACACCGGTTGGAATTACTGGCAAAGCCGGGGGCCTGATCTTCTTCATAGAAACCTTATGCTCAGGTACCTCATTAGAGGTCTGGAAACAGTCTCCAACAAGGTTGTCAACTATGAAAAACTGAGAGAAGTTACTCAAAAGGCAGATGAGAACCCTGCTCTTTTCCTTAACTGCCTACAGGAGGCACTCACAAAGTACACTCGTTTAAACCCAGGGCCTAAAAAGCGGGGCCTCTATTTTGGCCTCTCACTTCACCTTCCAGTCAGCCCCTTACATCAGAAACAAAGCTAAAGAAGGCTGAGGAGGGCCCTGAAACCCCTATATAGGATCTGGTAAAAATGGCATTTAAAGTTTTCAACGCTTGGGAGGAGATGGCTGAGGCGACTCGCCAGGTGAGGGTCCAACAGATGATTAGCCTCCATTCCCAAGCCCTGGTAGCAGCCCTAAGGCCGGCAGGTAATCCTGCCCATCACACGCTCCCCAGTGGAGCCAGCATCTACCGCCAGGAGCCTGCTTCAAATGTGGCCTGGTCGGCCACTGGGCAAAAGTTTACCCCAATCCCAAGCCTACTACCAAGCCCTGCCCGCAGTGCAGCTAGCTGGGGCACTAGAAGTCGGACTGCCCGACCCTGGCTCTGCCCCCAGCTCTGCAAAGCCGAGGCACTGAGATCCAGATAACTCCAGGCACAGAGTTGCAAGGTATGGAGCTACTGGAGTTCATGGACTAAAGAGGCCCTGGATCCTCGACTCCGGTAACCCTCGCCGAGCCCAGTTTCATGCTCCAGTTAGCGGACTACCTTCTCCATTTCGCCCTCTCACTCGGGTCCTACTTCCCCTTCCCAGGTCTGGGTTATGGGAATAAATGTGCCCCGCCTCCACTCTGCAGATCCTGTTACTGACTTAGCCCAACAACTTTCCCACTCCTAGCTCAGTATGCTCCCACTTATACTCCAACTTACACTGATCAGGAAAACAACCAGTATTGCTCTCTTCCTCAACGAAAATGGTGGGTATACATATATAACTTAATCATTCTCCCAGAGTTACAACAGGAAACAATCATCACCAATATTCACAATTCTCTACACATCGGGCCAAAAGCTCTCTACAAGTTTTTACCCCCGTATTTCACCCCACTGGACTATGGAGCACTATCAACACAGTACAGACAAAATGCAACATTTTTACCCTGTCCAATAGCCAGGGAGCTCAACACCCTCCTAAACAACTCCACCAGATGCGAGAGCACCTACCGGGACAGGACTGTCAGACTTTACCCACTTGCCAAAGCATAAGTGGTTTACATATCTCCTCACTATGGTTGACACATTTTCAGGATGGATCAAAGATTTTCCCACCTCCTCTGAGAGTGCAAGCATAGTCGCCACTCACCTTCTTCAAGACATCATCCCTCATTTTGGCAAGCCTGCTTCAATTCAGTGGGACAATGGCCCAGGCCTCATATCTAAGGTGCAGCAGGCAGTTAACGCCTCATTGGGCATCTGCTGGTAACTCCACGCAGCCTACCACCCCCAGTCTTCTGGTAAGGTTAAGAGAGCTAACGGTCTCATAAAACAACAGCTCACCAAACTCTCCCTAGAACTGCAACTTTCTTGGCCTCAACTATTACCCTTTGTTCTTACTTGCCTTCATGCAGTGCCTCAGGAGTCGTCTGGCTCTTTCAAAATACTCTATGGACAACCTTTCCTTTCTTGCCTCTTCTTGAAACTGATTGCCCTCCGCTAGCTTTGTACCTTCCATACTTCTCTTTGCTCCGCAACCTTCTTAGACAACACGCCAACTCGCCATCCCTGAACCCTCTCCGACCTCTGCTGATCACCAAACACCAGTGTATCCTGGAGATGCTGTGTTAATTAAATCCCTACCACCCAAACCCTTAGCACCCCGGTGGAAAGGCCCTTACACTGTCGTACTTACTACTCCCCCTCAGCAATCGAAGTTCTTAGAATAGATTCCTGGGTACATTTGTCCCGAGTCCAGACGGCAGTAAACTCTGACCATGGCTCCCAGTGTTCTGCTGAGTATACTGGTCCTATGTCTCATCGCCTCACTCACCTCACCAAGCCAGCCAGCTAAACCTAGTACAATTTCCCCTATTGCCTGGCGATTTTACTTGACTGAAAACTATACCAATTATGCCCGCACTAAGCGTTATGATTATTTGCTGGCTGCCGCTAACTGCCCACCCACAGGGTGAAGAACACCCATATACTTAAACCTCACTGATTTTAACCGGCATCAAAAAATGCTGATCCCATCATTTGCTTCCTGTATGACCAGAAGCCAACTACCCAATGAGCAAAAAAGTGAATACAGAAAAATGTAGGGTGTCCTTGGTCTTCCTGCCAGATACATTACCTTTCCCTTCGTTCCCAGGGACGATTCTACTACCATCGATCTAAATACTCTCTCACAATCCCAGGCCCCTGGGGTAGCCAATGGACGTCTCCGGTTCCAGGAGCCTGGTACACCACTCACCGGAAAAAAAATTTTCTGGACGCCAAACTATATGTATGGAGGTCGCTAGCCCAGGTCCAATACACCATCCACCGTAATATTCAGATCCAAGAACTTCAACTCACTAATGAAATTTCTAAACCGTCCGAGTCTCCCTTTTCCTGGCTCACCCTGCTACAGCAGGGACTGACCATTGCCAACGTTGTTGGACTAGGCAACCTCTCCACCTGC
This sequence comes from Tenrec ecaudatus, assembly GCF_050624435.1. NCBI lineage: Eukaryota > Metazoa > Chordata > Mammalia > Afrosoricida > Tenrecidae > Tenrec > Tenrec ecaudatus. Next base: position 68,056,391 of record NC_134546.1, on the reverse strand, counting down.
TTCATGTGTGCGGCCCTAGAACGCTCTCCTCTGGTAGCAGTACCGGCTCCTGCCCTGTCATTTTCATCCAACGTCAATACCACAAAACCCATAACCATCCCCAATATCCCTCGGTACATCCAACCAGAAAAAAATCAAGTGCCCTTTTGCTACTCCAATCCATCGACACAGACATGTAATGTCACCCAAATCCCCTCTAAACCACTCACAGGGCCAGAAAAAAATTTTCTTTGGGTGCAACCATACACTCACTAAGCACTTAAACATCAGTTGTACCTCTACCTTTTAGTTCCTGCCTGTCACTCTGGTTCCACACCTCACTATATACACTCCGGCTTAGTTCCAGGACAAATACATCCAGATATACAGTCGCCACCAAACTAAAAGAGCAGTTTTTCTCCCGATTGCAGTGAGAATCTCCTTAGCCTCAGCAGCCGTTGCAGTAGGACTCAGCGGCGGGGCCCTTAGACACTCTATCATGACAGCAGACAAGTTATCCGCACGCTTCCAGCTGGCAGTCGATGCCTCTGCCAAGTCTCTAGCCTCCCTGCAAAGACAAATAACTTCTGTTGCCCAAGTTGCCTTGCAGAACTGCCGCGCTTTAGACCTCATCACGGCTGACAAAGAAGGAACATGCCTCTTCCTCCAGGAGGAATGCTGTTATTACATCAATAATCTGGGAATTGTGGAAACTAGAGTCCAGACCCTCAACAAGCTAAACCATGAGCTGCAAAACAACAGATTCAGAACAGACAGATCCTCTTCCTGGTGGAACTGTTCTCTGTACTCCTTCTTAGCCCCCATACAAGGCCCATAATTTTAGTTATAATTTTGCTCTTAATTGCTCTTTGTCTCATCCAGCTCCTACAAAGTCAACTCCGCGAAATCTCCCATGTAGCAGTTCACCAGCAATACCAACCTCTCCACCCTGTGCCAGGCCGGAACACCCAGTACTCTGCCTGAAAAAGCCCCTCCCCTTGCCCTTCACCCACTACCCACAGGAAGCAGTTACAGAAATGGACTAGCGTCGTCCCTTTTCCCTATAGGGCAGACTGAAATATCCGGTCTTGGCACAACAGACTCCATTTTGAGTCCTGCACCTCCATCTTAGCGATCAAGACTGACCCCTATCCGACCTCCCCTCCCCTGCTGAACCCCAAATACCTGGAACCAGCTCGTCCCAACCCCAGAATGTTTTCTAAAGATATGGTCACTCCACGCGTCCCTGGCATATAGGTAAGATTAACGACCTTCTCCCTTCTGAAGCACCTGTTTGCGCAGATCCTCCCCAGCTATAATCCTCCCCAGCTGTGCTTGCCAGCAGTGGGCATAAAAACACCGCCAGGATTTTTTTCCTGGCGTGGCTCCAATAGCTCAATACCCTGAGTTGCTGAAACTGCCCGCAAGTTCATAATAAAGCCCGCTTCTAAAACTTCATTAATTAGGTCTTTGATTCTGTTTTTGCATCCAAATAAACTTTATACACTGACCCTCGAGAAAGCTTTGGGAGTCGAAATCCTCCCAGCCTCCAGGCAGCAGCGTCCCAGCCCCCTCCCAAATGCAGCCTGGGAAGGCAGGCGAATTCCCACAAAGGCAGGTACAGAGAGGCAAGTCAAGTCCCACACACCAGCAAGAAACGACACAAAGACAGACACAAAAGGCTGGCCCTGCGGCAATACGCTACGAGCGTCCCCAGGGCCTCCACAGTGTTGGGTGGGTGCGGCACTTGGATTGGCTCACCTAGGCCAGGTGAATTCAACCCAACAATTCTCCCAAGGGTGGTGAGGTGAATGGAGCCCAGAGGGGCCCAAACCCGTGAGACAAGCATGGGAGGCCCCACTCCTGGGGCCGGCTTACCTCATAGCTCTGAGTCACATAGCACTGCTTCTGTTACACCTCTCCGGGGACAGGTGTGCCTCGTTCCTTGGCTCCACACGAGAAACAGCTCATGCCAAGGCCTGGTTTGGGATCCCCGTGAGTTTTATGAGCATTAGGGAGGTGTGGTCGATGACATAGGTCGACCTCATTGGCTGAATTGTTGAATTGTATTCACCTCGCCTAGGTGAGCCAATGCAGGTGCAGCGCCCACCCAGGCGTATCTCCCCCTCCTGGCTGGAAACCTGAACTTCTGAGCATGCAGTGAGCCACTACTTCATGAGCCAGTAGCTCGGACCTCTGAGCCTGCCAGTCCCTATGCTAGCTCCCTAACAGGTTTTCCAGCCAAAGGTCTGCCTTCTGGAGCTTTTCTACAGAAAGCACTTAGTTCCTGACCCCTATGCATTCGGGGTGATGGATGCCCTTGCTTCTGTGCTTGCTTCTATGTAATTCTGGAATGGTCCTTGTTTCACAAGGTCGGCGAGGTCAGGAATTCTGGGTTGGTTGGCTACCAGGCACAAAATAAATAGCCAATAGATTGAAATCTTAACCCCTATACTGGTTTATTATGGACCACACAAACGTGTCTTTTGGAAATTCCCTCCTAAATTTCTGAACCCTTGAACTCCTTGCCACATGTACATGGAAAGCAATGATTCATAACTCTGATCACCACATCTGATTGCTCCTCCAGTCCCTCTGTGGTCCCCTTGTCTTCCAGAGGTGCACTGTCAACCAGCAAAGTCGGGCCTCTCTGTTCCTGAGAAGCTGCAGATTGTTATGTGAAATCACCCTGTGTTTAAATGTTAGTGATTATGCTATTAAAAACAAATCTGTGAGCCAACTGGGGGCAAACAAAACTCATTTCAAACACCAGCTCTCTCTCCTATAAAGGGATCATGTACAACTGCTACAACACAGCAGTGGGTCCTGCTGGGTCCCCATAAGCATCTGGGAGGAAGGCTATTTATTACCGGGAATCCTACCTTAGTCCCTTGGTGTTAATTGCAGACTCACTGGGTGACGGATTGTATCTGACACGCACCACGTTTCCGCAGCAAACACCAACACTTTGTCAAACTCCATTTGGTATTGCTCCATCCCTCAATCATTCTCCCCAATGACAAAAATAATTAAGACATTCATATAAAAGCACAGACTGAGGAGAGCTTTAATTTATACACCTATTTCAGGGTCATCCCTGTTATCAATATATGACAAGTTAATGAGGCTTAATGTAAAAAGCAGCAGTAAAGCCATTTAGGAAACTGAGGGATTGTCACGAGTCCTGGTTGTGACAGCATGTTTTGTGCATCATGGAAGATAACAGATTTGCCTTCAGTGGTATCTCGTATCCATCATCCCCAAACTACCTGCTCTTAGGGGTAGAGAGAGCAAGCTTGTCTTTGGAAAAAGTGCCTGGGTTTGGTAGCTGCTCACAGGATGGCAGGTGTAACGTATTATGAGAACTTAACAAGGCTCTGAGAAGATGGTTATTGGAAGGTCTGGCTAGAGGGCAAGGTCATGACTCCTGAAGGATTCAGGATCCAAAAGTCAAGTCAGAACTGGATGCCAGAGACTTTCTCAATCCAGCGCTCTTTGCCCCTCCTCTAAGGCCAACACATTTCTAAGTGTTATGACTCTTTCGCAAACCCAGGACCCTCTTCAACACTATTGGTTAGACCTGTTCACCTCTTGCCTTATATATAAAAATGTGGGTTTATTGTAAGTCTCGGCCTGTTAGGTCTCTCGGGTGGGAAATGTCTCAGTCCTTGGCTACACACTAGAAGAAAATTCACACCAAAGCCTGGTTGGTGATCCGAGTGGGTTTATATACAGGAGAAAAGAAGGTTCCGGCGTTACAGTAAACTGAACACAGGCACCCTCATGACACTGTACACCCAGCCCTGCTGAGTGGAAGGCAGAGAAGCAGCTGAAGGGAAGGGGCGGTGGTCTCCACGTTCCAGCCTTTTAAGGGCTTTCAGCAGGGAGGCGTCAATTAAGGCGTCAATTAAGCCCGAAAAGAGGGACAAGGAGAAGCCCAAGCCTTGGTTTTCCCTGCTGTGCTTTCACTGTTGAAATGCCTGTGCACGGAGCCTTTGAAATTTCTGAATCAGAGAGTGGATTCGCAAGCCAAGCTCCTGCTTGAATCTTCCATACATTTTAGCCCAACTCCTCCTTGGTGACACATGTAACAGAAATTCTGGACTTAGGAGCCACTTGGTCCTTGGACACTAGGAGATTTCAGTGGAAACTGAAACAGGGCTGTAACCACCAGCTGGACTGGCCTAGGAAGCCCAAATATTCAGTCTCCCAAATACCAACCTCCCGATGCTCTTCATCTGCCTCCACCTTGTTCAGCTTTAGTTGTCCGTGGAAGTGTTTGGCACCCACCTGATGCTTCGGAACCCAGAAAGAAGGAAATGTAAAACTGGGATTCAAATGAAACAGACTTAAGCAGGACCATAGCCAAGATGTGCCCGGGGCGCCTCTCGGCTTTTGTCACCTTCATTTCCCTCTTCGGACTCAGACGTGGCAACAAGGTTCAGAAACAAGCTTTACCAGAAAGAACAGCTGTGAACCCAGCCTGCTTCCAAGTGAGAAAAAGCCCTTTACGAATGAGTTCCTGAAGTCAGCCCAGCCCTGTGCGTCCCCACCCCTCCCAGAGTCCCCTGCTCTCTGACGAAGCATTAAAGCAAGTCGAAGTAGAGATTTGCTCAGAATAAAGAATCACTTTTCACAATAGCACGGCACATTCTGGATGACAATCACGGCTGCACAAACCGAATCCATCTCGCAGTCATAATGTTGGCGCCTCAGTGACCACACACATACATTGTGTGGCGAGACTCAGAGTCTATTCCATTTGTGATCAAATGTTTCCTCCTTCTCCACACTTTGCACTTACGAGACATGTTCTCTATAGGTGGTTGAGGCTTTTCTTGTCACCAAAAATCATCTCCGACACCTTCCTTTCCAGTCATTAATTTGATGTCTTCACTCAAAGAAATGTCAATAATTTGAGGTTTCAGAGGAGAGCTCCTTGAGCTCCCCCAGCCAACAAGGAAGTCAAGTGTCACCATCATTATCCTGAGCTTGGAGGGAGCACTAGTGTTCCAGAGACTGGGAATCCGTCACTGCCTGCCCACCGCACAGACAGGGCAGGTGATGGTTATAATTGCTTTTAGACGTCCTGCCATGCTCAGTTGAAAGGCAAACCCGTAAACACTGCCCGGCTACAATAAAACAGGAGTACACAGACATTTATGCATCATTGCTGGGTGAAAATATACTGAGTGGAGTTGGATGAGATGGCAGCAAGTGCTTAAGGAGAGGATGCTGTGGGAATACCAACAAGATGATTGTCAGTCTCCGTTTCCTTCTCTCGTCTGCTTTTTTTTTTCTTTTTCTTTCAGGACCAAAAGACATGACAGATATGTAAGGAAACAAATTTGTCCATTTCCAGAGGATTTTCCCACCCAACCACCCCCATCCACCTCCGGATTCCTTTGAGCAAGTCAGTAGAAGCTTTTTTTTTTTTAACCTGGCTTCTACTATGGCAATTTCCGGAGCTGCTATGTGACTGTATTTAAAAGTCTCCTTTGGGATCCAGAGTGCAATCCGAGTCACAGAGGCATCCTCCCAGTCCCAAATAGCAATGCAACCTCATTTCAGAAGCTTGTTCTTGTTTCCCTAGACGCAGAAAGGAGCTCAAGTTGTTGATCTTGACCATCGTTGTCGAGTCAGCCTCTCATGGGCAACTCATGAGCATCGGAGATAACTGTGCCTGTCTGTGCTACCAACAGGACTGGGAGGGGAAGCTAACCGTGGTGGGCCATAGGTCGATGTGTGGATGGAGATGATCAAGTATTTCTTCCTTATTCTACTTCAGCCTGGAAACACCGCTGAAGCCCGCTCAGTGTCATAGCAACACACAAATCTTCACTGACAATCTGGGGCACTTTGGCTGCAAATCGAACCTGGGTCTTCCCGGTGAAAGATGATAAGAGATCTACCACTGAAGCACCGTGGCCCTCACCTCAAATCAGGGCAGCCATTTCCTACAGATCTACCAGAGTTCAAACCAGACCACAATGCAGAATGACAGAGATTGCCACCAGAATCTGACACTGATGCAGAAAAAAACCTAACTACCATTTTATTGACTTCAACTCATACAGACCCAATAGGACAAAGAACTTCCCATTTGTGGTTTTGAGACTTCAAATCCTTACAGCAGCGGTTCTCAACCTGTGGGTCGCAACCCCTTAGGGGATCAAATAACCCTTTCACAGGGGTCACCCAATTCATAACAAAAGCAAAATTACAGTTATGAAGTAGCAATGAAAATAATTTTATAGTTGCAGGTGACTACAACATGAACTATATTAAAGGGTGGAGGCATTCAGAAGGTTGAGAACCAGTGCCTTACAGAAATAGAAAACCTCATATTTCTCCCACGGATGGGCTAGTCAGTTCAAGCCCCTGACCTTGCGATTCTCGGCTTGATGCATAGTCCTCTACACCACCTGGGCTCCTAATGATATAATAAGAGATACTATTGTTAGATCTCTAGTGGGAGAGATATACCTCAGTCCTTGGCTTCACGTGAGAAACAATTCACTGACACCTGGATTGTGATCCAAGTGAGTTTTTTGAGACAAGTTTCAGATTTACACAGGCGCCTCTCACGCCACACCTCCCCCTCCCCCCCACCCCAGCCTGCTTAGAAGCTGCTGGAGAGAAAGTCACTTAGTGGGCTCCGGGATCCTGCCTTTTCTTCTTTTTTTTTAGTCATTTTATTAGGGGCTCATACAACTCTTATCACAATCCATATATACATCAATTGTGTAAAGCACATTTGTACATTCATTGCCCTCATTATTCTCAAAACATTTGCTCTCCACTTAAGCCCCTGGCATCAAGTCCTCATTTTTCCCCTCCCTCCCCGCTCCCCCATCCCTCATGAACCCTTGATAATTTGTGAGTGCTGATACTGGGAGGGTAGAGGGAGGGTGGATTGGAAAGAGGGAACCGATTACAAGTATCTACATGTGACCTCCTCCCTGGGGGATTGACAACAGAAAAGTGGGTGAAGGGAGATATCGGGGAGGTCAAGATCCTGCTTTTTCAATTCCTCCATAGGGAGGCATGGTTGACGGTCTTGGTCAACCCCATTGGCTGGATTGAATTAACATGGCCCAGATGGGTCAATCCAGGTGTAACGCCAACCTAGGTATACCACCCCTTCCTGGCTGGAAGTTTGAACCTGAGCATATGTAATGGTTGGCCCTGTCCCTATGCTAAGCTACCTAACAGTATTTGCAAGATGCCAAGCAATGTTCTAAACTTTTTGTATGTAATAATGCAATAATTCCACTTAACAAGCCTATGTGTGGAGTCTATTCTTGCCTCATTTTGCAAATGAGAAATCAGTGGCACAGGATGATAAAGTCATGAGCTTATGACCACACAGTGAGGAAGTGGAAAGGAGAGATTTGAACCCAGGCTGAAGAGCCCGTGCCTTGAGTGCCTGCTGCTGCCACATAGGACACAGAAAAGCATGGCGCAGACTCGGCGTAAGACATGAGGGAGTTGGGAGGACTATAGCATACATGCATGTGCTAGGACTGCATGAGAGTAGCTGCTACTCAGATCCAGAAGAGAATACAAGCCTTTTGCAAACATTATTTTTGCCCAGAGAGGTTGGAAAACTGCATCTTGTGTGAAATCCCCCTACCTGCACATGTGCATAGCTACTTCAGAAGGTTCCAAACAATGTGTGCTATGCGGCAAAGCAAACTGAGCTCAGGTGGAGCTGTTCTGTGGGTTATGTTAGCCAGAAGGTGAGCAGTTTGAACTCACCAGCCACCACTCCAAGGGAGAAAGAGGAGGCTTTCTGCTCCCATGGACTTACAGTGTTCAAAGTGCCAGGGAGCAGTTGCATGCGGCCTATGATCAGGATCTCGGAGGGTGTGGGTGGATGGAGTTGGTTGAGACCTGGCTTCAGGGCATTTCCCAGAAGGGCTTCCTCCAGTGGCTCTGCCTCCACGAATGTCTGATGACCCCGAGGGCAGAAAGTCCTAAACACACTCAGGCAGCGGTTCTCAACCTTCCTAATACAGATTCTCTTGTTGTGGTGACCCCCCAGCAATTAAATTATTTCCTTGCTACTTTATCACTGCAAGTTTGCTACAGTTATGAATTGGGTGAGCCCTGTGAAAGGGTCATATGACTCCCAAAGGGTTCGCAACCCACAGGTTGAGAACCACTGCACTAAGGGTTCCCCTTCCGGGCAGCTCTATAAGTGTCTGGTGTGCATAGTTCTGTGAGGTGAAAGAAAAAGAGAGAAATGAACTTAGTGTCTGCTTCTGGTGACAGTTGATGTGGGTGGGCTTTCTCCCTATGTCAAGTCCCTCTCAAGCCATTTGTCACCACAACAGAGAGAGTCACTCAGATAAAGCAAACAGAGGAGGCAGCACAGTAGGACAGTAAGCAAAACAAAGATTGAATATGCACAATTCACTTCAATCATGAATCAGGTCTCCTTGAGATTTGAGGAGGACCCCAGTCTAGTGGCATTAGATCAGGTTTAGGGATTGAGTGAAGGGACCCTCTTGGCTCCCCTCAGCCACTCCCCGGGCCAGACTCAGCGACATACGGTAGTGTGCACATCCCAATGAAGGTCTCGCTCATGCTCTCACAGGCCCTCCTGCAACTCCAGCTCCATGAATTGATCTGTCTTCAGTCACAGTTTTGTGACAAAGTTGTTTGTTTTCCATGTCTTATTTAAGCTTTCAGGAGCCCAGGTGGTAATGCTGGATAGTGTTGGACTATTAACAGCAAGGTTGAGTCAGAGTCACCAGGACAGAATGGGTGTCACCTTATTTAAGTAACTGTGGCTGTGGGTCCTTCTGACACCATTGGGGCCACATGTGGATGCTCTCCTTCATCTAGAACATCGGTTTTTGCCTTTTTCTTGTGTAAAACTTAGCAAAGTAGGTCCTAATAAAATATAGTTTAATTGGGAGTCTTTTTCCCCTAAAAAATCAATACATAAATAGAAATGAGACAATGGTGCTAATAACCAGTTGGAGAGTTGAGAGAGCTGAACTCTCAATCCTGATAGAAACTCATTGTGACTTTCAGCACCTACTCAAGGTCATGCACAACCTATGAGTTTGAGTTGAGCAGACACAAAACAGATGTGTTGGGGAGTGATTGTTTACATTAAGTAAACAATTTATCTTTCTAAAGATTCTAAAACTTACTTTAAATAATAAGTTTTCCCCTGGGCTAGGGAAAGGTCAGGGAACTTAACCCCCTAGTATCCACCCCCTCTCAGCATTCATCATGTTACACCAGAGGAGCCAAATCACACTCACTACCCAGGGAGCGCTGCTTCCAAAAGCACATTGCCAGTGCTGGGGCAGAGGGAAGGTACCCGGACCAGAAACGCTCACGGAGTGGAACCAGAGAGCTCAGCCACTAGATTCCTGAGGGAGCAGCTGTGATGGTTCACTTCTGAATGAATGTATTTAAGCAAAGGCCAAGGGCATGACTTGGGCAGCATGAAAAGCAGATGTGCAGACGTTGTTTACTGCATTCCAGAAGTTCACAGACTCCCTGCAGGCTCCTTGGCTCAATGGCAGGAAGTCATTGGTGGCTTCCACCTTCAATCCCAAAAGGCCACTGCCATCAAGTGGATTCCAACCACAGTGACCCTTCATGGAGTTTTCAAGACTATAAATCTTCATGGGAGCCAGCAGTCTCATTGGCCCCCTTCGGACAGGGAGCTAGCAGCCCATTTTGCCACAGGGTTCCTTCCTCTCTAATTCTGGATCCAGTCCCTCCAAATATCCTGCCCTGCCCTTGTCTAGGCTTCTCAAATGCTTTCCATGCTGCTTATGTTAGTATGGGTGAATTAGAGAAACAAATCCACAGAAACTCGTATGTATAAGAGACAGTTTATGTAAAGGGTGAGTGCACATCAAGAAAACATACCCACATTTGCTTATGCACCCGCTTTATCTTCAGCGATCATGGCAGGCTGGTGTGCTTCTTCCATATGGCTTTGTTGTTTCTTAGCTAGATCTCCCCTTGTTTATCTTCCAGCCTTTAAGACCCCAGCCGCTATATCTTTTGATAGCCGGGCACCATGGTGCTTAACTATTACACCACCAGGGTTCATTATCATGTGACTTATCTCCTGCCATTCACACTAGATGCCCAGAATAGCAGGAAACCAGGTTTCACTCAAAGCCCATTGGTAGCCAACCAGACACCCAGTTACTGAAGGATTGTGGGGAGAAGATGAGCCAGTCAGGGTGCACGGTAGCAGTGATGAAACATAACTTTCCTCTAGTTCTTAAATACTTCCCCCACACACACTATCATAATTCCAATTCTACCTTACAAATCTGGCTAGATCAGAGGATGTACACTGGGACAGATAGAAACTGGAAACACAGGGAATCCAGGACAGATTACTCCTTCAGGACCAGTGGTGAGAGTGGTGATGGCTGGAGGGTAGAGAGAATGTGGGGTAGAAAGGGGGAACTGATTATAGGAATCTACGTATAGCATCCTTCCTGGGGGATGGATAGCAGAGATAAAGGCGGGGTGAGACATCAGACAGTGTAATATATGACAAAATAAGAATAATTTATTAATTATGAAGGGTTCATTAGGTAGGGGACAGTGGGGAGGAAGGGGGGAATGAGCAGCAGATATTAAGGGCTCAAGTAGAAAGCAAATGTTTTTTTTTTGTTTGTTTGGGTTTTTTTTAAATGTTTTATTAGGGGCTCATACAACTCTTATCACAGTCCATACATATACATACATCAATTATTTAAAGCACATCTGTACATTCTTTGCCCTAATCATTTTCTTTTCTTTCTTTTCCCTTTTCTTTTTTTACATTTTATTAGGGACTCATACAACTCTTATCACAATCCATACATATACATACATCAATTGTATAAAGCACATCCATACATTCCCTGCCCCAATCATTCTCAAAGCATTTGCTCTCCACTTAAGCCCTTTGCATCGGGTCCTCTTTTTTTTTCCCCCTCCCTCCCCGCTCCCCCCTCCCTCATTTGCCCTTTGTGATTTATACATCATTATTTTGTCATATCTTGCTCTATCCGGAGTCTCCCTTCCCCCCCTTCTCTGCCATCCCTCTCCCAGGGAGGAGGTCACATGTGGATCCTTGTAATCAGTTCCCCCTTTCAACCCACTGACACTCCAATCTCCCAGCATCGCCCCTCACACCCTTGTTCCTGAAGGTATCATCCACCCTGGATTCCCTGTGCCTCCAGCCCTCATATGTACCAGTGTACAACCTCTGTCCTATCCTGCCCTGCAAGGTAGAATTCGGATCATGGTAGTTGGGGGGAGGAAGCATCCAGGATCTGGGGGGAAGCTGTGCTCTTTGTCGGTACTACCTTGCACCCTGACTGACCCATCTCCTCTCCTAAACCCCTCTATGAGGAGATCTCCAGTGGCCGACACTTAGGCCTTGGGTCTCCACTCTGGACTTCCACCTTCATTCAATGTGGTATATATATATATACACACACACACACACATATTCTTTTTTTTTTTTGCATGATGCCTTATACCTGGTCCCTTTGGCACCTCGTGATCTCACTGGCTGGTGTGCTTCTCCATGTGGGCTTTTTTACTTCGGAGCTAGATGGCCGCTTGTTTATCTTCAAGCCTTTAAGACCCCAGACACTATCTCTTTTGATAGCCGGGCACCATCAGCTTTCTTCGCCACATTTGGAAAGCAAATGTTTTGAGAATGATGATGGCAACAAATGTCCATATATTCTTGACACAATGTATGTATGTATGGATTGTGATAAGAATTGTATAAGCCCCCAATAAAATGATTAATTAAAAAAGTTTTCAAAAGAAATAAAACGCTATATTTTCTGTTATCAGTCTACATATAGAAAACCCCAAAGTTCATGCAAGAAAATCATTGTATCTAATCAAAAGGTTAAGCAATTTCACAGGGTATAATGTCCATATAGAAAAATCAGTTTGGATCCTGTGTACCAACAGAGAAAGCTCTGAAAAGTAAATCAAGAAAGCAATACTATTTACCATAGCTACACATACGAATAAATAAATTGGAATAAACTGAATCAGACAAACAAAAGTCTTGCACAAAGAAAACTATTTTTTTAAAAACTACTACGAGATAACAGAAGACACACATCAAAAGAAGGATAGGTCATACTAGTGAATAGGAAATTTTAAGTTTGTGAAAATATCAAACTACCCAAAGTGATCTATAATTAAAATGCAAATTCTGATCCACCTCACAGCATCTTTCTGTAAAGGCAAGGGGGAAATTACTGAACAGATTTTAAAAGAAAGGAAAGAGACGGAGAATAAAAAAGACAAAAACTGCCACTCAGTAGAAGCTCCGATGGTGTAATGGATTATACAATGGGCTACTAACTGTAAAGTCTGTAGTTCAAAATTACCAGCCACTTCTCTGGAGAAATATGAAGCTTTCTGATCTTGGAGAACTTTACCATCTCAGAACTCCAAAAAGACTGTTATGCTTTGTCCCAAAGGGTTTCTTTGAGTCTGAATTGACTCGACAGCAGTGGGTTGGGTGTTTGAGGGTCCAGTCCCTATAGCTGCACCTGAGATAGACCCAAGGAACAAAGACAATCACAATGAGCCATGTGTTCAAGTGAAGAATCTCCACATTTTCATGTCTCAATCCCTAAGACACTCTTTCTGGAAAAATCCACCAGAAAATAATCAGTGTGTTTCACGTTTTCTAACTGTGAATCAACCAGTTTTTAGGGAAGAGACTGAAATGGATTTATTTATATATAAAGTCAATTGTCACACAACAGAATATGTTTCCGTAATCAAAGGCAGATGAACCACTCAAGAGAGAATTTAAAAAAACAGTTCCTTTGCAAATTAATGGATTGAAACCTGAGGACACAGGATTGTGTGACCATGAAACTATAGTGAAGGGAAGTCAATGTGAACCACAATGGGGTTACCCCTACTTTCCGCGCTGGGTCTTGCCATTTTTACACCTGACCATTTCTTTTTATCATTTATTTTGATGAAATACATTTCTGTTTTCCTTTAGTGAAAACTTTGTGCCTCACCCAAATATATCATTTCTAAATTTTTACAGCACTCTCATTTTCTTCTTTTTTACATTAGAAGAAAATAGAGAAGTTCCTACTAGAAATACCTTTAAATCTGTTACCGAACAGTTCGAACAAAATCAACTAAAAAGAGTAGTACACCTGTTGGTACTCCCAACTGCACCTGCTCCTGGATCCTGCGCCTGTGCTATTTGGGTCTGAGCTCCCTCTGCTGGTCCAAACGCTTCTCTGTCCAGCCCCTCCAGCTGTTCTGTGGGGAGGTTTGTGTGGTGACCTGTGCTGACTTCTCTTCACAGTGTTTCTTGCAGAGTAATACACAATCATGTTATCTGTACTCACAGAGCTCAGCTGCAGGGAGAGCTGGTTCTTAGATGTGTCTGGGTTGATGACTAGCTAATCTCTGAGTGATGGTGTATATCCACTAAACCAATCTTGCCTGACCCAATCCATTCCTGGCCTCTCACTGGGTGCTGTCTGACTCAAACACATGGAGTCTCTCTCTGACCCTGACCCCATGGGAAGGGCAGCACCATCAGGAGAAGGAGGAAGAGGAGGGAGGTAGCTATTTTGGTTCTAAGGTCACCCTGGCGCAGCAGGCTCTGGAGCTTCCTCATGGAATGGCCATATTTAAACAGGAAACTATGCCAAGAATGTTCCTACCAGTGTCACTGACTCATAAAGTAGCACCTTGTTAACAGAGTGCCAAAACTCCATCAGACTATTTCTCTAGAACTGTTTTCAGGAGCAGTCAAATTTTGCAGGTGAACCAAGCCAATCAGCTGGCAAGCAAGGAAAGACACAAACACACACACACACACACACACACACACACACAATAGAACCCTAAGTCATTGATTCTGTTCAGACTGAAAGCCACCCTATATTGCTCAATTTAATTGGTCCTTGGGGTTACTGGAACTTTTCATATGTACAAGAGAAATAATGTCATCTTTATTTTAATGACAGGTTGACCTTGTGGGTAGAAACCCAATTTTAGCTTACACTGTCCCAAGGCTCTTTATATTTCTGCCCATGGGGTCTTTATGACAGTTGTTGTGATGTTACTTTCCTGTGGTCTTCAGCTTTGTTTATAGCACGTGCACCATCTTTTCCATGTACATTTACTTCTTCCTTGTTTTCAACAACAAAAACTTAGAGATCCCATTACACAATTTTGCAATACTACTCAAATGTTTGCAAATAGCCTTTTCAACAACATAACAGCAACCGTGGATTTTGCACGTAGAATTTATAGAATATAATTGCCCGTATTCGTGGGAGGTATTGATGGAGAGGCTCATTACCAGGAACCCCCAAAAGGCAGATACTGACTATGGAATAGACCATAAATTGATCACATGCAAGTTCACATTGAAGTTGGAGAATATTAAAACATGTTCATGAGGTCCAACATATGGCATTGAGAATAATTTACTTGAATTTGGAGAAAATGTCGAGAACAGATTTGACTCTTTGAACACTAATAACAGGAGACCTATAGGTTGACATAAAGAATCTCATATTTGGGCAACACTGAAGCTTCAGCCCAGTGAGAATTACATGTCTGATTGGAGCACACAGGAGCAAATGAAAGGAGAGGAAGAGAGAGTGAAACACCTTCTGGCCCATCAACCCTGAGGATGATATTCCTGCTCATAACAGCCAGTGCACAAAGAGGACCCTAGGGCCATCCCCACTACAAAACATGACATCTCTCACTGACCCATACCGCTATGGGGGATAACATTGTAGACACGGTGTGGGAATTGCGTCTGAATCTGGCCCCACCACACCGAGGCAAATCACTAAGGGCTTGCAAAAAAACAGCAAGGGGAGCAGAACAAGGAAGTCCCTAGGGAATATAAAAATATATAGGCTTGTTTTTCTTTCATTTTTTGTTGTTGCTTTGTTTTTTTTGCTTTGTTTTGCTCTGTCTTATTTTTGGTGCTTATTATAATCTCTGCAGGTCTATGCAGATAAGATAGGCGAGACATACAATCTGGAGGAGAAAACTACAGGACGGACAGTTCTGAGGTGGGGACATGTGAGAGGGAGAGGCATGGGAAAGGAAGTGGGTGTTAACAAACCCATGGACATGGGAAAAAACAAGTGATCCAAAATTGATGGCAAAGAGGCTGTAGGATGCCTGGTAGGAATTGATAAAGGGCAACATAACCAAGAGGAATTACTGAAACCCAAATGAAGGCTGAACATGATAGTGGGACAAGAAGAAAGTAAAATGATATAGAGGAAAGAACTAGGAGGCGAAGGACATTTATACCCCTGTAAATACAGGCATGAAATATGTAAATATATTTTTATATGATGTTGGGGAAATAGCTCTATGTGCATTTATTTATAGGTCTAGTATTAAGTTAGCAGATGGACATTGGGCCCCTCCCCCAGTACTCCTTCAATGCAAGAACACTTTGTTCTATTAAACTGGCATTCCAGGATGCTCACCTTCCCGACACAATTGTTGAACACAAAGTGGGTGCATAAACAAATGTGGTGAATAAAGCTGATAGTACCCAGCTGTCAAAAGAGATAGTGGCTGGGGTTTTTAAGGCTTGAAGATAAACAAGTGGCCATATAGCTGAGAAGCAACAAAGCCCACATGGAAGAAACACACCAATCTGTGTGATCATGGGGTTTTGATAGGACAAGGTATCAGGCATCAAACCCAGAACAAAAAAAATCATATCATTGTGAATGAGGGACCCAAAGTCCATCTGCAGGCAACTGGACATCCCCTTACAAAAGGGTTGTTGGGAGGAGATGAGGCAGTCAGTGTGCAGTATAGCACTGATGGAATGTACAACTTTCCTCTAGTTCTTTAATGCTTCCTGCCCACCATCCACCCCAACTATCATGATCCTAATTCTACCTTACAAATCTGGCTGCACCAGAGAATGTACACGGGTACAGATAAGAGCTGAAAACACAGGGAATCCAGAACAGATAAACACCTCAGGACCAATAATGAGAGTAGCAATACCATTAGGTGAAGGGGAAGGTGGGGTAGAATGGGGGAACCGACCACAATGATCTACATATAACCCTGACCCTGGCGGATGGACAACAGAAAATTGGGTGGAGGGAGATATAGGACCATGTAAGACATGACAAAAAAGTATAAATTATCAAGGGTTCATGATCGAGGGAGGGTGGGGAAGGGAGGGGGAAATGAGCTGATAACACAGGCTCAAGCAGAAAGAAAATGTTTTGAGAATGATGATGGCAACAAATATACAAATGTGCTTGACACACTGGACGTATGTATATATTGTGAAAGAGTTGTATGAGCCCCTAAAAATGATCAAAATAAATCTCATATTTGTGGAAAATGTTATTAAAGAGATGGAAAAGATAGTAAATATCAAAGTGGATATTAGGAGAGACTCTAAAGTTTGCTCTTGATCATTTAATGGCAAAAGAAATTAGAGGAAATGATAATGTACAAAAGCTGAATAGAAAAAATAAGCACGGGACTTCCTGGAAGATGGCCACAGAGTAACACATACCATTCTGGACTCCGCAGAATACAGCCCAGGAGAGTTGCTCAGAGGGAAATTCAAAACCACTGGATCGCAGGAGGGTCATCATAAAGATAAGTAGGCTCAGATCCAGGGGGCTGGGGGCTTTTGGCTTACCTCAGTGGAAGCCAGCTGGGGCTCGACCCTAGCCTACCGCTGTGTCTGCCCAAGCCGGGACCATTTGGAGCCTGTAGCAGGGCTTGGCCTTGGCTCAGCCACAGTTTTCCCCTGCCTGCCTCAGGGCAGGGACAGGGCCCTTGAGGCTCCACCTGCAGGGATTGGTGTTCAGCTGCATTGTTGCTTCTGTTTGTGTCTCTGCTCTATATTCCCACTCAGCCTTGGGGGGCTGCACAGGGGCTTTTTTTGGGCACAGCCACAGCTTACAGCGCCGAATGGGCTGAGCAGGGACTGAACCCAAACCCCCACAGCTCCATAGGCAGGGATCAAGCTTCAGCTACACTGCGGCCCCGGTTAATATCTCTGCTCTCTGTCCCCCCACTTTTCTGGGGGCTGCTCAGCAGTTTTCTTGCGACTCTTCTTGGGCCTCAGCTGTGGATTGCCGCTAGGGCTAGGGGCAGGGAGTGGGCCCTTGCAGGTCCACAGGCAGGGAGTGGGACTCAGCTGCATAGTTGCTTTTCCTTCCCTCGCTTCCCTGTACCCCGGCACAGTCCGGTCTCACTGTTTAATTTTTCTCCCCCTCTTGTTCCTGAACTGCTCCCTCACACTCCATTGCAGACTTACGGGACACTACCATTGTCCTAGGGCATTTGCACCTGGGCCACACCCAGCTAGGTGAGCTCCACCCTGCATAGATAGCCCAAGGCTAGGGAAAAGCCTGCTTGCTCTCCAGGGGATACTCCTCTGACTCCTCACCAGGGAGTTCCTGCCTGTGTACCTGGGGACATAAGGCAGCTCAGCCAAGACTTATCAATATTCAAACTAATAGCAGGAACTTCAGCCCAGCCTCTGCAACACTGGGGCAGGCAGCCGACCTGTCATCTGGGGCACTCCCCTGATAGGGAAGCCACAGGATGATAAAGTGGTAGGTTAATAACCTAGCAAAATCAGCTGTAGGCAGATCAAAGAAGCATTCCTATATGTCTTCCAGAGAGAGAGTAGAAAATGGCACCTGGTCCCTCAAAAACAATTCAACGCAAACAGCCATCAGCCCCAACGACCTCAACGAAAAAACAGGAGAAACAAGAGACAAAAGCAGAAGATGTGCTGAACATAGCAACATGCATAGAAGAAGCAGACATTGAGAAGCCATACAAAGAAACTCTCAGAATGCTGCTTGGAGTCATGCAGGATATGAAGGAAACAATACAGAAAAAGGATGAAACAACAGAGGAGATAAAACCATACACCAAAGAGCAATACAGGAGCTTAGGGAGGAAATAACGAAAAACAATAGCAAGCTATACATGAAAAACCAACAGCCAAAGTGGTAGTCAATGGAGAAAAGACTAACACAATCCCACTGAAAAAGGGGACCAGACAAGGATGCCCATTGTCCCCACTCCTATTTAATATCGTGCTGGAGGATTTAGCTAACAGCATAAGGCAAAGAAATGACATCAAAGGTATTTGTCTGGGGAAGGAAGAGGTGAAACTATCATTATTTGCAGATGATATGATTCTATATATGGAAAATCCCAAAAGTTCAACAAGGGGAGTACTGGAAGCAATAGAGGAGTTTGGCAGAGTGGCAGGATACAAGATCAACAAACAGAAGTCCATCGGGCAGTTATACACATCAGATAAGGCCACAGAAGAAGAGATCAAAAAGGTGGTACCCTTCACAATAGCCAAACACAAATTGAAATATCTAGGGATACATCTGACTGAAAAAAACAAAAGATCTTTATAGGGAAAACTATAGAACACTATTACAAGAAACCAAGAGCGACCTCAACAAATGGAAGAATATTCCATGCTCTTGGATTGGGAGACTTAATATACTTAAGATGTCAGTTCTGCCAAATGCACTATATAAGTTTAATGCCATCCAGATACAATTACTATCATCTTTCTTCAAAGAAATGGAAAAACTCATTACCAACTTCATATGGAGAGGGAAGAAACCCAGAAATAGCAGAGAACTCCTCAAGAAGAAGGACACCGTGGGAGGGCTTGCTTACCTGACTTTGGCATATACTATGCAGCCACAGTTCTCAAAACTGCATGGTATTGGTACAATGACAGATACTCAGACCAATGGAAAAGAACTGAAAACACAGAAATAAAAGCATCAGCATACACACAACTGATCTTTCATAAGGGCCCCAAATATATCAAATGGGAAGCCAATGCCATCTTTAAA
Source organism: Tenrec ecaudatus (assembly GCF_050624435.1). NCBI lineage: Eukaryota > Metazoa > Chordata > Mammalia > Afrosoricida > Tenrecidae > Tenrec > Tenrec ecaudatus. Next base: position 68,037,501 of record NC_134546.1, on the reverse strand, counting down.
AAGTGGTGCTGGAAAAAATGGATATCCACATGCAGAAAATGAAGCAAGAACCTTATCTCACTCCATGCAGAAGAATAATCTCACGGTGGATCACAGACCTTGAAGTTAAACCCCAAACTATTAGGGCCATCAATGAGGGAATTGGGACCAACTTGAGAACTTTGGCGCAGGGAATACACAGGCTGTCAGAAATAGGGAAGGACACAAACACAGAGGAGGCACAAATTGACAAATGGGATATACTGAAGATAAAACACTTGTGTACATCTAAAGAATTCACCAAGAGAGTAATAAGAGATTCAACAGACTGGGAAAACATCTTTAGCAATGACACATCAGACAAAGGTCTTATTACTAAAATCTACAATACTCTGCTAGATTCCAAAAAGAAAAAAACCAATAGCCCACTTGAAAGGTGGGCAAAGGACTTGAACAGAAATTTTACAGGGATAGAAATTCGAATGGCCAACAAACATATGAGAAAAGGTTCCTGATCTTTAGCCATAAGAGAAATGCAAATTAAAACAACAATGAGGTACCACCTGACACCCTCAAAGGTAGCCCAATTCAAAAAATCAGAAAGCAACAAGTGTTTGAGGGGCTGTCGGGAGACAGGAACTCTCATCCACTGCTGGTGGGCCTGTAAGTATGTACAGCCACTATGGAAATCAATCTGGCGATACCTAAAACAGATGGAAATAGAGTTACCATATGACCCAACAATCCCCCTACTGGGCATATACCCAGCAGAGGCAAGGAACAAACCAAGACCAGACATCTGTGCTCCAATGTTCATTGCGGCACAGTTCACAATTGCAAGGAGTTGGAAGCAATCCAAATTTCCATCAACTGACGATTGGATTAAAAAACTGTGGTATATACATACAATGGAGTACTATGCATCACTAAAAAGCAGTGATGAACATATAAGGGACATAGCGGCATGGAAAGAACTGGAGGAAATCATGCTAAGCAAAGTAAGTCAGGCACAAAAGGACAAGTACAACATGAGCCCGCTGAGGTAAGTATTAAAATTTTTTAAAAATTTTTTTAATGCATAAGTGGCATAGGGGAAAAAGCTACTGTATACAAACATTTCTGGGGTGAAGACTGTGTAGTATGGCAGAGACCAGATCAAAACCAGGGATGCACATGGTAGACAACAGTGGAGGAGGTGGGGAAAGGAAAACAAAAGGATGAATATAAGGAAGAAAAGGGAAGTGGGGGCATGGGGCACTAATCCACCCAAGGGGAGGGTATTGTTTATATCTCCACAGGGAAAGTGGGACCAGACTTCAACCCAGTGCCGCAAGGTGTGAATGCAATATGCCGGCATAGAGTAGGGAACCAGTGGAGAGGTCTGGGAGGCTGGCCCCAGCACCAAAAATTAAGTGGATTCCTGCCCCTCCCCTGAAAAGAATTTGTTTCAAAGGATGACATTGATTCTGCAGCTCCGGGAGATAGACATATCTGATCAGAGCACACGGGAGCAGACGAAGGGGCAGGAGAAGACAGTGGAACACAGCCTGGCCCACGAGGCCGTGAGGATGATGTTCCTGAGTAGAGCAGCCAGTCCACAGATAGAACAGCATGGCTGGCCCTACTATGAGACATGTGCCCCTCAGTGACTAAGGGGGATCCAGGGGACAGCACCAGAGACACAGTGTTGGAATTGCACCTGACCTGATCCCACCACACCGAGGCAAAGCACTGGGGGAGTGCAGTGGAACAGCAAGGGAATGGAGTGGCAAGGTCCCCAGCGAATGCTGAAAGTGGACTTTGGGGCCAGGGCGTGGTGCCCCAACAGACTGGCCTGGAAAACACTCCTAAGGGCCAGCAAACGATCCTTGAACGAACTACAAGCCTTTCTTTTGTGAAGTGTTTTGTTTTGTTCTTTGTCAGTGGTTTGTTTTATTGTCTGGTTGTATACTGTTGCTTTGTTTTCTTCTGTCTTGTTTTTGTGCATGTTAGTGTCTCCACAGGTCTGTCTGAATAGGACAGGCTGGATGAAATATCAGGAGGAAAAACAATAGGACAGACAGTTCCAGGGGGACAGACAGTCCCGGGTGGGGGAGGGGGAGGAGGGTAAGGAAGTGGTGTTAATAAACACAGGGACAAGGGAACAATATGGGACCCAAAGTGGTAGTGAGGGGGGAGTGGCAGGCCTGATGGGGAACGATCATGGGTAAGGTTGCGTAGAGAAGAGCTATAGCTGTAGCCCAGGTGGGGACAGAGCATGGTGGTGGGGCAGGAGGAAAGTCAAGGGAGATGGAGGAAGGAGCTGGGAGTCAAGGGGCATTTATGGGGGTCTAGACAAAGACATGTACATGCAAATATATATATGAGGATGGGGAAATAGATCTAATTGTCTACATTTATAGGTTTAATATTAAGGTGGTGGAAGGACCTTGGGCCTCTACTCAAGCACTCCCTCCATGCATGAATACTTTCGTTTATTAAATTGTTACTCTATGATGCTCACTCTCCCGACACAACTGCTGAAGCCAAAGGGGGTGAACAAGTAAATGTGGTGAAGAAAGCTGATGGTGCCGGCTATCAAAAGAGATAGTGACTGGGGTCTTAAAGGCTTGAAGATAATAAAGCAGCCATCTAGCTCAGA